>NC_041381.1:370886401-371062131 GCF_002162155.2 Triticum dicoccoides | reverse complement strand
GACGACGGAGTCGGCTCGGGGTCGGACTCCCCGAGTCCGGCGGCGACACGACGGGGCTGGCGGTAGCGCTGGCTAGGCCGGACCGGCTCGGCTGGGCCTCGTCCCAGTCGGGCGCTGGAAGTTTAAAAAAAATTCCGCTGAAACTAAAAAAATCTAGAAAATAAAATAAAAATCTAAAAATTCCAAAACAAATTTTCGCCGTCTAAATAAAATATTTAGAACGAGATGAACATTTTCTTGGCCCTAAAATGCAGTTTTGACAAACATGCATTTTTTCCTAAATTCAAATAAAATAGCGAAAAACTCCGAAATAAAACTTATTTGATTTTTTATTAAATCCTCAATTTTTCTTTATTTTGCGAAAGTCATTTTATTCCCTCTCTCCTATTTTTATAATAGGAATAATCAAATGATCCTATTTTCAAAATTTGAGAAAAACTCCAATATGAAAATAACGAAATCCCCAACTCTCTTCGAGGGTCCTTGAGTTGCGTAGAATTTCTGGATCGAGCCAAAAGCAAATAAAATATGATATGCAATGATGATCTAGTGTATAACATTCCAAATTGAAAATTTGGTATGTTACAAACCTACCCCCCTTAAGATGAATCTCACCCTCGAGATTCGGGTTGGCTAGAAAATAGGTGAGGGTGGTCCTTCAGCAGATCTTCTTCTCGCTCCCAGGTGGCTTCATCCTTGGTGTGGTGGCTCCATTGAACTTTGCAAAACTTGATAACCTTGCTGCGGGTGACTCGGCTGGCATATTGGAGAATCTTGACTGGTTTCTCCTCATAGGTCAAATCACTATCCAACTGAATCGCTTCCCGTGGCACTGTATCTCTCAGCGGTATATCAGCCATCTCTGCGTGGCACTTCTTCAACTGGGATACGTGGAACACATCGTGAACTCCTGACAATCCTTCGGGCAATTCCAATTTGTAAGCAACTTCTCCCATACGCTCCAAAACTTTGTATGGTCCTACAAAACGTGGCGCTAACTTTCCCTTAACTCCAAAGAGCTTAACTCCTCGAAGTGGAGTTACACGAAGATAAACTCTGTCTCCGACTTCGTAAACTGTCTCGTTGCATTTTAAATCTGCATAGCTCTTCTGTCTGGACTGGGCTACCTTGAGCCTATCGCGAATCAATTTCACTTTCAGTTCAGACTCCTTAATCAAATCTGGTCCAAACAACTGGCGGTCTCCAACTTCATCCCACAACAACGGGGTCCTGCACCTCCTTCCGTACAAGGCTTCGAAAGGGGCCATCTTCAAACTGGATTGATAACTGTTGTTGTAAGAGAACTCTGCATATGGCAAATTGTCGTCCCAACTAGATCCATAATCTAGCACATAAGCTCTCAGCATATCCTCCAAAATCTGATTGACTCTCTCGATCTGTCCATCTGTCTCCGGATGAAAGGCTGTACTGAACTCTAGCCTGGTACCCAATGTTTCGTGCAACTGATTCCAGAACTTTGAGGTAAACTGGATTCCTCTGTCTGATACGATGCTCCTCGGAACTCCATGCAGACATACGATCCTGGTCATGTATATCTTCGCCAACTTAGCACTGGTGTAAGTGGTCTTTACTGGGATGAAATGAGCTACCTTCGTCAAATGATCGACTACAACCCAAATCGAGTCATAGCCTGAGCGGGTCCTTGGCAATCCCGTGATAAAATCCATGCCTAGCTTATCCCACTTCCATTCGGGTATCGGCAATGCTGCAGCAATCCTGCTGGCTTCTGTTGCTCTGCCTTCACTCTTTGACATACATCACAAACTGCTACATATTCCGCAATATCCTTCTTCATTCTGGTCCACCAAAAAGTATCCTTCCAATCCAAATACATCTTGGTATTTCCTGGGTGAATCGAGTACGGCGAATCATGGGCCTCTTGCAGAATCAACTTCCTGATCTCTGGGTCATTAGGCACATAAACGCCGTCCTCAAACCATAAGGTATCGTGCTCATCCTCACGAAATCCTTTCGCTTTTCCTTTGCTCATCTTCTCCTTTGTAGAGACAATCTCCTTGTCTGTCTTCTGAGCTTCTCTGATCTTATCCATCAAAGTAGACTGGATCTCCAATGCTGCTACATAGCCTCTCGGAACTATTTCCAAACATAGCTTGCGAAGATCCTCGGCTAACTCCTTTGGTTACTCTCCGGTCGTGAGTGTGTTGACATGGCTCTTGCAGCTCAACGCATCGGCTACTACGTTAACCTTTCCCGGATGATAATGCAATCTCATATCATAATCCTTGATGAGTTCCAACCATCTCCTTTGCCTGAGATTCAACTCCTTCTGTGTGAAGATGTACTTCAAACTCTTGTGATCCGTGTACACCTCACAATGGTTTCCGATGAGGAAATGTCTCCATGTCTTCAATGCATGCACAACAGCTGCTAAATTCAAATCATGCGTAGCATAATTTAACTCATGGGCCTTAAGCTGTCGTGAGGCATACGAAACAACTCTTCCCTCCTGCATAAGCACTGCTCCAAGTCCTCGACGAGAAGCGTCACAATAAACTTCATAATCCTTGCGCTGGTCTGGCAGAATCAACACCGGTGATTTAACCAAACGTTTCTTCAACTCCTGGAAACTGGCCTCACATTCCTTAGTTCAATTGAACTCAGTGTCCTTCTTCAACAACTCCGTCATGGGCTTAGCAATCTTCGAGAAATTCTCAATGAACCTCCGGTAGTATCCTGCGAGTCCAAGAAAACTCCGGATCTCCCCAACTGTTGTTGGTGATACCCAATTTGTCACAGTGACAACTTTGGTGGGATCTACTGCTATTCCTTCTCCGGATATAACATGTCCGAGGAATCCAACTTCCTTCAACCAAACTCACATTTGCTGAACTTGGCATATAACTGATGTTCTCGGAGCTTCTCTAGTACCAAACGCAAATGCTCCTTATGCTCTTCTTCATTCTTTGAGTAAACCAAAATATCATCAATGAACACTACGACGAACTTATCCAGAAACTCCATAAACACCTTGTTCATCATGTTCATGAAATACGCAGGTGCGTTAGTCAGACCAAATGACATAACGGTATACTCATATAGCCCATACCTGGTGGTAAAAACCGTCCTAGGTATATCCTGCTCTCGAATCTTCAACTGGTGGTATCCTGATCGCAAATCGATCTTGGAAAATACCTTAGCTCCTTGCAACTAGTCAAACAAATCATTGATCATTGGCAACAAGTACTTGTTCTTGATGGTCACTTTGTTCAATCCTCAATAATCAACAACCATCCTTAATGATCCGTCCTTCTTCACTACTAGAAGCACTGGCGATCCCCAAGGTGAAGAACTTGGGCGAATATAGCCTTCATCCAGTAACTCCTTAATATGCTTCTTAATCTCCTCCAAATCTTGTGCGGGCATCGTGTACGGTCTCTTAGATATTGGCCCTGTGCCTGGCATAGCTCAATCAAAAACTCAACTTCTCTATCTGATGGCATGCCTGGCAACTCCTCTAGAAATACGTCAGGGAAATCCTTCACCACTGGTACTTCCTCCTGTACAACTCCTGATAAGGAATTTACTCGAGTCCTCTTCGGTACATGCCGGGATACATACTTGATCCTTCTTCCTTTTGGGGTGGTAAGCAAAATCGACTACTGGCGCATTCAATGTTCCCTCCGTACTTTGATAACCAATCCATGCCTAATATCACATCCAATCCTTGCGATGCCAATACTATTAGGTCTGAGGGAAACACGTAGTTACCAATCCTTAATGGTAACCGATCACACCATAAACTAGCCATATACTTTGCTCTAGGCGAGGTTACTAACATGGGTGACCTAAGGGCTTAGGTTGGCAGTTTATACTTCTCCACAAATCCCCTTGATATCTATGAATGTGATGCACCAGTATCAAAAAGAACGAGTGCAGTAAATGACTTAACCAAAAACTTACCTATTACTACATCTAGCTGGGCTTCAACCTCCTCCACGTTAACGTGGTTCACGTGTCCCCTATTGAAAGGGTTCGGTTTCTTCCCAGAGCTTCCATTGCCATTTCCATTCAGGACATTCATTGGCATAATGTCCACTCTTTTGACACTTATAGCAAGTGACTTGGCTTAGGTCTCTCTTGGCTGGGGTTGATGGGTTGGTACGGTTCTGTCTGTTGCTTCCTCCATTCCCGTTACCCTTCTTGGGGCCATTATGATTGTGCGAACACCCTCCTCCATGGGTGTGCTGAAAATGTCCTCCCGATTTCGGGGTAAAACGTGGCTTCTACTGAGCTCCAGAATTGTACTTCCCTTGTCCATACTTCCTCTTGCGGTTGTCAATCTGCTGCTGCTTCCCTTCAATCATGAGAGCTCTATCTACCAACTCCTAGTAGTTCTTGAAGGTTGCTACCATCAACTGCATGCTCAGCTCATCATTCAGTCCTTCCAGAAACTTCTCCTGCTTAGCTACATCCGTAGCAACATCATCTGGGGCATAACGTGCTAGCTTACTAAAGTCATCCACATACTGGCCTACAGTACGTCCTCCTTGGCGCAAGTTGCGAAACTCATGCTTCTTCATGGTCATAGCTCCTGCTGAAACATGGGCAGTACGGAAAGCCTGCTGAAACTGGTCCCATGTGACAGTGTCGATTGGATAAGTGGCTGTGAAATTCTCCCACCATGATGTTGCAGGTCCATCAAGCTGATGTGCGGCAAAACGCACCTTTTCCACATCTATGCATCCTGCAGTGGTCAACTCACTTCCTGTCTTGCGGAGCCAATCATCTGCAACTATGGGCTCGGTGCTACTGGAGAACACTGGCGGATTCAGTCTAAGGAAACGGATTAAGTGATCAACAGGTGGTGGAGGTGGTTGATTGTTGTTGTTGTTGTTATTCCCATGATTCTGATTCTGGACTAGTAACCGCATCAATGCATTCTGCTGCTGGATCAACTGAGTGAGCTCCGGTGGGAAAGCAAATCCATTGTCACATATCAGAGGTATCTGATGGTTTAGAAAAGATGAGAATGTAGAATAGAATGAGGTCTAGAGAGAAAACACTACCCATATGCACATGGGACAAAAGCAAACAATATCACTTCATTCAAATCAAACAAGGGCATGCAATCGATCTAACTATCGTTACAAAGTGCTCGGACTATACTATATTGATGGGGGAATACTACTACTGTTATGGTGGTCGACTAGAAAAAGTGCTCCGTTGAAGACTCTATGATATCTGCTCCAAGTTCATCAACATAGTCATCATCGCTATCATCTGGGTCCGAGTTGGTGTCGTCGATGATGATGTAGTTCTCTGGACAAGTGCAATCATCGTCTTCTCCTCCAATCGCGGGAAATCCCATGAATACCTTCAGCTTCTTCTTCAGATCATCGTTCTTCTCCACGAGTGTTGCTATTTCCTCCTCATATCCATCGCGTGTAGACTTGAGTTCTTCCTCCAACTCTGTGATCTTGGTCATAGCCTTCTTCAGATCTATCATGCCTAAGCACATTTGGTTCTCCTGGCGACAAATGTGCTGGATTAACTACTGGATGAAAGCTGCAATTGATACATCCTTCCTGGTGCTGATCATCTCCCATTGTTCATCTCGGCGCCCACAAATCTGGTAGATAGTATCCTTGAGATCCTTGTGGTAAACTTCTACAATGCGTCCCATTGTGATGTGAGCTGCCATGCTCTTTCCTAGACTCCAGGTTGGTGCATCAAATGAAAACTCTATGGGCTCAGTGACGGGCATGAACGTCCTTCCTGGAACTTGAACTTGAATCATCCAACACTCCTCTTCTAGTAAAGTGGTGATGTAGGTCCCGGTGAAGCTTGGTGCTCTGATGTTCAGATATCTAGTGACTTCCTTCAAATAGCATCCAAAAGGTGTATCTTCATCCGGGTGCGTGAACTTGTTCCTTGCATCCGCTATCCTAAAAGAGTAGAAAAGGTGAGGAGTCAGAAATGAGAAGAGAGTAGTGATCTAGGGTTTAAACTTAGTGGTCATGTCCTACAATTAGCGTGTGCTTTGATACCATCTTGTAGCGACCAAACCTCAAACAGTCTGATCTCTATGCATCAGTGTCATCCCTGGATCAGTAATGCTGACACGCACAGTACTTGAAGGATTTATAATAGAGTAGCAATCACACATTTATTACATCGAGTGTCTCAAAAGAGAACTTATTACAATAAATATGGCCTAAGGCCATCTAATAACAATAACAGCGGAAGGCTTGGAAGATAAGTGAGTCCATAATCTCCAACGGCATCACTGAGTATAGAACCATGACCTAAAAGGCACCTTACTCGTCGTCTAAAAAGTCTGCAACATGAAAGTTGCAGCCCGAAAATGGGTCAGCACATGGAATATGTTGGCAATGTAACACATAGAGAGTAATGAATAGAAATATGCTATACTACATGCATATATGGCTGGTGGAAAGCTCTATGGTTACAGTTTTGCGTAAAGCCAAATTTTCCCTACTTCAAAGGAATAAATTTTATTTAACTATCATGGTGGTTGTTAAACATTGAGAAGATAGACATCCTCTCAATCCCAATTAAGCATCATCATTAAACCCAACAAAATTAAATTTAAGTAACATGATGAGATTCACATGATAATCCAAGTACTAGATACTCAAGATGTCCATAACCGGGGACACGGCTAACAATGATTAGTTTATAAACTCTACAGAGGTTTGCGCACTTTTCCCCACAAGACTCGATCTCGGTTAGATTTCTCGCACTACATGGTGTTTGAGAAACGGATGACCGAGACATAGTCTTTCAGAAGCGTTTGCACCTTACAGTCGGGTAGACAGTACCAACCTACATCCCCTACATCTGCTAGTCTACCACTGTAAGAGTTCACACGACTTAATCAACTATGCTAGAGCCCATAGTAGCTTGTGGCTGCACACGGAAGTTTCTAGCATGAATAATCTCATGATCCTTTTGAGCCTGGGTGGCGGTCCATAAAAAAACAAGCAAACGCTGGAATACCCAGGTGCCTCAATCCGCCCAGATGTGTGTTAAAGTTGCCAACTTAAATAAACCATTAAATAAGAATCTCACATCTATCATGGATACACTCACCCAATCCACGTCTACTAGCATAGCATAGCAATAAGAAAACGTAGAAGTAACTCCCAAGGGTTTGATAATAAAACAGGTAATAGGTACTACCTCATCTACTTCCCAAAACCCACAATTTAAATTAGATCCTAATCATGTAATGTTTGAGGATTGACCCAATGCAATAAAACTGGGTAGTAAAGAGGTATGATCAAAGTGTTACTTGCCTTGCTGATGATCCGTGAAACCTAGAGATTTGAAGTAGCAAGCGGCGCACTCCGGATACTCTATCGCAAACAAACAAGCAAACAAGCATACAATAAGTACTCATCTAATGCACGGGTAAAACTAAAATAAAAGATCTAACCAGACAATTCAACTTAAGAACTCCGGTTTGCAAAAAGAATCAAAACAAACGAATCAACAAAAGTCAAATGGCGAAAGAAAAGAGCTTCGTTTACTAATCTGAACCTAAGTCAATTTTTACAGTAGCAAAAACTTGTTTGAGTTGGTTAAACAAAAAGAGGGTTTCGAGACGAAACTCTAGGCACTTGAATCGCCTGATTCCGATAAACGAGCGAAAAGAGAAACTAAAACGAAAATCGGATCAGAAATCACGATCTGGAATAATCGCGGAAAATCCGAGAATAAGAAAAATTGATGAACAGTTTAACAAGCGGGCGTTCATTAACTGAAACTAAACGATGAACTCAACTGTTAAAATGGACGAACGAGCGAACGCTCGCTAAATAAATAAACCGGGAAAACTAAAAAATCAATCTAAATAAAATAAAATCTAGGGTTTTCTAAAAAACGGATCGGTTTTTCTTTGAAAACCGGGGCGGCGGCGGGCGGCTACCTCGTCGGAATCCGGCGGGGTCCGGTGGGTCTGGTGGAGCGGCGGGGCTCCGGGCGGCGGCGGCGGGCGTTGGCGATGGGTGTTGGCGGCGGTGGTGCGGCACACGGCGGCGGCGGAGGCTCAGCGGCGACGGGGCTACGGGTGGCTTTGGCAGCGGCGGTTGCTTCCGGCGGCGGGGCGGGTTGGGGTGAGGAGGGCGGTGGCGGCGGCGGTATTTATGAAGGGGGAGGCTCGACCGGCTCGGGGGAGGGGGCGACGGCGGAGTCGGCTCGGGGTCGGACTCCCTGAGTCCAGCGGCGACACGACAGGGCTGGCGATGGCATTGGCAAGGCCGGCCCGCTTGGCTGGGCCTCGGCCAAGTCGGGCGCTGGAAGTTTTTTTTAAAATAAATTCCACCGAAACTAAAAAAATCTAGAAAATAAAATAAAAATCTAAAAATGCCAAAACAAATTTTCACCGTCTAAATAAAATATTTAGAACGAGATGAACATTTTCTTGGCCCCAAAATGCAGTTTTGAAAAACGTGCAATTTTTCCTAAATTCAAATAAAATAGTGAAAAACTCCGAAATAAAACTTATTTGATTTTTTATTAAATCCTCAATTTTTCTTTATTTTGGGAAAGTCATTTTATTCCCTCTCTCCTATTTTATAATAGGAATAATTGAAGATAAAATAAATAAAATCAAATGATCCTATTTTCAAAATTTGAGAAAAACTCAAATATGAAAATAACGAAATCCCCAACTCTCTCCGAGGGTCCTTGAGTTGCGTAGAATTTCTGGATATAGCCAAAAGCAAATAAAATATGATATGAAATGATGGTCTAGTGTATAACATTCCAAATTGAAAATTTGGGATGTTACAGCATCACACAATCTCAGATTCATCTATTCAAACCAACACAAAGAACTTCATAGAGTGCCCCAAAGTTTCTATCGGAGAGTCGAGACAGAAACATGTGCCAACCCCTATGCATAGATTCCCAAGGTCACGGAACCCGCAAGTTGATCACCAAAACATACATCAAGTGAATCAGTAGAATACCCCATTGTCACCACGGGTATCCCACGCAAGACATACATCAAGTGTTCTCAAATCCTTAAAGACTCAATATGATAAGATAACTTCAAAGGGAAAACTCAACCCATTACAAGAAGGTTGAGGGGAAGAAACATCATAAGATCTAACTATAATAGCAAAGCTCGCGGTACATAAAGATCGTGCCAAATCAAGAACACGAGAGAGAGAGAGAGAGAGAGAGAGAGAGATCAAACACATAGCTACTGGTACATACCCTCAGCCCTGAGGGTGAACTACCCCCTCCTTGTCATGGAGAGCGCCGGGATGATGAAGATGGCCACTGGTGATGGATCCCCCCTCCGGCAGGGTGCCGGAAATGGGTCCTGATTGGTTTCTGGTGGCTACAGAGGCTTCCGGCGGCGGAACTCCCGATCTGGGTTATGTTCTGGAGGTTTGGTGATTTATAGGAGAGGTTGGCGTTGAGAACAAGTCAGGGGGCCCCACAGGGAGTCCACGAGGCAGGGGGCGCGCCCTCCACCCTCGTGGGGCCCACGGGACTCCCCTCCGGTAACTCTTCATTCCAGTATTTTTTATATTTTCCAAAAAGAACTCCGTTGATTTTCAGCGCATTCCGAGAAGTTTTATTTCTGCACAAAAACAACTCCACGGTAGTTCTTTTGAAAACAACGTCAGTCCGAGTTAGTTCTAACCAAATCATACCAAAATCATGTAAAAATATTGTAAACATGGCATGGATACATCAAAAATTATAGATACATTGGAGATGTATCAAGCATCCCCAAGCTTAATTCCTGCTCGTCCTCGAGTAGGTAAATGATAAAAACAGAATTTTTGATGCTGAATGCTATCTAACATATTTATGAATGTAATCTTCTTTATTGTGGGAAGAATATTCAGATCCATAAGATTCAAAACAAAAGTTTAATATTGACATAAAAACGATAATACTTTAAGCATACTAATAAAGCAATCATGTCTTCTCAAAATAACATGGCCAAAGAAAGCTATCCCTACAAAATCATATAGTTTGGCTATGCTCTATATTCATCACACAAAATATTTAAATCATGCACAACCCCGATGACAAGCCAAGCAATTGTTTCATACTTTTGATGTTCTCAAACTTTTTCAAACTTCAAACAATACATGAGCGTGAGCCATGGATATGGCACTATAGGTGGAATAGAATAGTGGTTGTGGAGAAGACAAAAAGAAGAAGATAGTCTCACATCAACTAGGCATATTAACGGGCTATGGAGATGCCCATTAATAGAGTTGGGATTGCCATGCAATAGATGCACTAGAGCTATAAGTGTATGAGAGCTCAAAAAGAATCTAAGTGGCTGTGCATCCAACTTGCTTGCTCACAAAGACCTAGGGCACTTTGAGGAAGCCCATCATTGGAATATACAAGCCAAGTTATATAATGAAAAATTCCCACTAGTATATGAAAGTGACAACATAGGAGACTCTCTATCATGAAGAACATGGTGCTACTTTGAAGCACAAGTGTGGTAAAAGGATAGTAGCATTGCCCCTTGTCTTTGTTTCTCTCATTTTTTGGGCCTTCTCCTTTTTTTGGCCTCTTTTTTCGTCCGGGGTCTCATCCCGACTTGTGGGGGAATCATAGTCTCCATCATCCTTTCCTCAATGGGACAATGCTCTAATAATGAAGATCATCACACTTTTATTTACTTACACTCAAGAATTACAACTCGATACTTAGAACAAAATATTACTCTATATGAATGCCTCCGGCAGTGTACCGGGATGTGCAATGAATCAAGAGTGACATGTATGAAATAATTGTGAATAGTGGCTTTGCCACAAATACGATGTTAACTACATGATCATGCAAAGCAATATGACAATGATGAAGCGTGTCATAATAAACGGAACGGTGGAAAGTTGCATGGAAATATATCTCGGAATGGCTATGGAAATGCCATAATAGGTAGGTATGGTGGCTGTTTTGAGGAAGGTATATGGTGGGTGTAAGGTACCGGCAAAAGTTGCGCGGTACTAGAGAGGCTAGCAATGGTGGAAGGGTGAGAGTGCATATAATCCATGGACTCAACATTAGTCATAAATAACTCACATACTTATTGCAAAAATCTATTAGCTATCGAAACGAAGTACTACGCGCATGCTCCCGGGGGGATATATTGGTAGTAAAAGACCATCGCTCGCCCCCGACCGCCACTCATAAGGAAGACAATAAATAAATAAATCATGCTCCAACTTCATCACATAATGGTTCAACATACGTGCATGCTACGGGAATCACAAACTTTAACACAAGTATCTTTCAAATTCACAACTACTTACTAGCATGGCTCTAATATCACCATCTTCATATCTCAAAACAATCATAAGGAATCAAACTTCTCTTAGTATCCAATGCACCTTATATGAAAGTTTTTATTATATCCCTCTTGGATGCCCATCATATTAGGACTAAATTCGTAACCAAAGCAAATTACCATGATATTGAACACTCTCAAAATAATGTAAGTGAAGCATGAGAGTTCATCAACTTATCTAAAATAAAACTGCCGTTGTCCTCTAAAAAGATAAAAGTGAAGCACTAGAGCGAACAACAAACTACTCCAATAGATATAAGTGAAGATCAATGAGTAGTCGAATAATTGTGAAACTATGTGAAGACTCTCTAACATTTAAGATTTAAGATCTTGGGATATTATTCAAATAGCAAGCAAAAGAAAATAAAAGAAAATGACGCTCAAAGCAAAACACATATCATGTTGTGAATAAAAATATAGCCTCAACTAAAGTTACCAATTGACAAATACGAAAGAGGGGTGCCTTCCGGGGCATCCCCAAGCTTAGGCTCTTGGTTGTCCTTGAATATTACCTTGGGGTGCCTTGGGAATCCCTGATCTTAGGATCTTGCCACTCCTTATTCCATAGTCCATCGAATCTTTACCCAAGACTTGAAAACTTCACAACACGAAACTCAAAAGAAAACTCGTAAGCTCCGTTAGTACAAGAAAATAAATCACCACTTAGTTACTGTTGTAAAATCATTCTAAATTCATATTGGTATAATATCTACTGCATTCCAACTTCTCTATGGTTCATACCCTCCGATACTACTCCTAGATTCATCAAAATAAGCAAACAACACATAGAAAACAGAATCTGCCAAAAACAGAACAGTCTGTAGTAATTTATAACTCTCAAATACTTCTGTAACTCCAACAATTTATACAAATTAGGAAGACCTGAGAAATTTGTGTACCAATCCAGATCAGAAATAATCAGATCAAAATCATGTTTATGTGAATTACTAAAACTAATTTACTGGGCGCAAAAATTTCTGATTTTCAGCAGGATCAACACAACTATCACCCTAAGCTATCCTAAAGGTCTTACTTGGCACTTTATTGAAACAAAAGCTATAAAACATGATTACTACAGTATCATAATCATGTGAACACACAAAAACAGTAAGGGTAAATATTGGGTTGTCTCCCAACAAGCGCTTTTCTTTAATGCCTTTTTAGCTAGGCATGATGATGACAATGATGCTCACATAAAAGATAAGAATTGAAACATAAAGGAGCATCATGAAGCATAGACTAGCACATTTAAGTCTAACCCGCTTCCTATGGATAGGGATTTTGTGAGCAAACAACTTAAGGGAACAACAATCAACTAGCATAGGAAGGCAAAACAAGCATAACTTCAAAACTTTCAACACATAGAGAGGAAACTTGGTATTATTGCAATTCCTACAAGCATATATTGCTCCCTCATAATAATTTTCAGTAGCATAACGAATGAATTAAACAATATAACTATCATATAAAGCACTCTTTTCATGATGCACAAGCATAGAAATTGTATTACTCTCCACATAAGCAAATTTCTTCTCATGAATAGTAGTGGGGGCAAACTCAACAAAATAACTATCATGTGAGGCATAATCCAATTGAAAATTAAAATCAAGATAACAAGTTTCACGGTTATCATTATTCTTTATAGCATACATGTCATCACAATAATCATCATAGATAGCAACTTTGTTCTCATAATCAATTGGAACCTCTTCCGAAATAGTGGATTCATCACTAAATAAAGTCATGACCTCTCCAAATCCACTTTAATAATTATCACAATAAGATTCAACACCCTCCAAAATAGTGGGACCATTACTTCATAAATTTGACACTCTTCCAAACCCACTTTCATCAATATAATCATCATAAATAGGAGGCATGCTATCATCAAAATAAATTTGCTCATCATAACTTGGGGGACAAAAAATATCATCTCCATCAAACATAGCATCCCCAAGCTTGTGGCTTTGCATATCATTAGCATCATGGATATTCAAGGGATTTATACTAACAAAATTGCAATCATGCTCATCATACAAAGATTTTATGCCAAACATTTTATTGACTTCTTCTTCTAACACTTGAGCACAATTTTCCTTTCCATCATTCTAACGAAAGACATTAAAAAGATGAAGCATATGAGGGAACCTTAATTCTATTTTTTGTAGTTTTCTTTTATAGGCTAAACTAGTGATAAAACAAGAAACTAAAAGATTTGATTGCAAGATCTAAAGATATACCTTCAAGCACTAAGCTCCCCGGCAACGGCGCCAGAAAAGAGCTTGACGTCTACTACACAAACTTCTTCTTGTAGATGTTGTTGGACCTCCAAGTGCAGAGGTTTGTAGGACAGTAGCAAATATCCCTCAACTGGATGACCTAAGGTTTATCAATCCATGGGAGGCGTAGGATGAAGATGGTCTCTATACAACAACCATGCAACCAAATAACAAAGAGTCTCCTGTGTCCCCAATACACCCAATACAATGGAAAACTGTATAGGTGCACTAGTTCGGAGAAGAGATGGTGATACAAGTGCAATATGGATGGTAGATATAGATTTTTATAATCTGAATATATAAAAACAGCAAGGTAGCTAACGATAAAAGTGAGCACAAACGATATTAGAATGCTTCGAAACAAGGCCTAGGGTTCATACTTTCACTAGTGCAAGTTCTCTCAACAATGATAACATAATTAGACAAATAACAATCCCTCAACGTGCAACAAAGAGTCACTCCAAAGTCACTAATAGTAGCGAACAAATGAAGAGATTATTGTAGGTTACGAAACCACCTTAAAGTTATTCTTTCCAATCAATCCATTGGGCTATTCCTATAAGTGTCACAAACAGCCCTAGAGTTCGTAGTAAAATAACACCTTAAGACACACATCAACCAAAACCCTAATGTCACCTAGATACTCCAATGTCACCACAAGTATCCACGGGTATGATTATACGATATGCATCACACAATCTCAGATTCATCTATTCAAACCAACACAAAGAACTTCATAGAGTGACCCAAAGTTTCTACCGGAGAGTCAAGACGAAAACATGTGCCAACCCCTATGCATACATTCCCAAGGTCACGGAACCCGCAAGTTGACCACCAAAACATACATCAAGTGAACCAATAGAATACCCCATTGTCACCATGGGTATCCCATGCAAGACATACATCAAGTGTTCTCAAATCCTTAAAGACTCAATCCGATAAGATAACTTCAAAGGGAAAACTCAACCCATTACAAGATGGTAGAGGGGGAGAAACATCATAAGATCCAAATATAATAGCAAAGCTCGTGGTACATCAAGATAGTGCCAAATCAAGAACACGAGAGAGAGAGAGAGAGAGAGAGAGAGAGATCCAACACATAGCTACTAGTAGATACCCTCAGCCCCGATGGTGAACTACTCCCTCCTCGTCATGGAGAGGGCAGGGATGGTGAACATGGCCACCGGTGATGGATCCCCCTCTGGCAGGGTGCCGGAATAGGGTCCCGATTGGTTTTTGGTGGCTACAGAGGCTTGCGGTGGCGGAACTCCCGATCTGGGTTATGTTCTGGAGGTTTGGAGATTTATAGGAGAGGTTGGCATCGATAACAAGTTAGGGGCCCCACAGGGAGTCCACGAGGCAGGGGGCGCGCCCTCCACCCTCGTGGGGCCCACGGGACTCCCCTCCGGTAACTCTTTGTTCTAGTATTTTTTATATTTTCCAGGAAAAATCTCCATTGATTTTCAGCGCATTCCGAGAACTTTTATTTCTGCACAAAAACAACAACATAGTAGTTTTGCTGAAAACAGCGTCAATCCGGGTTAGTTCTAACCAAATAATACTAAAATCATGTAAAAATATTGTAAACATGGCATGAATACATCAAAAATTATAGATACGTTGGAGACGTATCAGAGCTCCCTGTGAGGGGAGACTTTGGGGCGTGTACAACCCCGCCCTAGCATGTGGCTTGCACGGCAGGACTAGAGGAGGTGTATATGGGCACCCGTGAGCCAGCGCGGGACTCACGAGGCCCTACCTCAAGGAGGGTTGCGCCTGAATTCTTGGTTAATATGCTCGTGGGGATCCTGTGAGATGGTTAGGTCACCTACGCCGAGTGAATCTCTGGAGGATATTGCATGAGAAGTCCAAACACCAGCGCCCCCAGCAGGTGACATGAACTGGGCCGACCCGCCAGACAGAGCTCAGCTGCTGGATTTGTCAACATTGCAAGGACGCACCCGAGCACAGACGCCATGCCCAGTCTTCTCATGCATCGATCCTAAAGAAAGACAACCGACGCATAGCTCCCGCGGTGGCGAGGCACTGTGCCGCGCGCCCTAACTTATCTTCTCACGATTAGCTCATGCGAGAACAAGGTAGCAAGGGCCACAGGAGGTGACGTACACGGGGTTGGCCCGTGAGACAGAGCTCAGCCACTTGGGTTTGGCGAAGCTGTAGGGACGGACCTGAGCATAGACGTCGTGCCATTCCTTAATCATGAGGCGGTCGCGGGCGGGTTTGTAAGGGCGTACGAACTTCATGGTGGTGAAGCACCGGACATGCAAGTAATAATATAAAGCAACTCATAAAAGGGTGAAGCCAGTTCCGACAGATGCGCAAAATTATACATGCTACAGGGCGGATCCATACAACTTGAGGATAATGCAGCCCGAGGGGCGCACTCAACTGAACAAACTGAACAGTCACCTGGCACCGTTGGGGCAGAAGTGTTGAAGTGGCTGGAGATGCGCGCCGCAGAAGTTGCTCCTGATGACCCAGGAGGCTCCTGATCCTCGGTGGGCTCCAAATGCTCCGGCTCCTCCTCTGTCAGGATTGCCTGGTGTCGGTGCCAAAACCGGCGGATCTCGGGTAGGGGTTCCCGAACTGTGCTTCTAAGGCTAATGGTAATAGGAGGCGAGGGGACACGATGTTTACCCAGGTTCGGGCCCTCTCTATGGAGGTAATACCCTACTTCCTTCTTGATTGATCTTGATGATATGAGTATTACAAGAGTTGATCTACCACGAAATCGTAGAGGCTAACCCTAGAAGCTAGCCTATGATTATGATTTTTCCTGTCCTAAGGACTAAACCCTTCGGTTTATATAGACACCAGAGGAGGCTAGGGTTACACATAGTTGGTTATAGAGAAGGGAATCTACATATCTAAATTGCCAAGCTTGCCTTCCACGCAAAGGAGAGTCCCACCTGGACACGGGATGAAGTCTTCAATCTTGTATCTTCATAGTCCAATAGTCCGGCATAAGCATATAGTCCGGCTGTCCGAGGACCCCCTAATCCAGGACTCCCTCAGTAGCCCCTGAACTAGGCTTCAATGATGATGAGTCCAGCGCGCAGATTGTCTTCGGCATTGCAAGGCAGGTTCCTTCTCCGAATACTCCAAAGTAGATCTTGAACACAAGAATCATGTCTGGCTCTGCAAAACAAATTCCACATTCCACCGTAGAGAGTACAATATTCCACGAGTCTAATCTGCTGACAACTTTTCCATAGCGTGACATAACGCCATGGCCCAGTCATTATTCGAACCGTTTTTTCAACCTCCTACTACACATCTTGCGAGGAGGTTTTATTGGCACGTCTTGTCGAAGCAGAGATCATGTCCCCTTATGGGTGCGGGTAACCCAACTGCGCCATTAGCACGGCGCTTGGGGAATAAGTGAGTTTCTAGGGCAAGTGGGGAGGCGCATGACCCCTGCTCCCTTTATAAGAAGACAAGGATTCCCCTTTTTCACCCACGCCTTCTTCTTCTGCTCATCCACTCTCGAGCTCCAACGCTCAAGCTTTCACCTTCTCTGCAAAAACAACCCGAACATGTTCGGAGTGGGAGGCAAGTGGATGGCCTCCTCCGTTATGAAGGAGGACATCAAGAAGCTTCGGGAGGCCGGATACTTGTCCACAGACATCACGCATCGGCTTCCGGCCGAAGGGCAGATCATCCCTACCCCAAAACCCTAGGAAAGGGTAGTATTCCTCTCTCACTTCGTCCGCAGGCTGGGATTCCCCCTCCACCCGTTCGTCCGCGGACTAATGTTCTACTACAGGCTAGACTTCCATGATTTGGCCCCCAACTCCATCCTCAACATCTCGGTGTTTATCGTTGTGTGCGAGGCCTTCCTCCGCATCACACCCCACTTCGGCCTATGGCTGAAGACCTTCAACGTGAAGCCAAAGGTGGCGAGCGGCCAACAAGCGGAGTGCGGAGGCGCGATGGTGGGCAAGATGCCCAATATCACCTGGCCCGAAGGCTCTGTTGTGGAGACTGTGAAGGGGTGAAAATCGGGGTGGTTCTACATCACCGAGCCGCGCGACGCCAACTTTGCGGCGACCCCCGAATTCCGATCCGGCGTTCCCATGCAGCTCACCTCCAGGAAAGAGAAGGGCATAGCCTGGGGCTCAGCGGAAGAACTGACCAGACTTCAGACATGCGTCCAAAATATGATAAGCAAGAAAATCAAGCTCGTTAACATGGTCCAAGTTATACTCCTCCGCCGGATTATTCCGTGTCAGAGACGGATTTGCAATCTGTGGGGGTTCGACCCGGCCGAACACCAGACACTGCGAGAGATCTTCGGCATAACGCACAAAGACGCCTGGAAGGTGCTCTTCAAGGCCAACGAGGTACCCCCGCCCACAACCGAAGATCGCGGGCTTAGCGCCAAACACCGAGCCAATCCGGTAAGTTTTCATATTTGCAAGATATGCCTTTTACTAGCGCAACCGCGGGAGGAATCTAAGCCTCCATGCCAATCTTACAGGCTTGGGTAGCGATAGCGGAGCAGATTAATTGTCCGGCTGCGCTACCTGAAGATCCAGAATCGCCACTTCTAACGAAGATGCTGTTTCCGGAGCCCTATGAAGTACCGGAGAAGAAGGCCAAGAAGACGGCCACGGGGACCAGAGATGGTCTCCGGCGCAAGGTTGCACCGGACATGACGTCTGAAGACACCGAGACGCACTCCTCCACCGAAGAAGAGGAGGAGGAGGAAATCCATCCCCCCCCCCACTTGGGGGGAAAAGAAGAGGAAGGCCGCCCCGCGTGGGGAGGCCGAGGTGTCCAAGAAGGGAAAAACCTTCCTTTCGGAGCATTCCACCGCAGCCACCAACAGCTGCGAGGAGAGGGAACCCAGGGTCAAGCCCCTGGATAAGTCATAAGTATCTAGACACAATAGTATTTCCGGTATGTTTGCTTTATCGCTTCCTATCGTGTCAGACGTGCACCTGGAGTCCAGCCAAATCCAACATCGAGATGTCCTCCTCTTCGGAGGGATCGCTGGACCCATCAGCGATGAATAGAGATTCACTTCCAACAGCCTCCTCCCCAAGGCCACGGATGACACCGAGGTGTTGTCTTGAAGGATACCAGGCCAAGGGGAGACAGTTCCGGAGAGGCCCCCAGGCGAAATCCCAGTCGCCGGGCACATGGGGGGAAAGACCCCCATGGACTCCGATAATGGGGGCCGCAGCCAGTTTGGCCCCCAGCTGGACACAGATCTGGAAACCCAAGTGGTTTCGGATTCAGGCAGGCTGCCTCTCCCTAAGGAGGGCGAGCTGCCTGTACCGATGACCTCTATCCATCCAAAGGCATCGGATAGCTTGCTGGAAAGGCTTCACAGCGCTTATGAGTACTGTGATTGAAAAGGTCCAGTCCGCCAAAAGCGGATTGAACGAAGCCTGCGCTAGCCTTCTAACAGGCTTTGAGGTAAGTAATAAAATTGTGAGAGAATATCACAGTGCAGACAGTAGACCCTGATGCTCTGTTTGGTGTTCGGAAAGAAAAGCCAAACAAAGGATCAAATAATATTCGCAGGAGTCCAACATAAGATGTCTATGTGAATAAGCAGGTGTCGCTACTGGCCGCTGCCGCTCGTACTGCGGAGGTCTCTGGACTAAAGCAGGACTTGGAGCGGACCGAGGGAGAGCTCGTCCTCGTGAAGAGGCATCTGGAGGAAACTCAATGTATGCAATACCCTGCCTATGTACTTATAAAGGATAAATGGTTTCTGCTGATAAAAGCATTATGAACTTTTGTAGGGGCCACGACTGAAGTGGCAGCCCTTAAGAAGGCGCTGGCCAAGGCCGAAGACAAAGCGGCCAAGGAACACGCAGCGTGCAAGAAGCAAGAGGCCTGGGTCAACGAGGTCCAGCAAGAGCTCCAGGATTTCGTCTAGAAGTACAAGTCCTTGGAGCGTGACTCTAAGACTCAAGAGTCCAAGCTTGCCAAGGCCCTCCAAAGTGCACAAGACGCCAGAGCCGAAGCCCAGAAGGCCCTCTAGGAGATCCAGGCGGCCAAGAATATTGCGGCGGGTAAGGAATTTGTTATGCAAAGAAAGCATGTGAATGAGACTTTTCTTTTACTTACCCGAATTTGGAGTTCTCCAAGAGCGTTTGCGGATCTGCCGCACAGCATATCAGATGCTGCAAAGTTCTATCGAGACGATGAAGGGAGCTCAACAAAGAAGTTGTTCTAGTCTCAATATCTTGGGACAGAACATCTGATGCCCTTGAGCGACCAGCTGAAGCAACTGGTCGAGCTGCACAAGGCAGCCGAACTGGCCATGAAGGACTTCATAGTCCGGCTATGGCCTGCCGAGCCTATGCCCAGCAGCTACTTCGGTCTCGTGAAGCGGCTTGTGAGTGCCTGCCCATGACTTGAAGTCATAAAGCGGTCGGTTTGCATTGAAGGTGCGTGTATGGCCTTTGCCCGTACAAAGATGCATTCGGCGAAGATGGACGCCACAGCACTGATAACCGAGGGGCCACCAAAGGGCAAGGAGCACCGTCGACCCAAAAATTATTATGACAGTGTCCTGAAGGGCTCCCGCCTTGTGGTGGAGCAATGTACCAAGGATGTAATCTTTGTATGAATACATTCATTTTATCCTGTAATATGAAACAAGTTCATTTCACAATATAATGCTTGTTGATTTAAAATTTTACCTCCTGTGCGGTCGTTTATAAAATCTGAGAGTTGGCCAGTCGTCGGCTTCTGCCCCCATGTAACTAGTACATGGATGTTTGTGATAAATCTAAATACTCTTTATCCAAGTTTTTGGTCCTTTAAGGAGGTGCCTAGCGCAACGAACAAGGCAATCGAACTATACAGCTTTATCACCATCACTTAGCCACTGAACTTGGGGCGCTATACACACCTAAATCGGACAAAGAATGATTCCTCACATAAAGCGGATTTTTTTGAAGGATTTGAAACCTCTCGAACAGTGACCAGCTCTCGCCGCATCATGACAGTTAGTTTTCGGCTTTCTCGACCGAGTGCTCGTCTGGAAGAACAGGGAAACAATTGTAGTAGTTCTCCCTTTACTATCCTAGCCGATATAGCGGAACTTAGGGTAGCAAGAACAGGGGCCGGGCAACCCAACTATTGACCCAAGACATGATTCGGAGCTGATGCATATAATGCTATAAGTTCGGGGTGTCACACTGTCAAAAGTGTTTGTACTATCTTGCTGTGTTATGGGGTACACTGAAGCCCCTGGAGAACTAAACATACCAAAATGTACGGCTGCGATTTGTAATAAATAAACAGTCAAGCAAAAAAGAAATGAAGTAATAAGCTGCCCCTGTAAATTATTTTCCGTTGTTATTTGAATGATACGTCAAGGCGTATGTATACAAGTAGTGCGATAAGCAAATAGGGCTATTTGACATGCCCTTACCAACAGCAAGCTGCGAGTGGGTATGTAAAACAGGTATAGCGATCATTAGCAGAGACCATCTGGGGATTCCCTTGTACGACAAAGCTCCTTGCTTCCTTGGTGTATCCGTCCCATGATGGGTCCGATGATCAGGTTATCGGGAGAGCCTCAAGAAGAGAAGAACATGAAAGAAAAAAAAGGTGAAGGTATGCGGATCCCGGGGCGGTTGAGCCGCATTGTGGACCGCGGTATAGCTGTGCCTCCGTCTACACCCATGGTATTTTAAGTGCGTAATTATGTACGTGTGGCACGAATTTCACCGCTTCACTGGGACTAGGACGGAGGCCGAATTGCTATGCGAGCTTTGGATGAGCTGGACAAACCTGTTGCAGAGTACTTCAGACTCGCTTGACGGTGTCCGGGGGCTTTATTGCCGAATTGAGGGTCTGCCTAAGGAGGCTGCTCTGTACTTCTGCTGCAAAGGCCACAGTGTTCTCCTCCGTACAGAAGGAGCGCTCTGTATTTCCATTGACTATTATAACACCGCGGGGTCTGGGCATCTTGAGCTTGAGGTAGGCATAGTGTGGCACTGCAATGAATCGAGCGAATGTGGTTCATCCTAGCAGTGCATGATAACCACTGTGGAAGGGGACGATATCGAAGATTAACTCTTCACTCCGGAAGTTGTCCGGGGATCTGAATACCACTTTCAGTGTGATTGAGCCTATACAACAGGCCTCTACACCTGGTATGACACCTTTGAAGGTGGTTTTGGTGGGTTTGATCCTTGAGGGATCGATGCCATTTTGCGCATTGTATCCTGATAGAGCAGGTTCAGGCTGCTGCCACCGTCCATGAGGACTCGTGTAAGGTGGAATCCGTCAATGATAGGGTCAAGGACTAGTGCGGCTGAGCCGCCATGACGAATACTGGTCGGATGGTCCCTGCGATCAAAGGTGATCGGACAGGAAGACCATGGGTTGAACTTTGGGGCGACTGGCTCCATCGCTTAGACATCCCTTACTGCGCGCTTCCGCTCCCGCTTGGGAATATGGGTGGTGTATATCATCTTTACCGTTTTTACTTGGGGAGGAAATTTCTTCTGTTCCCCTGTGTTCGGTGACCGGGGCTCCTCGTCATCATCACTATGCGAGCCCTTTTCCTTGTTTTCGACATTTAGCTTGCCGGCCTATTTAAATACCCAACATTCTCTGTTGGTGTGGTTGGCTGGTTTATCGGGGGTACCATGGATTTGACATGAGCGATCGAGTATGCGGTCCAGACTGGACGGGCCCGGATTGTTTCTTTTAAATGGCTTTCTCTAGTAACCGGACTTGGAGCCACTGAATCTGGCATTGACGGTCGTGTCTTCGGCGTTATCGCCATTATTGCGACGCTTGTGTCTGTTGCGCTGGGGCTTGCCGTTGCTATCTCTGGCTTATGAAGTGCCAGGATTTCTTGATGTGCTGTTGCTACGAGCCAACCAGCTATCCTCGCCCGCACAAAAGCGGGTCATGAGTGTTGTAAGGGCTGCCATGGACTTCGGATTCTCTTGGTCGAGGTGTCAGGTGAGCCATTCGTCATGGATGTTATGCTTAAAGGCCGTTAGGGCTTCGGCATCCAGACAGTCGATGATTTGGTTCTTTTTAGTTAAGAACCGTGTCCATAATTTCCTGGCTGACTCTTCGGGCTGTTGGGTTATATGACTTAAGTCATCAGCGTCCTGTGGTCACACATAAGTGCCCTGAAAGTTGTCAAGGAATGCGTCTTCCAGGTTCTCCCAACTGACAATGGAGTTTCCCGGCAGACTATTCACCTAGTGTCGAGCTGGTCCCTTGAGTTTTAGTGGGAGGTACCTGATGGCATGTAGATCATAGCCGCGGGCCATGTGAATGTGGAGAAGGAAATCTTCGATCCATACCGCGGGGTCTGTTGTCCCATCATAGGGTTTGATGTTCACGGGTTTAAACCCCCCTGGGAATTCATGCCCCATTACTTCATCAGTGAAGCATAGGGGTGTGCGGCACCTCTATGCCGGGCTACATTGCGATGCAGTTCGGATGAATCTGGTCTGCTATATTCGGCCCGGACGGATTTGTATTTAGTATATCCGGCGTGGCAGTCATCACCACACATTGGGGCGCGCCCCCGTGATCCGTAGATCGATCCTGACTGCCCTGCTTTGTTTTCCAATTCGTCTCGCAGGTCATGCGTGTAGCCCCGGGCCTTCGTGTTTTTATTTGCTCGGCGACGGGGTGCGGGCTGGTGTTCGGACTGATACGCCACTTTATCTCGGCCACGAGGTGGTCGGTCAGCCGCATCCTGCGCTGGTAGTATAGGCTCTAGTGCCTCGTCCTCGAATTGATGTAACAACCTACGCCTCGGGTAACTTTTTGTTGGGCGCTTGAGTCTGTATTCCTCGGCCGACAGGACCTCAGTCCGTCTATCAGTGAGCAGATCTTGATCAGCTTGAAGCTGCTCTGTTATTTCTTCAGGCTCTTTGCAGTGGCTATAAGCCAGCGCTTGAAGCGCTTCTGCTCGGCGGGATCCTCTGGCATGGTAAATTCTTCGTCGCCGAGGCTCACCTCGTATTCGGAGAGGGGCATGTAATTGTCATCGTCCGAGTCTTCATCCATTGCCTGTTCATCAGGGCTAGCTTGCCCGTCCTCCCGTCCGGCCTGTTCGAAGCTTGGCTGGGCGGAATTGTTTTCGCCTTCGGCATCATCTGGAGTGCTCTTGTATCTTGTGTCGGTATCGCTGTTTTTGCTATGGCGGGGTTTAGAGCGGCGCCGCTGATATCGGCGCTTTGGTTGCTTCTCAAGAGGATTACCTTCCACTGCATCCTTTTGATCCTTGCCATTGTTTTCTTTGGGTGTGTCCACCATATATATGTTGTATGATGAGGTGGCTGTCCAGCGCCTTGTGGGTGGTGGTTCCTCTTCTTCTCCGGCATCGTCGTCCATATCGTCGATGTCTTCGGAGTTGAAATCAAGCATGTCGGTTAAGTCGTCGACAATGGATATTAAGTGGGTGGTGGGTGGGTAACGAATTCCTTCATCGTTCGCTTACCACTCGAGCCAGACATAGTTCGACCGAGAGTCTCCTGACAGGGAGAGAGATTTTAATGAGTTTAGCACATCGCCCAAGGGCAAGTGCTGAAAGCTATCCGTGGAGCTAAACTCCATGATCGGTGCCCAGGTAGATTTGATGGGCACGGATGCATGCGGTTCGGAGCCTATGGCTAGAAACGAGTCCGAGGGTCCAATGTCATAGACCTCGTTGGAGGTGAAATCTGTGTTCGGCGCTATCGTCGTTGAGTGTGTGGCTTCCATGGCGGGGTCCATCCTCCTGTCCTCAGATGGAACGATCTGCGCTGGATTTAAAGCCAGTGCAGCTGCAGGTGTGATCCCATGAACACCGTCCGATGGCAGATCTAGGTCATACTCATCGCGACTGCAGGGTGTACCTGTCGTGGGCTCGAATCCGTGGAAGATCAAATCTCCGCGGATGTCTGCAGTGTAGTTCAGCTTCCAAACCTGACCTGATGGCCAGGGGCGTAGCTACCGATCTGCTCCAGATGGCCAAGCAAGTTGGCCCACAGTGCGAAGCTGCCGAATACGAAGATCTGTCCGGGGAGGAAAACCTCACCATGGACTGCATCATTGTAGATGATTGAAGGGGCCATCAAGCCTTATGGTGATGACACAGTCGAACTCTCAATTAAAGCACCAATGTCGGTTACAAAACTGGCGAATCTCGGGTAGGGGGTCCCGAACTGTGCGTCGAAGGCTAATGGTAACAGGAGGCGGGGGACACGATGTTTACCCAGGTTCGGGCCCTCTCTATGGAGGTAATACCCTACTTCCTGCTTGATTGATCTTGATGATATGAGTATTACAAGAGTTGATCTACCACGAGATCGTAGAGGCTAACCCTAGAAGCTAGCCTATGATTATGATTGTTCCTGTCCTACGGACTAAACCCTTTGGTTTATATAGACACCGGAGGAGGCTAGAGTTACACAGAGTCCGTTGCAGAGAAGGGAATCTACATATCCAAATTGCCGAGCTTGCCTTCCACTGTGGCAATGACAGGTCATGCAGAGGAAGTGGGTTCAACTACCGTAGCGCACAGCAGTTAGAAACGCATTGTCTTAATGCAGTAAGAGAGAGCAGGAGCGAGAACATGGGATTGTATCGATATGATCAAATAGTTGGTTGCTTGCCTGATGGTTCTATGCACTGATATGGTTCTTCGCTAGGGTAATCACGGTACTCCTCGGGGGCAGAACCTGCCGCAAAGAACATCGATACACAGCCATCACCAAACAATGTGCGACAATATGATGCATGCATGGAACATGGCAAATTGAGTGTGTTGGGCTAATGCAACTAAGACCAGAAGGGTTTGAACCAATTTGAACCAAAGATTCAAATTTCAAACTCATACATGGACCTTTAAAGTGTTTTATCTTGTTCTGCAATAATCATCAAGTTAACTTGTTTAATCATGCATGAAAATAGTACAGATGGATAGATTGGATTTTTCTGATCATTTTTCATATATAACTTGTCTGATTTGGAGCTACATATTAAAAGTTATGAACTTTTGAAGTTTAAACTATATTCTGGAATTTCCTATATTAGAATAAATCCAGAAAATCAATTAGTGCGTCAGCCTGACATCAGTGTGACATCAGCGGGTCAACGGGACACGGTCCGGGTCAAACCTGACAGTGGGTCCCGCGTGTCAGTGTGATTAGTTAAACTAAATTAATTTAAACTAATCCTATTTAGTTAACAGGGTTGGGCCCCACCTGTCATTGACTCATCGGAGTCAACCAGGGCCCACCCGCGGTCAAACCCAGGTCGGCTGCACCGGCGTTTAGCCGCCGGCGAGCCCGACGCGGCGGCGGAAGTGGTTTTGGCCGTTCCAGCAACCAAACGAGTCGCGGAGGCCATCAGAGTGGAGCTGGGGAGGAGCCGCAGCTCTTGGTGGAGTCCGTTGGGGTCGGGGTGGCCGGAGTTGGCGCCGGCGACGACTTTGGCGGCCACCGGAGTTCGGCCGAAGGCGAACTTGACGCTAGAGGGGTCGGTGAGGTGCGGGGAGTAGCTGGTTAGGTGCTACGTGACGTGGTGAGCATGATGGACACCAGTTTGTGGCCGGAGGGTGACCGGGAGCATGTCGGCGAGGAGCTCCGCGGCGGTGGGTGCGGTTGAGCTCCGGGAGGTCACTACACAGCTCGGGAGCAAGAAAAGAAGGGAGGGAAAGATGGCTAAGCTCACGGGGAGTTCGACGAAGCACTTGGTGCAGCCGGGGACGGGCCGGAGCGACGTCGGCGTTGAAGGGGATCTCCGGCGACGGCGGTTCAGTCGAGGTCGATGCGGTGGGCTCGGGCCTTGCGAGCGCTCGGGGCTCGGCTTGCTCGAAGGAGAGGAGGGTGGCGGAGCTCCTGGACACGGCGGCACGGCGTGGGGTTGACGGAGGGCGTGGCTACGGCGAGGGGGTGGCGGCGATGGCGTCGGCCATGGTGGGGGAGCGCGAGAGAGAGGGGTTGGGGGAGAATGGATGTGTCCTGGCGGTTCACGGCGCGGCGTGGAGTTCATCCATGCAGCCCCGAGGCGAGGAGGTGAAGCAGGGCGACGGCCAGCTGCGTGGCGCGCGCTGCGGTCGCCGTCGGGCACCTGCCTGCCTGCCTGGCCGGCAAGCAGCTCGCTGGAGCGGCGCGGGGCTGGGCCGGCAGGTGGGCCGGGTGCTGGGCGCCAGGTAAATTTTCTTGTTACTCCCTGTTTTCTGTTTTTTTAATACTTCTGCAACTTTGTTGAATTATTAAAAATACTTAGGCAACTCCTAAAATCACCAAACTACTCCTGGTCCAAAGTTGGATTATTTTCAACATGAAACATTTTAGTTTGGAGATATTTGAGCATTTGAATAATTTATATAATTTTAAATGCCCAAATTCAAATATTTATGATTTAATTCAAAGACCCTAAGATGACCTAGGAAAATGTGCATCACTTTTGGCAGAGGTTCTGAACCAAGACAAAAATGATGGGCATTTTGGAAGGGCATTTCAGGTTCATTGAAAAAGTTTTTAGTAAACCCTAGTTGGTTTCAGAGGGGGCTGGGGGTTCTGTCATCCCCATTTCAGGTTTCTGATGAAAGAATAGACATGATGCAACACTCTAATGCATGGACTAGCTAGGGTGTGAGAACTCACCCCCACTCAAAAGAATCTCGTCCCGAGATTTGGGTTCCTCCCGAAAGAGGGCGGGATACTCGAGTCGAAGACGATCCTCCCTTTCCCAAGTTGCTTCATCCTCAAAATGGTGCGACCATTGAACTATGAGAAACTTGATATTATGACGTCGAGTGGTACGCTCGGCCTGATCGAGGATACGAATGGGGTACTCTCGATACGTGAGATTATCTTGGAGATCAAGCGTTTCGTGGTCCACTCCACGGATAGGATCCGAGAAGCAACGCCTGAGTTGAGAAACGTGGAAGACATCGTGGACTCTGGAGAGATGCGGAGGTATCTCCAACTGGTAGGCAACTTCTCCCGGTTTAGCGAGAATGCGAAAAGGTCCAATGTAACGAGGAGCCAATTTGCCTTTGATACCGAAACGATGGGTTCCCTTTAGCGGAGTAACCCGAAGGTAAGCCTTCTCGTCAACCTCGAAAGTCATAGCCTTATGTTTTCGGTCATATTGACTCTTTTGACGGGAATGGGCTGTTTTCAACTTTTCACGAACGATGCGAACTTGCTCTTCTGCTTCCTGAATCATATCCGGGCCAAAGAATTGTCTTTCCCCGGTTTCTGACCAGTTAAGGGGTGTTCGACACCGTCGTCCATAGAGAACTTCAAAAGGGGCTTTACCCAAGCTAGATTGATAGCTGTTGTTGTAAGCAAATTCGGCAAATGGAAGGCATTTCTCCCACTCCATTCCGAATGAGATAACAGAGGCTCGAAGCGTGTCTTCTAGAATCTGGTTGACGCGTTCTACCTGACCACTTGATTGAGGGTGAAAAGCGGTGCTAAAGGAAAGGCGGGTTCCCATAGCATTTTGGAAACTTTCCCAAAATCGAGAGGTGAAAAGACTTCCTCGATCCGAGTTAATTTCCAAATGAACACCATGGAGAGACACGATTCGGGAGATGTATAAGTCTGCCAACTGACTAGCGGTTATACTCTCACGAACAGGTAAGAAATGGGCTACCTTGGAAAGACGATCGACCACGACGAAGATAGCATTATTCCCTCTCTTGGTCCTGGGAAAACCGGTAATGAAATCCATACCAATTTTATCCCATTTCCGTTCAGGAATAGCTAGGGGTTGAAGGGTGCCAGCAGGCCGTTGATGCTCTGCTTTTACACGACGGCAGACGTCGCAATTAGCAATATACTGAGCAATTTCTCTCTTCATCCTAGTCCACCAGAACCTCTGGCGTAGGTCCTGATACATCTTGGTACTACCCGGATGAATGGTGAGAGGAGATTCATGAGCCTCCTTAAGGATCAACTGCCGTAGATGCTGTTTCTTGGGAACCACTAAACGGTTCTCAAAGTACACAACACCATGATCATTTGTGGAGAAACAACTAGCACCTCCGCTAGCAATGTTCTCCTTGATTTTAGATATTCCCTTATCTCGCTTTTAGGCAGCGATAATTTGATCCGTAAGAGTAGGTTTCGCCACCAGGGTGGAAAGAAATCCTTGAGGAACAATGTGGAGATTAAGTTTCCGAAATTCCTCATGGAGAAGCGGTTGACTTTGTTGTAACATCAGGTTGTTACAATAAGATTTACGACTTAGCGCATCAGCCATGACGTTGGCTTTCCCTGGGGTGTAAGTTATTCCTAAGTCGAAATCTGTGATCAACTCGACCCAACGTCTTTGCCTGAGATTCAAATCCGGTTGGGTGAAGATGTACTTCAGACTTTGGTGATCAGTGAATATTTCGCAACGATTACCAAGGAGGTAATGTCGCCAGGTTTTAAGTGCATGGACTACGGCTGCAAGCTCTAGATCATGAGTAGGATAATTCTCCTCATGTGGGTGCAATTGCCGTGAAGCATAAGCAATTACGTGTCGGTCTTGCATGAGAATGCAACCTAGTCCTTGTCGCGAGGCGTCGCAGTAGATAAAAAAGTCCTTCGAGAAGTCTGGCGGTACCAGTACGGGAGCAGAAGTCAGGCGTCTTTTCAGTTCCTGAAAGCTGTGCTCACATTGTGGAGTCCATTCGAACTTTTTATCTTTCTTGAGGAGTTCGGTTAGAGGTTTTGCAACTTTGGAGAAATTTTCGACAAAGCGACGGCAATAGCTCGCTAAGCCCAGGAAACTCCGAACTTGCTTGACCGATTCAGGTGGAGTCCAATCAAGGACGGCTTGAACTCACTCAGGGTTAACAGCAATACCTTTACCAGATATTACATGACCCAGATAGGTCACTTCTGACAACCAAAATTCACATTTAGAAAATTTGGCATAAAGGCGATGCTCTCGAAGTTTCTTCAACACTAGCCTTAGATGTTCGGCATGTTCTTCCTCGTTCTTGGAGTAGATGAGTATATCATCGAGGTAAACCACGACGAATTTATCCAAATACTCCATGAAGATTGAGTTCATTAACCGAGAAAAGGTGGCTGGAGCATTGGTTAAACCGAAGGACATGATGGTGTACTCGTATTGGCCATAACGAGTAACGAAGGCCGTTTTAGGAATGTCCCCGTTCCTGATTTTGATTTGATGGTAGCCCAACCTCAAATCCATTTTGGAGAAAACTGAGGATCCAGCGAGCTGATCATACAGGTCGTTGATCCTGGGGAGCGGATATTTGTTCTTGATTGTGACCAAATTGACAGGTCGATAATCTACAACCATCCGGTCCGTACCATCCTTCTTCTTGACGAAGAGAACGGGGCAAGCCCACGGAGATGAACTAGGTCGTATGAAACCCTTTTTCAAGGACTCATCGAGTTGTTTCTTAAGCTCGGCTAGTTCTAGTGGTGCCATCTTATAAGGTCTTCTAGCAATCGGGACGGTTCCTGGAATAAGGTCTATTACGAACTCAACATCCCTGTCAGGTGGAACACCTGGCAATTCCTCTGGGAAGACATCCGGGAAGTCACGGACTACCGGAACGTCCTCAAGGTCTGGCAAAGGGCTGGCGTTAAGAGAAAATAACTGTCGCTTGGCTATTCGGGTCAAGACATTGACTATCTTCCCCGAAGGATGGGTGAGTTGAACAGTCCTAGAGAAGCAATCAATTTTGGCATGATGGGCTGACATCCAGTCCATACCCAAGATGATATTAATATCTGAAGATTTAAGAGCTATCAAAGAGGCAAGGAAAACAAGCCTATCGACTTGGATTTCATTTCCATGACTTACCCTGGAGGTTTGCCATCTAGAACCGGGAGTAGAAATTTCCATAGTGGATGGCATGTCACAGAATGCGGTGTTATGCAAACGAGCATAATTTTCGGATATGAAAGAATGAGAGGCTTCTGTATCGAAAAGAACAGATGCCGGGTGGCAATTAACAAGGAGCGTACCGAGAGCGACGTTGGGATCCTCTTGAGCTTCTTCGGCAGAGATACAGTTGACATGGCCACGTGTAGCGGTGGCCGGCTTGGCGTGGAACACTTTACCTGCCGGCTTGCCTCGTCCAACAGCTTTAGCAGATTGGTTGGGGTTGGTTTGGGGGCACTCGCGCATATAGTGGCCTGATTCCCCACACTTAAAACAAGTCATTGTACTGGTACGTGGAGGAGCACTGTTGGTTGGACCACCATAGGGCTTGGCTGGTGCAAGCTGTTGAACGGGGCGAGGCGCCTGGAAGGATGGCCTCGGTGTGAACCTGGGTGGCAGGGCAGTGTTAGGCACCCACACGCGGCGCTTCTGAGGACCAGCACCGGATGAGGAACCCACGTCACGGCCATGCTTGCGTGTTGCGTCATAATCAGTCTGACCAGTCTCAGCACTGATGGCCTTGTTAACAAGCTTCTGAAAAGATGTGCACTCATGCAGACGGAGGTCGCGGCGAAGCTCAGGACTAAGTCCCTTACGGAACCTTGCTTGCTTCTTGGCATCAGTAGAAACTTCCTCAGTTGCATATCGTGCGAGGTTACCGAACTCCCTGCTGTAAGCATCCATAGAGAGTCGGCCTTGAGTGAAACTGCAAAATTCCTCACGTTTACGGTCCATGAGACCCTCCGGAATGTGATGTTCACGGAAAGCCTCGCTGAATTCAGCCCAAGTAGTGACATGGCCCGCTGGGCGCATAGCTCCATAATTCTCCCACCATAGACTGGCTGGGCCTTCAAGATGATATGCAGCAAAAGGTGACCTTGTCAGCCTCAGCTACTAGCGCGGAACGCAGTTTGTGAGAAATACTGCGAAGCCAGTCATCAGCGTCGAGAGGCTCGACGGATTGGTGGAACGTGGGTGGATGTAACTTGATGAAATCACTGAGTGACACCAAGTTATTTCTCTGATGGTGTGCTGTGTTCTGTTCAATATGCTCCAACAAACGGTTGGTCTCCCGCTTGTTTCTCTCGGCTTCCAGCATAACCTCGGCTAGGGAAGGAGGATGAGGCAGATTTGCATTCCTGACTTTACTGCCTTCGGCCTGCTCTTGAGGAGCACGGTTATTGCGCGTGTTAACCATCCTAGGTAAACAAGACAATCATTTAGTCAGAATGATAAGATTCCGACATAGGATACAGAATGTAAGGAATAACTCGGAATGCAAGATGATCATCCGTATGACATGGTAGATACAGAAACTGCTTCTTTTATTCCATCGTCATACACACCATACAAGGTTTAGTACAAGACCAAACAAGGTACTATTACGGTGAAAAGAAGATTACATCTCATCAGAGGCACTCCGAGCTCCTATACATTATTTTTCTACACCTCCAGAAAGCGGTACAAACTAGGTCATATCCCACAAGTCATGCAGGACGATAGACGACACAACTAGTACAAACTAGTGATACTACCACTAACTCAGGCCAATCCGTAGTAGTCCTCGTAGAAGTCACCTCCGTAGCCTAGAAGCTCAACATGATCATCCGGGAATAGACGATCTCGCGGAGCTTGTGGACCATAGGGGCTAGGATGAGGTCTTGGACCAACAGACGGTGGCCTGCGGGGACCGCGAGGTGGGGTGATGCCTCCTACATCACGCCAACCCATCACATCTGGCAGAGCAGATCTCACAGGATAGAGATCGCGCATATCCGAATATCCAGCTTGCACCGCCAGTGCAAACCGAGTCAAAGTGGCCCAATGGTCAGCACGGGTATTGAAAAGCTCTAGCCTCAAGGCCCGATTTTCACGGTACTTATCCTCGAGCATCTCAGCAGTGGTGCGAGTCCGTGAATCCTCCTGAGTGGGGTCAGCATAGATAGCCTGGAGATACCCTTGTGCTCCCGGAAGTGATCCTGGCATATACCGGAAATCAGAGCCCCGGAATAGGCCAGTCCTGACTCGCATGATGGTCATCATAGAATAGGCGGCATCCTGCACAGCCATCTCCATAGTAACCCCTAGTCCATAGGAGCAGTGAAGGGGCTCGGTGGATCCAGGATAAGATGGAAATATCCTGACAGCGCAGAGATACTGGCTTTGATTAAAGTCTCGAAATTGCTCTTCGACCGTGTACTCAGGATACCAACGGTATCCAGCCTCAGTCATTACCCTGACCAACATGGCAGTATGGCTGGGTACATCTAGGCATCAAGTCAGGCAAACCACTTGATTGAGGTCACGAGTGGCCATCTGAAAGCACAACCATAATGCAAAGGCATTAGAATTTCTAGCAAAATTTCGACAGCATAACAGCTGTAAATGCTCAATAAGGATTTTGAGACATTTGACAAAGGATTTCATACACACTCAACAACATCATATCAAAGTTCTGAGTCCATCCCAGCAACATAATGTGGTAGTAGAACCGAACTAGGCTTGTATCCATCAAACCTATAAGGTACTACTGAAAAGTAACACGTGAACCTGATAGAGAGAAAAGATCATAATTCCTTAACCCCCGATGGAAGGATAGACTGACTCAGATCAGAATGTCATAAGATAAAGGAGTAAAAAGAGCCTTACATTCCAACCCACAAACAATTCTCCTACATATAACTAAAGAATTTCTAGACTCAACATCGACCAGTTTGGCTTGGAGAACCTACAGGCAGTCCGGCTCTGATACCAACGCTGTCAGGACCCCGACTCGATGTCACATCGATCTAGCCTATAACACCTCATATCACTTTGCGGCCACACGCACGGTATCCCCACGGGTGTCGCCTTACCTTTGCCCGGGACCGTTTGCGCCTTTTGGCTCATGTATATGATAGTGTCGCTAGCATCCATGTGATAAGGAGCCCGGGCTGCCATGACTAGTCGTAAACCCAAAGTGGCTCAGACTTACAGGGACAGGCATCCATGACCCAGCTTCGAACGTGTCGGCCATCAGCAAGTGGGTCTGGGCTGTAGCACTGGGCTAGCAGGACTCCGGTAAACCGGGCTGTAGCGGGCTAACAGGACTCCGGTACTCAATGCGTGACATTTCCCCGAAGGGACAGACATAGGAACGAAGAAGGACACATGCCGGCCAGCCTAAGTGTTCCGGAGCAGTAGCAAGCTACCATGGCTCGGTGGAACACTAGGAGACATTTCCCGGTAAGAGAGGCTACTAAAGATAAACAACTAGATAGTCAGATCCCACACATACCAAGCATTTCAATCATACACACAATATGCTCGATATGTGCAAATACAATAAAGCATCACAACATGACTCTACGACACAAGCACTTTATTTAAGGCTCGGGGAGCCATACATAACATACACATAGGTACGGGTCACACGACCCAACATTCAAGTCATACAGTCATACAAACCAGCAGCGGAAGTAACTTGTCTGAGTACAGACAACTAGTAAAATAAAAGAGGCTTGGAGAGCCTAGCTATACTACGTGGTCCTTCACAAGCTCGAGATCACCACCTGGGCCTTAGCCTACTCATTGATGTCAACGTCTACGAAGAACCCATCAGAAGGGGTTGCAGCGTCTTCTGTAAAAATGTAAATTATAGCAACATGAGTACAAAGGTACTCAGCAAGACTTACATCAGGTCCTACATACATGCACATTATCAAGAAGGGTTGGTGGAGTTGTTGCAGCAAGCCAGCTTTGACTCTTGGCTAGGCTATCCTACGAGACTCCAACTTGAAATGGTTTTGCGCACACGAGTCCACTACTCACCACTTCAATACACTACCGAGGATCCACCTCCGTCTTCCTACGGAAGAGCCATCCTTGGCACTCACACTTATCTTGAGGCTTTTAGTAGTTTCCATTTACTTGTCTATGAACTGTATAGGCAACCAAGTAGTCCTTTACCGCGGACGTGGCTATTCGAATAGATCATGATAACCCTGCAGGGGTGTACTTCTTCATACATGTTTCCACCACTTAGCGTCTGCACACGACATGTGCTCGGCAGACTTCAAGCGAAAGCCGACGTGGGTGTAGACCACGACCTACCTAAACACCTAAGTCTCTAGTCCAGGTTTATCGCCTATCCAGGTTCCATCCACAGGGAGTCCAGCCGAGGTTTCCCATACGGCCCCGAACGATGTGTACAGGGTTCCGTGACACCTAACGGGTGCCCGGTATTCCCGGCCACGTACCTACCGCATCACAGCCCACCCCTACGGTCAGCGCTGTCCACGGCCTCCAGTAGGCTACAAACACCAGAAACTACTTGCAACTCCTGGACAGAGAACTAGGGTGAATAAGAAGTCGAGCGGGGTCATATTTCAGGGCCCAATGCATGGTAGTAGCTGTATCTTAAATCACACATACAGATCTCAGTGCTTAAGGTCGGCTTCAATGAAACAACCCACCATGTACTCCTACATGGCCTCTCATCGATACCTTTACCAAATCGTGTTCACCACACCACTCTCATTACCGACATAATCATTTCACTCCAGCCCATCACCCAGATGAACCAGACCTGACACGACTCTAAGCATAGCAGGCATAGCAAGGTAGGAACAACACACACATATGGCTCAATCAACTCCTACACATGCTAGTGGGTTTCATCTAGTTACTGTGGCAATGACAGGTCATGCAGAGGAAGTGGGTTCAACTACCATAGCACACAGCAGTTAGAAACGCGTTGTCTTAATGCAGTAAGAGAGAGCAGGAGCGAGAACATGGGATTGTATCGATATGATCAAATAGTTGGTTGCTTGCCTGATGGTTCGATGCACTGATATGGTTCTTCGCTAGGGTAATCACGGTACTCCTCGGGGGCAGAACCTGCCGCAAAGAACATCGATACACAGCCATCACCAAACAATGTGCGACAATATGATGCATGCATGGAACATGGCAATATGAGTTTGTTGGGCTAATGCAACTAAGACCAGAAGGGTTTGAACCAATTTGAACCAAAGATTCAAATTTCAAACTCATACATGGCCCTTTAAAGTGTTTTATCTTGTTCTGCCATAATCATCAAGTTAACTTGTTTAATCATGCATGAAAATAGTACAGATGGATAGATTGGATTTTTCTGATCATTTTTCATATATAACTTGTCTGATTTGGAGCTACAGATTAAAAGTTATGAATTTTTGAAGTTTAAACTATATTATGGAATTTCCTATATTAGAATAAATCCAGAAAATCAATTACTGCGTCAGCCTGACGTCAGTGTGACATCAGCGGGTCAACGGGACACGGTCCGGGTCAAACCTGACAGTGGGTCCCGCGTGTTAGTGTGATTAGTTAAACTAAATTAATTTAAACTAATCCTATTTAGTTAACAGGGCTGGGCCCCACCTGTCATTGACTCATCGGAGTCAACCAGGGCCCACCCGCGGTCAAACCCAGGTCGGCTACACCGGCGTTTAGCCGCCGGCGAGCCCGACGCGGCGGCGGAAGTGGTTTTGGCCGTTCCGGCAACCAAACGAGTCGCGGAGGCCATCGGAGTGGAGCTGGGGAGGAGCCGCAGCTCTTGGTGGAGTCCGTTGGGGTCGGGGTGGCCGGAGTTGGCGCTGGCGACGACTTTGGCGGCCACCGGAGTTCGGCCGAAGGCGAACTTGACGCTAGAGGGGTCGGTGAGGTGCGGGGAGTAGCTGGTTAGGTGCTACGTGACGTGGTGAGCATGATGGACACCAGTTTGTGGCCGGAGGGTGACCGGGAGCACGTCGGCGACGAGCTCCTCGGCGGTGGGTGCGGTTGAGCTCCGGGAGGTCACTACACAGCTCTGGAGCAAGAAAAGAAGGGAGGGGAAGATGGCTAAGCTCACGGGGAGTTCGACGAAGCACTTGGTGCGGTCGGGGATGGGCCGGAGCGACGTCGGCGTTGAAGGGGATCTCCGGCGACGGCGGTTCGGTCGAGGTCGATGCGGTGGGCTCGGGCCTTGCGAGCGCTCGGGGCTCGGCTTGCTCGATGGAGAGGAGGGTGGCGGAGCTCCTGGACACGGCGGCACGGCGTGGCGTTGACGGAGGGCGTGGCTACGGTGAGGGGGTGGCGGCGATGGCGTCGGCCATGGTGGGGGAGCGCGAGAGAGAGGGGTTGGGGGAGAATGGAGGTGTCCTGGCGGTTCACGGCGCGGCGTGGAGTTTATCCATCCAGCCCCGAGGCGAGGAGGTGAAGCAGGGCGACGGCCAGCTGCGTGGCGCGCGCTGCGGTCGCCGTCGGGCACCTCCCTGCCTGCCTGGCCGGCAAGCAGCTCGCTGGAGCGGCGCTGGGCTGGGCCGGCAGGTGGGCCGGGTGCTGGGCGCCAGGTAAATTTTCCTGTTACTCCCTGTTTTCTGTCTTTTTAATACTTCTGCAACTTTGTTGAATTATTAAAAATACTTAGGCAACTCCTAAAATCACCAAACTACTCCTGGTCCAAAGTTGGATTATTTCCAACATGAAACATTTTAGTTTGGAGATATTTGAGCATTTGAATAATTTATATAATTTTAAATGCCCAAATTCAAATATTTATGATTTAATTCAAAGACCCTAAGATGACCTAGGAAAATGTGCATCACTTTTGGCAGAGGTTCTGAACCAAGACAAAAATGATGGGCATTTTGGAAGGGCATTTCAGGTTCATTGAAAAAGTTTTTAGTAAACCCTAGTTGGTTTCAGAGGGGGCTGGGGGTTCTGTCATCCCCATTTCAGGTTTCTGGTGAAAGAATAGACATGATGCAACACTCTAATGCATGAACTAGCTAGGGTGTGACATCCACGCAAAGGAGAGTCCTACCCAGACACGGGACGAAGTCTTCAATCTTGTATATTCATAGTCCAACAGTCCAACATAAGCATATAGTCCGACTGTCCGAGGACCCCCTAATCCAGGACTCCCTCACCTGGCGCCTGGCATCACGAGATACCAGGACTCCATGGATTCATGGATGGAGCAAGGCAGCCGTGCTTGGTAGTCCGAACGGCATGCGGACATAGCTGTGGGGGCGGCCTCCACACCGGCCAACACGGGACGGCTACAAGAGCTCCTGGGAAGTAGCCCTGTTGAGGCCCGAGATGTTAACGCAGACGCGCAGCTCGCCGCTCGTGTCCTAGGCGGCGGCTGCATTGAGCGACGCGGGCCGGCGCTTGCTACGTCTTGAGCTTGTGTTGGTTTTCCTTGAAGAGGAAAGGGTGATGCAGCAATAGTAGCATAAGTATTTCCCTCAGTTTTTGAGAACCAAGGTATCAATCCAGTAGGAGGCTCCTCACAAGTCCCACGCACCTACACAAACAAACAAGAACTCGCAACCAACGCAATAAAGGGATTGTCAATCCCTTCACGGCCACTTCCGAAAATGAGATCTGATAGAGATAATATGATAAGATAAATATATTTTTGGTATTTTATAATATAGATTGGAAAAGTAAAGATGCAAATAAAAGTAGATTGAAAGCTTATATGTAAAGAGATAGACCCGGGGGACATAGGTTTCACTAGTGGCTTCTCTCAAGATAGCATAATTATTACGGTGGGTGAACAAATTACTGTCGAGCAATTGATAGAAAAGAGAATAATTATGAGATTATCTAGGCATGATCATGTATATAGGCATCACGTCCGTGACAAGTAGACCGACTCCTGCCTGCATCTACTATTATTACTCCACACATCGACCGCTATCCAGAATGCATCTAGAGTATTAAGTTGATAAAGAATAGAGTAACACATTAAGAAAGATGACATGATGTAGAGGGATAAACTCATGCAATATGATATAAACCCCATCTTTTTATCCTCGATGGCAACAATACAATATGTGCCTTGCTGCCCCTGCTGTCACTAGGAAAGGACACCGCAAGATTGAACCCAAAGCTAAGCACTTCTCCCATTGCAAGAAAGATCAATATAGTAGGCCAAACCAAACTGATAATTTGAAGAGACTTGCAAAGATAACTTAATCACACATAAAAGAATTCAGAGGAGATTCAAATATTTCTCATAGACAAACTTGGTCATAAACCCACAATTCATCGAATCTCGACAAACACACCGCAAACAGAGTTACATCGAATAGATCTCCAAGAAGATCAAGGAGAACTTTGTGTTGAGATTCAAAGAGAGAGAAGAAGCCATCTAGCTAATAACTATGGACCCGAAGGTCTGTGGTAAACTACTGACAACTCATCGGAGAGGCCTTGGAGATGATGTAGAGGCCCTCTGTGATCGATTCCCCCTCTGGCGGAGCACCGACGAAGGCTCCAAGATGGGATCTCGCGGATACAGAAGGTTACAGCGGTGGAAATAGTTTTGCTTGGTCTCTTCTGATGTTTTTGGGGTACATGGGTATATGTAGGAGGAAGAAGTAGGTCACTGGACGCTCGAGGGGCCCACGAGGGTGGGGGCGCGCCCACCTGTAGGGGGCACGCTGGGCACCCTCGTGGATGCCTCACTTGTTTCTTGACCTCCAATCCAAGTCCTCTAGATCACGTTTGTTCCAAAAAGATCGCTCCCGAAGGTTTCATTCCGTTTGGACTCCGCTTGATATTCCTTTTCTTCGAAACACTGAAATAGGAAAAAAACAGCAATTCGGGCTGGGCCTCCGGTTAGTAGGTTAGTCCCAAAAATGATATAAAAGTGTAATGTAAAGTACATAAACATCCAAAATAGGTAATATAATAGCATGGAACAATCAAAAATTATAGATACATTGGAGACGTATCAAGCATCCCCAAGCTTAATTACTGCTCGTCCTTGAGTAGGTAAATGATAAAAACAGAATTTTTGATGTGGAATGCTACCTAGCATAATTCTCAATGTAATTTTCTTTATTGTGGCATGAATGTTCAGATCCAAATGATTCAAAATAAAAGTTCATATTGACATAAGAAATAGTAATACTCCAAGCATAATAATCAAAGCAATCATGTCTTCTCAAAATAACATGGCTAAAGAAAGTTCATCCCTACAAAATCATATAGTTAGGCCATGCTTCATTTTCGTCACACAAAAATGCTCCCATCTAGCACACCCCCGATGACAAGCCAAGCAATTGTTTCGTACTTAAATAATCTCAAACTTTTTCAACTTTCACACAATACATGAGCGTGAGCCATGGATATAGCACTATGGGTGGAATAGAATATGATTATGGAGATTGTGTGGAGAAGACAAAAAAAGAGAAAGTGTCACATTAACGAGGATAATCAACGGGCTATGGAGATGCCCATCAGTTGATGTCAACATGAGGAGTAGGGATTGCCATGCAACGGATGCACTAGAGCTATAAATATATGAAAGCTCAACAAAAGAAACTAGTGGGTGTGCATCCAACTTTCTTGCTCACGAAGACCTAGGGAATTTTGAGGAAGCCCATCATAGTAATATACAAGCCAAGTTCTATAATGAAAAATTCCCACTAGTATATAAAAGTGACAACATATGAGACTCTCTAAATGCAGAACATGGTGCTACTTTGAAGCACAAGTGTGGAAAAGGATAGTAACATTGCCCCCTTTTTTATTTTCTTTATTTGGGCCTTTTTTTATTTAGCCTTTTTTATTTGGCATTTCTCTTTTTTTATTTGGGGACAATGCTCTAATAATGATGATCATCACACTTCTATTTATTTACGCCTCATGAATTACAACTCAATACTAGAACAAGATATGACTCAATGTGAATGCCTCCGGTGGTGTACCGGGATGGGCAATGAATCAAGAGTGACATGTATGAAAAATTAAGCATGGTGGCTTTGCCACAAATATGATGTCAACTACATGATCATGCAAGGCAATATGACAATAATGATGCGTGTCATGATGATGAACGGAATGGTGGAAAGTTGCATGGCAATATATCTCGGAATGGCTATGGAAATGCCATAATAGGTAGGTATGGTGGCTGTTTTGAGGAAGATATAAGGAAGTTTATGTGTGATAGAGTGTATCGTATCACGGGGTTTGGATGCACTAGCGAAGTTTGCACCAACTCCCAAGGTGAGAAAGGGCAATGCACGGGACCGAAGAGGCTAGCAATGATGTAACGGTGACAGTGCGTATAATCCATGGACTCAACATTAGTCAAAAAGAACTCGTATACTTATTGCAAAAATCTACAAGTCATCAATAACCAAGCACTACGCGCATGCTTCTAGGGGGATAGATTGGTAGGAAAAGACCATCGCTCATCCCCGTCCGCCACTCATAAGGATGCACAATCTAAGAACACCTTATGTTTCAAATTTGTTTCACAACTTTTACCATACGTGCATGCTACGGGACTTGCCAACTTCAACACAAGCATTCTTTAAATTCATAATCACCCAACTAGCATGACTCTAATATCACTACCACCATATCTCAAAACAATTATCAAGTATCAAATTGATCATAGCATCCAATTCACTTCCTATGATAGTTTTTATTATACCCAAGTTGGAGGCCCATCATTCTAGGACCAATTTTATAACCATAGCAAATACCGTTTTGTTCTAAGAGACTCTAAAAATAATAAAAGTGAAGCATGAGAGATTAACAATTTCTACAAAATTAAGCCACCGCCGTGCTCTAAAAGATATAAGTGAAGCACTAGAGCAAAAACTATCTAGCTCAAAAGATATAAGTGAAGCACATAGAGTATTCTAATAAATTCCAATCAAGTAGGTTTCTCCAAAAAGGTGTGTACATCAAGTATGATTGTGGTAAACTAAAAATCAAAGACTAATACCATACAAGACGCTCCAAGCAAAACACATATCATGTGGCGAATAAAAATATAGCTCCAAGTAAAGTTACCGATAGACGAAGACGAAAGAGGGGATGCCTTCCGGGGAATCCCCAAGCTTAGGCTTTTGGTTATTCTTGAATATCTTTGGGTGCCATGGGCATCCCCAAGATTAGGATCTTGCCACTCCTTATTCCATAGTCCATCAAATCTTTACCCAAAACTTGAAAACTTCACAACACAAAACTCAATAGGAAATCTCATAAGCTCCGTTAGTGAAAGAAAGAAAAACCACCACATAAGGTACTGTAATGAACTCATTATTTATTTATATTGGTGTTAAACCTACTGTATTCCAACTTCTCTATGGTTCATACCCCTACATACTAGCCATAGATGCATCAAAATAAGCAAACAACACACGAAAAACAGAATCTGTCAAAAATAGAGCAGTCTGTAGCAATCTGTAACTTTCGAATACTTATGGAACTCCAAAAATCCTACCCAAAATGGTATGTCCTACGCAATTTGTCTATTGATCTACAGAAAAAAGAATCAATGCAAAATCACGTTTCTGTGATTTATTGATTTTTTTCTCGTGAGCGCAAAGTTTCTGTTTTTCAGCAGAATCAAATTAACTATAACCATAGGTTATCCTATAGGTTCTACTTGGCACAAACACTAATTAAAACATGAAAACACATCTAAACAGAAGGTATATGCAAAATTTATTACTAAACAGAAGCAAAAACAAAAAACAAAAGTAAAATTGGGTTGCCTCCCAACTAGCGCTATAGTCTAATGCCCCAAGCTAGGCATAAAAGCGAGGATAGATCTAAGTAGTGCCATCTTTCACACTTGATTCATAAGTAGCTCGCATGATAGATTCATAAGGTAATTTAACTTTATTTATTGGAAAGTGCTCCATGCGTTTCCTTAATGGAAATTGGAATCTAATATTCCCTTCCTTCATATCAATAATTGCACCAATCATTCTAAGGAAAGGTCTACCAAGAATAATAGGACATGAAAGATTGCAATCTATGTCAAGAACGATAAAATCTATGGGCACATAGTTCCTATTTGCAACAATAAGAACATCGTTGATCCTTTCCATAGGCTTTTTAACGGTAGAATCTGCAAGGTGCAAATTTAAAGAGCAATCATCAAGATCATGGAAGCCTAGAATATCACAAAAAGTGTTTGGAATTGTGGAAACACTAGCACCCAAATCACACAAAGCATAACACTCATGATCTTTAATTTTAATCTTTATAGTAGGTTCCCACTCATCATTAAGTTTTCTAGGTATAGAAACTTCCAAATTAAGTTTTTCATCATAAGATTGCATCAAGGCATCAAAAATATGTTTGGTAAAGGCTTTATTTTGACTATAAGCATGAGGAGAAATTCAAAACGGATTGCAACAAGGAAATACAATCTTCTAAAGAACAATTATCATAATTAAATTCCTTGAAATCCAAGATAGTGGGTTCAATGCTATTTAAAGTCTTGACCTCTCCAATCCCACTTTTACCAAATTTAGCATCAAGATCTAAAAACTCATCATTGGGATGCCTTTTAACTAAAGTTGACTCATCTCGAGTCCCATCATTATTAAGATTCATACGACAAAACAAAGATTTAATAGGGGACACATCAATAACTTTTAGATCTTCATCATTATTTTCATGCAAACTAGAAGAACACGCCTTCACAAAGCAATCTTTCTTAGCACACAATCTAGCGGTTCTTTCTTTGCACTCATCAATGGAAATTCTCATAGCTTTGAGAGACTCATTGATATCATGCTTAGGAGGAGTAGATCTAAGTTTGAAAGAATCAACATCCAGAGAAAGTCTATCAATGTTCCTAGTCAAATCATCAACTTTAAGCAATTTTTCTTCAAGCAAGGCATTAAAATTCTTTTGAGAGATCATAAATTCTTTAACGCTATTCTCAAAATCAGAGGGTATATTATTAAAATTTCCATAAGAGTTGTTGTAGGAATTACCATAATTATTAGAGGAATTACTAGGGAACGGTCTAGGATTAAAGTTTCCTCTATAAGCATTGTTACCAAAATTATTCCTACCAACAAAATTCACATCCATAGATTCATTATTATTATCAATCAAAGTAGACAAAGGCATATCATTGGGATCAATAGGAGCACTCTTAGTAGCAAACAATTTCATAAGTTCATCCATCTTTCCACTCAAAACATTAATTTCTTCTATAGCATGTACTTTTTTACTAGTAGATCTTTCGGTGTGCCATTGAGAATAATTAGTTGTAATATTATCAAGGAGTTTAGTAGCTCCTCCTAAGGAGATTTTCAAAAACGTGCCTCCTGTGGCCGAATCTAAAAGATTTCTAGAAGCAAAATTCAATCTGGCATAATTTTTTTGTATGATCATCCATAAATTCAAACCATGAGTAGGGCAATTGTGAATCATCAATTTCATTCTTTCCCAAGGCAACATGCTCATGATCAAGTTGTTTAAAATTCATAATATCATTCCTAAGAGAGATGATCTTAGCGGGAGCAAAATACTTAGAGATAAAAGCATCTTTGCACTTATTCCATGAATCAATACTATTCTTAGGCAAAGACGAAAACCAAACTTTAGCACGATCTCTAAGTGAAAACGGAAATAACTTCAATTTATAAATATCATTATCCGTATCTTTCTTCTTTTGCATCTCACACAAATCAACAAAGTTGTTTAGATGGGTAGCGGCATCTTCACTAGGAAAGCCGGAGAATTGATCTTTCATAACAAGATTTAGCAAAGCAGCATTGATTTCACAAGACTCAACATCATTAAGAGGAGCAATCAGAGTACTAAGGAAATCATTATTATTGGTATTGGAAAAGTCACACAATTTGGTATTATCTTGCACCATTGCGACAAGCAATCCAACACACAAGCAAACAGAAAAAAGGCAAGCAAAAGAGAGAGGAGATTGGGAAAGAGAGGGTGAATAAAACGGCAAGAGTGAAGTGGGGGAGAGGGAAACGAGAGGCAAATACCAAATAATGTAAGTGCGAGGGAGATGAGTTTGTGATGGGTACTTGGTATGTCTTGACTTGAGCGAAGACCTCCCTGGCAACGGCGCCAGGAATCCTTCTTGCTACATCTTGAGCTTGCGTTGGTTTTCCTTGAAGAGGAAAGGGTGATGCAGCAATAGTAGCGTAAGTATTTCCCTTAGTTTTTGAGAACCAAGGTATCAATCAAGTAGGAGGCTCCTCACAAGTCCCACGCACCTACACAAACAAACAAGAACTTGCAACCAACGCAATAAAGGAGTTGTCAATCCCTTCACAGCCACTTGCAAAAGTGAGATCTGATAGAGATAATATGATAAGATAAATATATTTTTGGTATTTTGAAATATAGATTGGAAAATTAAAGATGCAAATAAAAGTAGATTGAAAGCTTATATGATAAGAGATAGACCCGAGGGCCATTGGTTTCACTAGTGGCTTCTCTCAAGATAACATAATTATTACGGTGGGTGAACAAATTACTATCGAGCAATTGATAGAAAAGCGAATAATTATGAGATTATCTAGGCATGATCATGTATATAGGCATCACTTCCGTGACCAGTAGACCGACTCCTGCCTGCATCTACTACTATTACTCCACACATCGACCGCTATCCAGCATGCATCTAGAGTATTAAGTTCATAAAGAATAGAGTAACGCATTAAGAAAGATGACATGATGTAGAGGGATAAACTCATGCAATATGATATAAACCCCATCTTTTTATCCTCGTTGGCAACAATACAATATGTGCCTTGCTGCCCCTGCTGTCACTGCGAAAGGACACCGCAAGATTGAACCCAAAGCTAAGCACTTCTCCCATTGCAAGAAAGATCAATCTAGTAGGCCAAACTAAACTGATAATTCGAAGGGACTTGCAAAGATAACTTAATCACACATAAAAGAATTCAGCGGAGATTCAAATATTTCTCATAGATAAACTTGATCATAAACCCACAATTCATTGGATCTCGACAAACACACCTCAAAAAGAGTTACATCGAATAGATCTCCAAGAAGATCAAGGAGAACTTTGTATTGAGATTCAAAGAGAGAGAAGAAGCCATCTAGCTAATAACTATGGACCCGAAGATCTGTAGTAAACTAATCACAACTCATCGGAGAGGCCTTGGAGATGATGTACAGGCCCTCCATGATCGATTCCCCCTTTGGCGAAGCGCCGGCCAAGGATCCAAGATGGGATCTCGCAGATACGGAAGGTTACGGCGGTTGAGGGAGTCCTGTATTAGGGGGTATCCATACAGCCGGACTATATACTTTGGCCAGACCGTTGGACTACGAAGATGCAAGATTGAAGACTGTTGGACGCATCTAACCAACTCGCGTGGTTCACCGGTTCCACTGACGTCACCCTTAGATAGAGTTATTCAGTCGATACAGAGGTGTGCTTAAAGTGGGGGGGGTGTGCTGTCCCTATTGGGATGGGCCCTTCCCCATAAGGCCCCACCGTCGGGGCATAAGCGCCCTCTTGCTACCCATATGCAAGGCGTCGTCTTAGCCTTGCCTTCCCAGGATCGCTCCCACACCTATCATGTTCGTGATCGGCCTCCTCAACTGTGTATCGATCGAAAGGCAGGGCGGCAGAGCCCCCAACCGACGGGAGTAGTTACGTCTAGTATGTCCCTCCTCGATTCCCGACATGCTATGATACCCTAGGGTGGGTAGGAGCGGGTCGAGTCCGTATCACCGCGGAACAACTGCAGCGGATCCTCAGACATATATGAAATGGAATAAAGATGGACCAAGGTACTTATGAATGTAACCACAATTAACATCACTATGGTCAGGCTATCGAACACAGAGTCAAAAGTGAATTACGAGTCAGGCCAATCTGCGAATCGAGCGAGCTCCCCTTGCAATGATGTGGTGGTGAACCTCTCATTCATCTTCATTGCTCTCCGGACCGTGCGGGAAGGTTTCCCATCACACAGCTCACCAACTTGATCTTCTGCGGGAACCTTATGTAAAAACAGGCCTGGCAAAAGAGGTACGGTCTTGCTTTCCTTTACCACTCAAGTGTACGACATCTGCCGTGCTTAGGCCCCTTCTTCCCTTCCCTAATCCAAAAATGAGTCCACCGCCTGCCTGGCACTATATGGGTATAGGTATGGCGTGCAGGCCAGCCTCCCTTGGATTTTAGGTGATTAACTACCGAAGCGAAGAAAAGGCTGGATCAAGAAAAGGGGGGTACTACGAGCCCTCTGCCCCACGCATCTAACTAGCTCGCGTGGTTCACCGGTTCCACCGACGTCACCCTTAGATAGAGTTATTCAGTCGATATAGAGATGCGCTTAAAGTGGGGGGTGTGCTATCCCTATTGGGCTGGGCCCTTCCCCATAAGGACCCACCATCGGGGCATAAGCGCATAGTGTCTGGATGGGACTCTCCTTTGCGTGGAAGGCAAGCTTGGCGATGCGGATGTGTAGATCTCCTTCTTTGTAACCGACTCTATGTAACCCTATCCCCCTCCGGTGTCTATATAAACCGGAGGGTTTGGTCCGTAGGACAACAACAATCATAATCATACGCTAGCTTCTAGGGTTTAGCCTCTACGATCTCGTGGTAGATCAACTCTTGTAATACTCATATCATCAAGATCAATCAAGCAGGAAGTAGGGTATTACCTCCATCGAGAGGGCCCGAACCTGGGCAAACATCATGTCCCTAGCCTCCTGTATCATTAGCCTTAGACGCATAGTTCATGACCCCCTACCCGAGATCCGCCGGTTTTGACACCGACATTGGTGCTTTCATTGAGAGTTCCACTGTTCCGTCGCAATAAGGTTCGATGGCTCACCTTGTTGTCAAGGACAACATCACCTCTGGAGGTGCCTTGGCTGTAGGCCAGACCCTCCGGCTAGGCGGCTTCGTCATGACCGCCCGTTCGACCTCCACGCTGACGATGACTTCTCAGGTCATCAAGAACAGCCTCCGCGCTAGCTCGGAATTCACCGAGCTGATGGATCCAATAGATCTCTCGTCCCTGAACGAGCTCTTGGATCGCATCGCCACCCTGGGAGTCGCTACAGATTATGATCGGATTGGGCTTAAACCCGACCAAAGGGAGATTAACTCTCCACCGGTTACCCATCAGATAGAGGTGGTTGAGGAACAAATCAGTGATTCTTCCTCTATTCTGAGGATGAACTATGTCCAGATTCCCGAGCTCTCTGAGCCGGATGCCCGTCTACGGGAGGACATGGCCTAGGATCCGAACTTAGAATTGGGCAATGGGCCAGGAAAATTGGGCAACATCCTGGAGTCTGAGCTGCCATGCTTGGAAACTCCTGCGCCCCTGGGTTTCAGATTGGGTCAGGGTTTGGACTTAAATCTACCCACCCACCCAGATACAAGTGATCTTTCCCACATTAGTCAAGAGCCCCAAGAGACAGCACATCACTTCTAGGCCAGATTCCTCCTTGTAATGAACAAGGTCAAGGACTGTCGCGAGGAAGACGTAATCTCATTCTTCTGCACAAATTGCACGGACAAGGGAATTCTCAATGCGATAAGTCGTCGTGAGATAGTACACTTTGCTGACTTGGTGACCTTAGTACAGACGTACTTCATGATGGAAAGCGCCTGGAAAACCCAAACAAAATTCTGGGATCCTCCGGCTCTCACTAAATCCCTCGTCCGAACTAAAAGGGTGCACTCCCGTAAGCCATCCAATCCAATCACAAAGAAGCCAAGGCCCCTCACCGGGCGTGGAACCGTACTGCAGGGATGGCTCAATGGGCCATGCGAAATTCATAGCACACCGGATACTATACCAGCACACATCCTTAGAGCATGTTGGGTACTCCGGTAGGTGGCCAAGTGCGGCGAGGATCTCCTCATTAATAATACCGCAGAGCCCCATCCCACGGAGGATAACCATACAGTACTGACAGTCTTTGAGACTTTCGCCTCAAACAATAGGCGTAAGCGAGCACTCTGCAGCCTCGCCGAAGTCTGCCACGTTGCAGCAATAAATCCATGGAACGACACGGCTAGAACTTTCAATGCCAGTGACGAACCTAAATTCCGAACAGTTCGGGCACCAGCCGTGTTAGTCCTTAGTCCAATCATGGACGGGTTCCGGCTTACTAAAGTGCTCATGGACGGCGGCAGCGGATTAAACCTCATTTACGAGGAAACTCTTAAAAAGATGGAAATAGAAAAGAGCCGCATCAAGCAAAGCAGCACGACCTTCAGGGGAATCATCCCTAGTCGGGAGGCACGATGTGTGGGAAAAATCACACTAGATGTGGTATTCGTCACGCCGGAGAATTATGGGTCCGAAGAAATCATATTCCAAGTGGCCCCGTTCAGTAGCGGATACCACGCCCTTTTAGGGCGGGATGCTTTCATGAGCTTTCAAGCTATACCCCATTACAGGTACATGAAGTTCAAGATGCCCGGGGCCAATGGAATCATCACTTTATCTAGTGATCCGAACATAGAACTCTGCGCTAAAAACAAAACCGCCGCACTAGCCCTTGAGGCATTATCCGAAGCCCTCGCAGCTGAGGAACTAACCGCGCCGCGCTCCACGGTGGACAGGGAAGACGTGATACTCGAAAAACGACCCAAATCCACCTCTTTCAAACCAGCGGATGAAATAGTCAAATTCCAGGTCCACCCAATGGACCCTACAAAAACATGATCAATTGGGACACAGCTGAACCCCACAATAGACGCCGCACTATGAGAGTTCTTGCGCGAGAATTGGGACATCTTCGCCTGGCATCCTTCAGACATGCCAGGTATCACATGCAGGCTGGCCGAGCATAGCCTAAACATACTAAAGGGACATAACCCGGTCAAGCAGACTCTTCGGCGCTTTTCAGAACACAAGCGACAAGCCATGGGAGAAGAGCTAGCCAAGCTACTCGAGGCTGGATTCATCAGAGAAATAAAACATCTGGACTGGCTAGCAAACCTGGTGATGGTACCAAGAAGGATAAATCATGGCGCCTGTGCGTCGACTTCAAGGACCTTAATAAGGCTTGCCCAAAGGATCCCTTCCCACTACCCCGCATCGATCAAATAATCGATGCTACCGCAGGACACGACTCACTTTGTTTCCTCGACGCATACTCCAAATACCATCAAATTAAGATGGCGGAGTCTGACCAAGCCGCAACGGCATTCATCACTCCATACGGCCCCTTCTGTTTCAACACCATGCCTTTCGGGCTCAAAAACGCCGATGCAACCTATCAACGCATGATCCAGACATGCTTGGAAACACAAATCAGCAAAACAGTGGAGGCATACGTAGACGACGTGGTCATCAAGACCAGACATGTCGAATCCTTAATAGACGACTAGAGGCTTACGTTCGACAATCTCCGAACATATGACATCAAGATCAATCCGGAAAAATGCGTCTCGGCGTACCTGGCGGGAAAACTCTTGGGCTTCATCGTTTCCAATAGAGGAATTGAAGCAAATCCGGCTAAAATCCGAGCTCTGTCACAGTTGGCTACCCCAACAGACCTCAAGCAAATCTAGAAACTAACTAGATGCATGGCTTCCTTAAGCCGCTTTATCTCCCGATTAGGAGAAAAGGCATTACCTCTCTATTGCCTTCTTCGACGCACCAACCACTTCGAGTGGACGGATGCGGCTACGGCCGGACTGGAAGAAATAAAGGCCCTCTTGGCTAGCAACCTAATCCTGGCTGCACCAGGTATTGGTGAACCCATGTTGTTATATATAGCTGCTACACATCAGGTTGTAAGCGCGGCACTCGTCGTCGAACGAGAGACGGAAGGACATAAATTCCCGCTTCAAAAGCCGGTATACTATGTTCCAATGTCCTCACTCCATGCAACTCACGGTACCCACATTATCAAAAGATAGCATATATACGCGGTCTTCATGACATCCCCAAAACTATGACACTACGTTCAAGAGTGTTCAATCACGGTGGCCTCCAAAGTACCACTCAATGACATAATAAATAACCGCGATGCCATGGGCTAGATTGCTAAATGGGCTATCGAGCTCCTCCCGTTTGACATAACATACAAATCACGCCGAGCCATTAAGTCGCAAGTACTGGCTGACTTCGTTGCCGAATGGACGGAAGCCGAACTCCCTAAAGAGTATGACGCGTACTCCAATTGGATCATGCACTTTTACGGCTCCAAGATGCTGGCTGGTCTAGGGGCGGGCGTTGTCCTGACATCCCCCACAGGAGATACAGTCCAATACGTACTTCAAATACTATACATGATTCCAACAATGCAACCGAATATGAGGCTCTGTTGCACGGTCTTCGGATGGCAGTTTCCATGGGCATGCAACGCCTAGAAGTGCGTGGGTATTCGAACCTCGCAATATCTCAAATAAATGGAGACTTTGACGCCAAGGACCCAAAAATGGCGGCCTACCACAATGCCGTTCTTAAAATGTCAGCTCGGTTTGAGGGGCTCGAATGCCACCACGTGGTAAGAGAAAACAATAAAGCGGCGGATATCCTCGCCCGCATTGGCGCTAAGCGCGACCCTGTCCCACCTAACATCTTCCTGGAAAGGCTGTTCAAGCCATTCGTGGTATGGGAAGGGGAGACCGGCAATTTTAGTCCGGATCCGAAGACAACCCTAGACTCCGAACACTCTGACATAATCGGAGGCTCTGCCACCGAAATAACACTGTCGGCCCACGTGATTATGGCTATAATCGCCCCATGGACAGAACCCTTCTTAGCCGACCTAAATAGGCAAGAACTCCTTGAGGATCAAAATGAGGCATGTTGCATTGTGCGATGCTCTAAAGCCTACAAAGTCCACGAGGGAGAGCTTTACAAGAAAAGTGCGACCGGAGTGCTCCAAAGGTGCATTTCCGAAGAGGAAGGACGGCAGCTTTTGGCAGAAATTCATGCTGGACTTGGCGTCCATCATGCCGCTACTCGGGCCCTTGTAAGCAAGGCCTTCCGTACAGGTTTCTACTAGTCGACAGCCCGAGCGGACGCACAGGACCTCGTCCAACATTGCGTCGGTTGCCAGCTTTTTGCCAATCAAAGCCATATGCCGCCTACCGCTCTCCAAACAATCCCCATAACCTTGCCCTTTGCGATCTGGGGCTCGATATGGTTGGACCCCTTAAAGGAGGAAGCCATAAGAAAAAATACTTGTTGGTCATGGTAGATAAATTCACCAAATGGATAGAGGCTAAACCAGTTAAAACGGCTGAATCCGGACCAGTGATAGACTTTATATCCGGAGTCGTATACCATTACGGTGTCCCCCACAACATCATCACCGATAACGGCTCCAACTTTACAGCCGACGAGGTGAAAACATGGTGTGGCAGATGGGTATTAAGCTAGATTATGCCTCTGTCTATCACCCACAAACAAACGGTCAAGTCGAACGAGCAAATGATCTTATTATGAGCGGCATCAAACCCAGACTAGTGCGATCCTTGAAGGAATCAGATTTGCACTGGGTCGAGGAGCTCGACTCCGTACTATGGGGGCTGCGGACCACGCCCAATCGTACCACTGGATGCACACCATTTTCCATGGTGTACGACGTAGAGGCAGTGATGCCCTACGATATCATTCATGATTCACCTAGAGTGCGCATGTACGAAGAGAGAGAAGCCGAGCTAGATTGGCAGGACAGTATGCCTCTATATATACATAGCTTTCAAAGCTTCAAGTATGCCTTGACCGCACACTCCTGCCGCACTATGTGTGCTCAATATTCCTGGGGGCTTCTTATACAGAAGCTTTACATACATGTCTTTTGGGCTTTATGCCCACCACATATGCGTCATTTCTCCATATGTGCCTTATTCACCATTATATGCATCGATATGACTTAAGTTTTGGCCAAGCTGGGTTTCCTGGCTCTTGTGTTTATGCCCTACGTTCCGGTTAATTCGGCTAGGGCATAAGGGGAGCACCTCTGCGATTGTTACTACCGGGTCAGCCGGATGTGTACCTCAGACTGGTGAAGCCGAAAGTTAGCGTTCTTAAGGGAATATTCGGTCGATGAACAAAAGATGTCTTTTACTTATTACAAAACATGCCCCCAGATGTTTATATCCTGTGTTATTTTTTGTAGTACGGACATGCACATTACTGCATGCACACCCAGGGAAAGGAACCCTTAACGGAACTATTCTCCCTAGAAGATGTTTCTTACTACCCATGTAATATAACATAACTAGTTGGGTACTTGTCTGTTCAAGCACTTATGACCCCTACACCTGGTTTCCACGCACACCCCAGTTTTTACATAGTTGCGCGGGTATTCGGATACACTCCGGACTATCGGGTCCAGAGGTTGAAGCGAAAAGGTCGGCCAGGAAAAATGATTTACAATCCGGCTAGGGACAAAATATGTCCTTCAAAGTACAGCAGTCACTTAAACTGACTGAATTCTTCTTCTATACCATCCAACAGGCTGTCTAGCCTACAATCCCGTTGGGAATACTTTGCAGCTATAGCTACCTGGTCATATACCGGACTGACAGGGATCTCTTTCCCATCTGGCCCTACAGGTCCAACCTCGGCCATATGGTCCGGGTCAGCCTTTGTGTATCGCGTCTTCACCATGGCCCAGGCTTCCCTCGCACCTTGTCGGCAGGCCGATATCTTCCATAATCGGAAGCGCCGCCGCGCTCCCTTGAGCATCTCCACAAGCTCTCCCATGCCTCCGGGCAGGTATGCGGATGGCCACAAGGCCTAGGCAATACCTTGCATCACCTTCCAAATTTGCTCATGCAGTTGTGAGAGTTCTTGGAGAAGATCGCTTGCAGATCCAGGCATCTCCTCTCCGGGACGACCTATCAGCATACCTACAGATATAATTCTATTAGTGTGTTTCTCCGCCGAACTGCTTAAAGGTTCGTTCGATCACTTACCAAAAATGCCGCGTCGAAGCCGCTTATTCTCCTTCACGGAGTCGGCAAGCTGGCCCCAGACATCCTTCAATTCAACGTTTAGCCGGGTCTTCGCGTCCTGGAGATCATTCTTCTCCCAAATCACTTTTGTAAGCACATGCTCGCCAGCCTTCAGCTATCATTGAGCATGAGGGTCATCCTCCGATACGATCTCTGGATTACCTCTGGGATTTTCTGAAGAATCTATTGTTAGATTTGCACGTATGCCGAATACTAAACTGGTATATGTCATTACATTCTTTTTTGATCAAGACAAATGTTACCAGACGAGGCCTTCTTGGACTCCTCCATTCCGGCAACTGCGGCCCGTAGCTGGGCTTTGCACTCTTCCAGCTCTTTAGACAGCTGGGTATTCTTCTCTGTAAGAACCTATGCACATCATTGATCCTTAAGTCAGTTGTGCCAACTATTTCAAGTCTCAAGGGCTACTGATATACATACTTATCAAATTTTCTTACCTGTATATCCTTTACATACTGGTCCGTAGCTCTGGCAAGGCCATCTTGAGAAGCTCGGATGTACATGTCCCCTGAGTTGAAGGCGTTGAACGCCTCTTCAGAGAAATTAGGGTCGCGTAATGTGGCCTGTCGGCCCCTGTGATTCGTGGCGCTCTCCACTTTGAAGTTTGTAACGGATAATCTATCCGTGTCCTCTATAGGAGGACTGTTCGACTTTGCCCCCGCGGTGACCTCCGCCCTAGTATCCGGCCTCAGAGTCCGGCTGGTGGAGGCATGACCCGCAGGCTCTCCGGATACAGTCCGGCGAGTGCTTTTCCTGCGGGGAGCCATGGACATTATTATATTTTAAAAGAAGGTAACTGCATAGCAGATTTCCTAATCATACCTCAGCGACGGCGTCTCCGTCCTGACCGCTTTCATTTTAAACCGACCTGGCTTCGGGGCTCCTTGTTGACGAGTCACCTCCGGTTCGGCGCGGTGTTCCGATGACCTTCCCTGTACGACACATTTCAAGTACGGTGGATAGGGTGCAAAGAAGACATCCTTATTGTGAATTGGGACTCCGGTTTTACTTACGTGCGATGCAGGGAGTAGGCCGGGATAATCAACTATGATGGCCACCAGGGCACCACCACAACTTAACTGATAAAAGTTCCTGTTAATGAGCTCCACAAATGTGCCCAGATCTTCTTCGAGTCCAGGGCGAGGGACCTGTCGGGGTCTTCTGGCTGTGGAGACGGGATGTGAACCTCCCTCATAGCTCTTTGTAGTTCCTGCTATGAACGGGCAAGGTAAATATTTGTGATAAGGAATGCGGAAAAAGGCTGGAATAAAAGATGGCAGCTCACCCAGATTGGGGGGTTGTACATGGAGAATCTATCCCGTGGTTTAATCCGGATGAACTCCTCCTCTTCTCCTTTGAATAAGTTGGACAATATTTTCACCAGAGCGACGGCGGAGTCCGGAACTTTATGGCCGCAGCGGTTGGCATCGTCTTCTGCATTAAAGTGCCACATGGGTTTCCCCCGATACTGAAGTGGCTGCACCCCCCGCATTATGCATATTGACATAACTTCAATAATTGTCAGTCCTGATCTAGCCAGTGTCTTTATCCTGTCCATCAGAAAAAGGACCTCTCTGTTATCTTCCTCCAGGGGGCTCCAAGGGCGCCAACTGTGGCATTTCTTCAATGGAGCATTGGTAAACTCAGGAAGGCCCATCTTAATAGGGTCCGGAAGGGGACGTCCTCCATATAAAACCACTCTGAAGGCCAGTCTTCAGATGTCTTCTTTGGAGTACCGGACAAGTATCCGGTCTCGGCGATGCGCCATATTTTGGCTCTGCCCACTTGATATATTGACCCCTCCTGAGTATGGGGTACGAGGCAAAATAGCCTCTTCCACAGCTCGAAATGAGCTTCACAGCCCAGAAACAGCTCACAGAAGGCGACGTAGCCGGGGATGTGCAAGATCGAGGCAGGGGTGAAGTGATGCAGCTGGAGTCCATAGAACTCCAAGAGCCCACGGAGGTACGGATGGATTGGAAATCCAAGTCCCCTTAGCAGAAAAGGGACAAGACATAGCCGCTCCCCCTTGGATGGACTGGGAAAACTCTCCGCTTGCTCCCCACCATTATAGGTGGCAAGTCCGGCTCGGACGGGGACCATGTATGCAGGCAGGAGAAACCCCTGGGTATGCAACTCTACCAATCGGCTATGGGGAACAGAACACTTCTCCCAGTCACCTGGCTTAGTGCTACGGGAGCGAGAGGAGGAGCCACGATGACCGGCCATGATGGAATGGTTTCTTCTGGGCACGCTCTGATGGATGCTCGTGAGGTAAGGATGGTGTGATTTGGATCTGAGGATCCCTGTCTCTTTAAATAGACAATTTACTTACAGGGTCAGGGTGGCAAATGTAAAAATTCCCCGACTTCTCGCATTCGCTCGACATGTAGAGATGGCCATTATTGCAGCACAGAAGCCGAGAAGTGCAATGTCGATGGGAAGCCAGACACTGCTTGTTACAACAGGTACTCTGGAGAATTTGGAGAAGAACCCGCCTTGCAATGCCGAAGACAATCTGCGCGCCGGACTCATCATCATTGAAGCCTGGTTCAGGGGCTACTGAGGGAGTCCTGGATTAGGGGGTATCCGGACAGCCGGACTATATACTTTTGCCGGACTGTTGGACTATGAAGATGCAAGATTGAAGACTTCATCCCGTGTCCGAATGGGACTCTCCTTCGAGTGGAAGGCAAGCTTGGCGATTCGGATGTGTAGATCTCCTTCTTTGTACCGACTCTGTGTAACCCTAGCCCCCTCCTGTGTCTATATAAACCGGAGGGTTTGGTCCGTAGGACAACAACAATCATAATCATAGGCTAGCTTCTAGGGTTTAGCCTCTACGATCTCGTGGTAGATCAACTCTTGTAATACTCATATCATCAAGATCAATCAAGCAGGAAGTAGGGTATTACCTCATCGAGAGGGCCCGAACCTGGGTAAACATCGTGTCCCAGCCTCCTGTTACCATTAGCCTTAGATGCACAGTTCGAGACCCCCTACCCGAGATCCACTGGTTTTGACACTGACAGCGATGGAAATAGTTTTTCATGGTCTCTTTTGATGTTTTCGGAGTACATGGTTATATGTAGGAGGAAGAAGTAGGTCGGTGGACGCTCGAGGGGCCCACTAGGGTGGGTGGGGCGCTCACCCGTAGGGGGCGCGCCGGGCAGCCTTGTGGCCGCCTCGCTTGTTTCTTGACTCCCACTCCAAGTCCTCTAGATCACGTTTGTTCCAAAATGATCGCTCCTGAAGGTTTCATTCCGTTTGGACTCCATTTGATATTCCTCTTCTTTGAAACACTAAAATAGGCAAAAAAAATAGCAATTCGGGCTGGGCCTCCGGTTAGTAGGTTAGTCCCAAAAATGATATAAAAGTGTAAAGTAAAGCCCCATAAACATCCAAAACGGGTAATATAATAGCATGGAACAATCAAAAATTATAGATACGTTGGAGACGTATCAGCGCTCGCATCGCGTGGCCTACGCCTCCTGAAGATCCTCGATTTCCCGGATGATGAACTCATGCACGCTTGGTGCTTCACGCCCTGTGCCTTACTCCCGGAAGCGCGCGTTGCCCGAACACCTCCCACGTGACGCCGGCCAGGAAAGAAGCCCTTCAAAGGAGAGCCCCCGAGCCCAACCTGAGGGGGGTGCCAGGCGCACCTTCCTATGCAAGAGGGAGAGGCACCCCAGTAGAGGGTGAGGGGCCTGAAGCGCGATCATCAGGCACCCCAGCCTCTCGAGGGCCCCTGAGGAGGAGTTGCTTCTTCTTCTTCTTGGGGGCAACCTCAGGGGGATGGGTGGTGCCCTCGCCATCTGAGTTCTCGACCGCCGTAGCCTGGTGGGCGCTCTCGAGTGAGCACATCGCGTCCTTCTCATCGCAGGCGATTGTGATGATGTCGCGGCTTCCTGGCATCTTGAGGACATTGTAGATGTAGTGCGTTCCTGCCATGAACTTGGCGAGGGTTGGGTACCTGAGGATGGCATTGTATGGCAGGCGAATGTGAGCGACATCGGAGTCGATGAGCTTGGTGCGGTAGTTGTCGCGCTTGTCAAAGGTTACGGGGGGTCGAATCTGCCCTATGGGGTGAGTAGAGCCGTCAGTCACTCCTGAGAATGGCTTGGTGGGCTGAAGCTGGTTGTATGGCACCTGGAGCCTATCAAATGTCTCGACAGAGAGGAAACTGAGCCCAGCGCCACCATTAATGAGTGTCTTGGTGATGAGAACGTTGTTGATGGTTGGTGAACAAAGCATGGGGAGCGCGCCTGAAGTGGCCACAGACTTGAGCTGGTCGAAAGAGTCGAAGGTGATGAAGTACTTGGACCACCTGAGTGGACACGAGGCCTCGAGCTTGGGGAGGTCCGCGTTCACCTCACGAGCGAACTGCTTGAAGATGCGATGGGAGGCGGGGGCCTGAGCACCTCCAAGGATGCAGGCGATAGCACAAGGCTCTTGGAAGCCCCCAGCACCGTCATCCTGGTGGTGGTCGTCATTCCTTGTTGGTGGTGGTGGCAGCTGAGGAGGCCAGCATTGCCCTGAGGGCGATCATCGTGAGGCTGGTCCCGCCATGGACCGTCGCGAGGCTGGTCGCGCCAGTCCTGACGGGGGCCACGATCATCCCAGCTGCCTCCGCCGCGAACTCCTCCATGGTTGTAGTCACGGTCGTTGCGCTCAGGACGGCGGCCAAGCCGCTCGTCCCGGATAGCCCTAAGCTCTTGGCAGTCGGTTGTGTTGTGGTTGTGCACGTTGTGGAAGACGCAGAATGGGCGGTTGCCTTTGGAAGACTCAGGGTGATCACAACCGCGCTTCATCTCAGGCTCGGCCGCGAGCACCGTCGAACCCTTGCGCTTCACGTCGTTCGCCTTGGCCTTCTTGTCTTCCAGGTCGGCCTTTGGGAGCTCGAGGAGCAAGAGGTGGCCTTCTTCTACCCTCGTGCACCTGGTCGCCATATTGAACATCTCCAGAGCCAAGCACACGTCCTCGTGTATAGCGAGCTCCTCCTTCATATTGACGCCTCGGATGCCATCAGTGAACGCTGAGATGATGGCCTCGTCCAACACCTTATGGATCTTGAGGCAGACATTGGTGAGAGCTGGATGTATTTGTGCCAGGTCTCTCCTAGTTTCTGCTTGATGCGCCACAGGTCACCAGCTGCAAGAGCGCGGTCACGGGTGCCTTGGAAGTTGGCAATGAAATGCTCCTGCAGCTCGTCCTAGGAGGAGATCGACCCCAGCAGGAGGTTCAGAAGCCATGAGCATGCGCCATGCTTGAGAGACATAGGGAACTAGTTCGCCATGACCTTCTCGTCACCACTCGCCGCCTCGATGCTCAGATCATAGAGCTGAAGGAACTCGATCGGGTCAGGGGTGCGGTCATCGCGTGAAGGCAGATCCGGCTTGAACTTTCTAGGCTAGACGACATGGCGAAGCTCTGGAGTGAACGCCCGGCACCCCGCCGTGGCCATGGGGGCTCGTCGGGGAGGGCGGCCTGGTCTTGATGCCCACGCGCAACCACCTCGGGCTGCATGCAGTCTTGACGCGGGGGCACTAACGGAGCTGGGAGCGCACGCGTCTCTCCCTGGGGCTGCTGCACGACCCGACAACTTTCTTCATTGTGAGCGATCACCCTACGCGGCTGGTCGTGCTGAGAGGCCTCGTGCCTTGGCTCAGGGACGAAATCTTGCTGGAGAGGAGGAGGAGGGACGCCGTGAGCCACGTCACCTTTTTGGGGCTGCGGGGGAGGCAGCGAACAAGACAACGCATGAGCCTCTCTCGCAGCACTGACGAGCTCGGCGATGCGGTCCAGCCAATCCTCATAGTGGTCGTCAGCCGGACGGTAGCGCAGAAGCTCACGCGCCATGAGCAGCACCGACTGCGCGGTCGCCGGCCCGCGACGAGCATGGGAAGACAAAGCAGCGACTGGGGTCAGCGACGGAGTGGCAGTGCGGCCGTCGCGTCGCCTGGAGGGCGGCAACGATGAATCCTGCTACTCATGGGCTGCAGGGTTGGTGGTAGCATTGGCCACGAGCGACGAGGAGCGGCGGGTAGCACCGTTGTTCGCGGGCACCATCTGAGCGACGTGCGCGGCGAGGGCTGCCCGACGCTTAGCACGAACTCGATGAGCGTCCGCCATGAGAACAGCGGAGTGATGGCGAAACAACCAACGGAAGAGAGGCTTCGACATGCCCCCTACCCGGCGCGCCAAATGTCAGATTCCGAGCTCCGCAGACCCAAGAAAAGTTTGAAGTCAGGGGCGTTTGCGAAGAACTCAACCTCTCAAGCCAATCGACTCTCTTCTCTCACGACCTAGCTTGATGAACATGAAGGAAATGAACATAGCAATTTACCCAAGTTTGGGCCACCTTGCAGTGTAAAACCCTACTCCAGCTTTGTGGTGCATTAGCCTCGCGGGGGCTGAGGATGAACTAGTACAAGAGGAAGAACAGCCTCAGGAGGCTTGCTCTTGTGATGAGCTCTAGGGATTTGGTCTCTGGGGGTCCGGTCCCTTCTATAGTGGTGGCTAGGCTATATTTATAGTGGCCTCGGTCCTCTTCCCCCAAAACTTAGGCGGGAAGGGATCCCATAGTGGCCAATTTTGAAAGGGGACAAGTAGTACATCTTATCCTGACAAAAGGTGGTCTTCGCCTACAAAGCTTCTAATCATGACGTTGTGGTGGGCTCGACGATGACATCCATCCTGCCGTTCTGGCGGTCCTAGTCTTGTTGCATGCAAATGGCAACCTTTGGCTGATTCCTGGGGACTCCACACCTGCGCTTGCCTCCTTAGCACCCAAGACGAAACCTGTCGCTCTGCACCTGCTGGCGCGCGCATGGCCTTGGTTGTCATGGCTGGTGTCACCTCAGCCTCATGAGGTGAGTGCTTGCATAGAAATCTGTGCTCCTCGGGAGGCCAACTGGGGAGGCCGCTCCTTCAGGAGGTCTTGACATCATCCGCCTCGCGAGGGTCTCCTCTTGTCGTGGTTGAAGATGGGTCGTACCAGGTCGTCGATGGAGCCGTGCCATGGGCAGTAGGCAGGCAAGTCTGGGTAACCTGGTTCCCAGAATACCAACAATACGCACCTATTACATGTTACAATGCGCATACCCAAGGTGACAATAATTGGAATTCTTTCTCATGATTATTGTAGTTTCAGGAGTTTATGTATTCATTATGTGTTAATGCTTTGTTCCAGTTCTCTATTAAAAGGAGTCCTTAATATCATGCAAGTTTTTATCACAAGCATGTATGACTATATACGGAGTACATGCCTACATTACATTGATGAATTGGAGCTACTTCTATGTTGCTCTAGGTTGTGACTGTTACATGATGAATGCCATCCAATGCAATTATCCATCACTGATCCAATGCCTACAACTTTCGCATACTGATCTTTGCTAAGTTACTACTCTGTTGTTGTTGTTAGGATTGCTACAAAACTGCTATTGTTATTGTTACCATTACTGTTGATATTGCTACTACCGCTATCAAACTATCATATTACAGGGCTACTGATCACTCTGATGCAGATATTTAGTTCTCCAAGTGTGACTGAATTGACAACTCAATATCTAATACTTGCAAATATTCTTTGGCTCCCCTTGTGTTGAATCAATAAATTTGGGTTGAATACTCTACTCTCGAAAACGGTTGCGATCCCCTGTACTTGTGGGTTATCAAGACCTTTTTCTGACGCTGTTGCGGGGGAGCATAGCTTTATTTGCTGAGTCACTTGGGATTTATATATGTTGATCACTATGAAGAATCTGAAGGATGATAGAACCAAGATCGTTCCCTCTAGGATGAGGGGAGGTTAGGAAGTGTTATCTAGCTCTTCACCTGATTCACCTTCTATCTTGAGTAGGCTTGCAACACCACCACCTGCTAATAATTCTGATATGTCGCACGTAATTGATGATGCTACTTCTTCTATGAATGATGATATTGATCATGCTAGTACTATGCTTGATGAATTTGTGCCGCTAGGTGAATTTCCTGATGAATAGCTTGCTAAAGCTAATGAAATTGAGAATGCTAAAACTGATGAAATTTATTATTCGCCTATTAGACCTAGCTATCCTAGAATTGAAATACCTAAGATACCCGAGGTTTATGTTGTTGTTGAAGATATAATTAGAGAACTCCTTGCTTGTAATGATAGAGATGAGGTTAAGAAACTACTACGTAAGCTAAATGAAAAATCTCTGAATGCAAGAATGAAATATGATCCTAAGTTTGTTGCTTCACCTATCTTTGTTAATAATAAGAATTATGAATTCTCTGTCAATCCTAAGTTAATTACTTTGGTTGAATCTGATCCTTTCCATGGTTATGAATCTGGAACTATTGTGGCACATCTTACTAAATTAAATGATATAGCCACTCTATTTGCTCATGAGGAAAAAATCGCTATACTATATCCTTAGGTTGTTTCCTTTCTCACTAAAGGGTGGTCCTAAGATATGGTTTAATACTCTTGCTCCTGGTTGTGTGCGTAGTCCCAAGGATATGATATATTATTTCTCTCGAAAATATTTTCCTGCTCATAAGAAACAAGTTGCCTTATAGGAAATATTTAACTTTGTGAAAATTAAAGAAGACAGTCTCCCTCAAGCTTGGGGAGGCTTCTCCAATTACTTAATTCTTTTCCTGATGATCCTCTCAAAAAATGAAATAATTGATATCTTTTATAATAGACTAATCGATGCTTCTAGGGACTACCTAGATAGTTGTGCTGGTTGTGTTTTCAAGGAGCGAGTTGTTGAACAAGTTGAAGAACTATTGGATATTATATTGAGGAATGATAATTATTGGACACTTCCTGAACCACCACCTAAACCAACTCCGGAGAAGAGGGGTATTCTATTTCTTAGTCCGGAAGATATGCAAGAGGCAAAAAACTATGAAAGGAAAGGTTATTAAAGCTGAAGATGTTAAGAATTTACCACCTATTGAAGAAATACATGAACTTGATACCCCGATGTAGCTAGTAAAGGTAAATTCTCTTATAAGATTTGATGAAGGTGATATCCCTTATAACAAATCTACTAGTCAATACTTGTATGAATTTGGGAATTACATTGTTAATCAAGAACACTTTAATATGTATGTTATCAAGCAATTGAAACGTAATGCCTACATGATTGATCGCTTGAGTGACTTAATGTTTAGAATTGCTACTGTTGTTAAAGGTCTAGGTAAACATGCATCCATGGTCCAACTCAGTTAGAACAAGTTGTTAAGTCTCAAAACAATTTTCTTAATGAGATGAGTAATAATATGAATGATCATGATGTTAGAGTAATGACTAGAGTGGGTAAAATGACTCGGGAGCCTCTTTATCCTAGAGGTCACCCTAAAATAATTGAACAAGAATCTCAGAGATTTAATATTGATGCACCTAGTCCATCTAAGAAGAAAAACAAAAACGAAAACAAAAAAGGTAGGACTTTGCATACTTCTAGTGAACCTGAGGTGGAAAAACCTTCTGAGAATGGTAATGATGTTTCTATTTTTGATGTTGAGAGACAATCTATTAATGAACATTCACCTAGTGATAATGACAATGATGATGTTCATGTAGATGCTCAACCAGATAATGATAAAGATCCTGATAATGATGTTGAAATAGAACCTATTGTTGATCTTGATAACCCACCTCCTAAAATAAATGATATCATAAGAGAGATTTCAGTGCTAGAAAACATGGTGAAGAAAGAGAACCACGGGTTTAGAAAACCATTCCCTTTCCTGCTAAGCCACCTAAGAATAAGGATGAGGAAGAATTTGAACGCTTTGCTGAAATGCTTAGGCCAGTCTTTTGGCGTACTCGTTTTGACTGATTTTTTAAAGTTGACTCCATATGCTAAGTATATGAAAGATATTGTCACTAATAAAAGAAAGATACCTGAACCTGAAATTTCCACTATGCTTGCAAATTATTGTTTTAATAATCGAGTACCTTAGAAACTAGGAGATTCGAGAATACCTACTATACCATGCTCCATTAAAAGATACTATGTCAAAACTTCTTTATGTGATTGGGGAGCCGGTATTACTGTTATGCCTTTCTCTTTATATAGAAAACTTGATTTGAATAAACTCACACCTACTGAAATATCATTGCAAATGGCTGACAAATCAACCGCCATACGTATCGGTATTTGTGAGGATGTGCCCGTTGTAGTTGCAAATGTTACTATCTTAACAGACTTTGATATACTTGATATGATCACAACATGTTGATTATCCTTGATAGATGATGACCCACAAGTGTAGGGGATCTATCTTAGTCCTTTCGATAAGTAAGAGTGTCGAACCCAACGAGGAGCAGAAAGAAATGATAAGCGGTTTTCAATAAGGTTTTCTCTGCAAGCACTGAAATAGTAGGTAATAGATAGTTTTGTGATAAGATAAATAGTAACAAGGAAAAATTAAATAAAGTAAATAAAGTGCAGAAAGGTGGACAAATTCTAATAATGAGGAAGGAGCTCCCGAGGACACATTAGGAATTATCGTCAAGCTAGTTTTCATCACGTTCATAAGATTCGCGTTCGGTACTTTGATAATTTGATATGTGCGTGGACCGGCACTTGGGTACTGCCCTAACATGGACAAGCATCCCACTTATGATTAACCCCTATTGCAAGCATCCACAACTACAAAAAGGAGTATTAAGGTAAACCTAACCCCAGCATTAAACATATGGGTCCATATCAACCCCTAATGAAGCAACGCATAAACTAGGGTTTAAGCTTCTGTCACTCTAGCAACCCATCATCTACTTATTACTTCCCTATGCCTTCCTCTAGGCCCAAATAATGGTGAAGTGTCATGTAGTCGACGTTCACATAACACCACTAGAGGACAGACAACATACATCTCATCAAAATATCGAATGAATACCAAATTCACATGACTACTAATAGCAAGACTTCACCCATGTCCTCAGGAACAAACGTAACTACTCACAAAGCATATTCATGTTCATAATAAGAGGGGTAATAATATGCATGAAGGATCTGAACATATGATCTTCCACCAAGTAAACCAATTAGTATCAACTACAAAGAGTAATCAACACTACTAGCAACCCACAGGTACCAATTTGTGGTTTTGATACAAGATTGGATACAAGAGATGAACTAGGGTTTTGAGATGAGATGGTGCTGGTGAAGATGTTGATGGAGATTGACCCCCTCTCGATGAGAGGATCGTTGGTGATGACGTTAGTGATGATTTCCCCCTCCCAGAGGGAAGTGTCCCCGGTAGAACAGCTCCGCTAGAGCCCTAGATTGATTCTGCCAAGGTTCCGCCTCGTGGCGGCGGAGTTTCGTCCCGTAAGCTTGCCCACGATTTTTTCCAGGGGAAAACCCTTCATATAGTAGAAGATGGATGCCAGAAGCCCACCAGGGGGGCCAGGAGATAGGGGGCCACGCCCTAGGGGGGGCACGCCCTAGGGGGACACGCCCCCTGTGTGGAGTCTCCACACCCCTGAGACTCCACGCCCTAGGTGTGGGCCCCCTGGCCTATTTCTTTTGCCCAAAAATTCTTATTAAATCTAAAAAGTTGTTTCGTGGAGTCTCAGGTCTTTTGGAGTTGTGCAGAATAGGTTTCCAATGTTTGCTCCTTTTTCAGCCAGAATTCCAGCTGCCGGCATCCCCCCTCTTCATGGTAAACCTTGTAAAATAAGAGAGAATAGCCATAAGTATTGAGATATAATGTGTAATAACAGCCGATAATGCAATAAATATTGATATAAAAGCATGATGCAAACTGGACGTATCAACTCCGCCAAGCTTAGACCTCGCTTGTCCTCAAGCGGAAGCCGAAATCGAAAAATATGTCCGCAAGTTTAGAGATAGAAGTGTTGATAAAAATAAAATACGGACATGAGGGCATCATGATCATTCTAATAACAGCAACATATATGGATTTTTTTCATATGATTTCCCATGTTCAAGTAATAAGCAATTCACAATGTCAAGTATGGTTCAAAAACTTCATTGGGAACTAACGAACTATAATCTCAGTCATTGAAGCAATTGCAATTTATCGTACCATCAGAAAGAGTCAATAATAGAGATTTTTAGCAAGCCCACATACTCAACCATCTCGTAGTCCCCTATAATTGTTAACACTCACGCAATACTTGTGGTTATAAAGTTTCAGCCGGACACTGAGAAAGATAGGGGCTTATTGTGTCGCCTCCCAACATATTCACCTTTAGGTGATATCAACAATAATAGCCTATGCCAACTTACATCCAATTGGATATATGTATCATGATCTTTCAAACACGAGGAGCTTGCCAAAGGATAAAATGAAAAAGGGGAAAGGTGAAGATCACAGTGACTCAAACATAAAGTAAAAACATAAAGTAAAAGATAGGCCCTTCGCAGAGGGAAGCAGAGGTTATCATGCGCTTTTAGGGTTGATGCACAAAATCTTAGTGCAAAAGAAAGTCACTTTATATTTCCCCTTGTATGTGGACCTTTATTATGCAATCTGTCACTTTTATTACTTCCACAACAAGTTCGTACAAAGCTTATTTTCTCTGCACTAATAAGTCATACATATTTAGAGAGCAATTTTTATTGCTTGCACCAATGACAACTTACTTGAAGGATCTTACTCAATCCATAGGTAGGTATGGTGGACTCTCATGGCAAAACTGGGTTTGAGGATATTTGGAAGCACAAGTAGTATCTCTACTTGGTGCAAGGAATTTGGCTAGCATGAGGGGGAAAGGCAAGCTCAACATGTTTGGAAGGTCAATGACAATATACTTTAACTGAGATGTCAGAAAACATAAACCATTACGTTATCTTCCTTGTCCAACGTCAACTCTTTTAGCATATCATACTTAATGAGTGCTTCACAATCATAAAACATGTCCAATATAATATGTTTATATGTGAACCCCTCTTTCCTTATCACTTCCTATTAATTGCAACTATGACCAAGGCTACGTTCATCAACTCTCAACAATTTTTATGACTCATACTTTCTATGTGTGAAGTTATCACTATCCATAAGATCAATATGAACTCTTTTGTTCTTTCTACTTTCTCAAGATCATAGCAACATAGCAAAGCCCTTGACTCAATACTAATCTTTATTATAGATAGCAAACGGACTCGATTACAAAAAGAGATCACAATGAAAAAATCAAAACTACTTGATATCAAAACTTCGAACTAACAGATCAAGGTACTACTAAAAGGATCGGACTAAATAAAACGATAAATATAGGAGTGTGATGGTGATACGATACCGGGGCACCTCCCCCAAGCTTGGCAGTTGCCAAGGGGAGTGCCCATACCCATGTGATTATTTCTCCTTCTTCATGGTTGGTGTCATGATCTTCTTGGCGATTATGCCCTTCAGGACACGGTTCTCCTCCTTGAGCTTATTTACTTGTTGTTTGAGGTCCATATTTTCTTTACGGAGCTTGCCCGTGATAGACAAGGCTCCTTTTACCCAAGGATGTTGCATAGCTTCTGGAGAACAAGTGAAACTCTTTTTCATATTTTCATAAGAAAGAAATCAGGAGTTGAAAGGAGTGACCGAAGTAGGGACAGTCAGGCTAGGTAGTTCCCCCATAGTGAATTCTGCTTGGAGACGAGAGGTAAATTCTTGATCTTCCTCCATGGCATCTATCCTTTTCAAATCAACCTCCATCTCATCTTCTGTTAATGGTCCAAGTTGATAGGCATTGATATTTGCTCCTGGACCTGGCGTTGGGTGAGACACATGGCTCTCCCCAACTGATTCCTGAGAAGACATCTTGCTCAATTCTGCAGCAGGAACAGCTCGAAACAAAAACAGAGGATATTTGCGTGATACGGTGGTCAAAACCTTCGGGAGTATATATAATGAATTTTTACCGACCAAAATACGTAACATACAAGAAAATGGAGTCCGGGAGGCACACGAGGTGCCCACGAGGCAGGGGGCGTGCCCTACAGGGGGGGCGCCCTCTTCTCTCGTCGGAGCCTCGTGTCCCTTTCCGACTACTTCCTAAAATCCTTAAATAATCCAAAACTGATGAAAATTGCCATTAGAGTTGTTTTGGAGTCGGTTTACTTACCGTACCACGTACCTATGCCTTTTCGGAGTCTGGAACGTTCTGGAAAGTGTCTCTTATGTATCCCTCAGGGGTTATGGTTTCAATAATATTAGTTTCAACATTTATAGGATTACCTAAAATATAATGTTTAATTCGTTGACCTTTTACTACCCTCGGATTTGTGCCTTCAAAATTGTTGATTTTTATAGCACCAGAATGATAGACCTCCTCGATAACGTAGGGACCTTCCCATTTTGAGAGAAGTTTTCCTGCAAAAAATCTTAAACGAGAGTTGAACAGTTACACATAATCTCCTACGTTAAACTCATGCTTTTGTATCCTTTTATCATGCCAGCATTTGACTTTTTCTTTGAAAAGCTTAGCATTCTCATATGCTTGGGTTCTCCATTCATCAGGTGAGCTAATATCAAGTAACATTTTCTCACCAGCAAGTTTGAAGTCATAATTAAGCTCTTTAATAGCCCAATATGCTTTATGTTCAAGTTCAAGAGGTAAATGACATGCTTTTCCATAAACTATTTTATATGGAGACATACCCATAGGATTTTTGTATGCAGTTCTATAGGCCCATAATGCATCATCAAGTTTTTTGGACCAATTCTTTCTAGATCTATTCACAGTCTTTTGCAAAATTAATTTCAGCTCTCTATTGCTCAACTCTACTTGACCACTAGACTGCGGGTGATAAGGAGATGCAATTCTATGATTGACATCATACTTAGCAAGCATCTTACGGAAAGCACCATGAATAAAGTGTGAACCACCATCAGTCATAAGATATCTAGGGACTCCAAACCTCGGAAAAATGACTTCTTTAAGCATTTTAATAGAAGTGTTATGATCAGCACTACTAGTTGGAATAGCTTCTACCCACTTAGTAATGTAATCAACAGCAACTAAAATATGTGTATAACCATTGGAGGCAGGAAAAGGTCCCATATAATCAAAGCTCCAAACATCAAACGGTTCAATAACAAGAGAATAATTCATAGGCATTTCTTGGCGTCTACTGATGTTACCTATTCTTTGACATTCATCACATGATACGACAAACTTACGAGCATATTTGAAAAGAGTAGGCCAATAAAAACCAGATTGTAGTACCTTGTGTGCAGTTCTATCTCCAGCGTGGTGTCCTCCATAGGATTCAGAGTGACACTTGCATAGGATTTGTTCCTGTTCATGCTCAGGCACACAACGTCTAATAATACCATCTAATCCTTCTTTATAAAGGTGTGGATCATCCCAGAAGTAATGTCTTAAATCATAAAAGAACTTTTTCTTTTGCTAGTATGTGAAACTAGGCGGTATGTATTTAGCAACAATGTAATTAGCATAGTCAGCATACCAAGGAGCAGTACGAGAAGCATTGGCAACCGCTAATTGTTCATCAGGAAAGCTATCATTAATAGGTAGTGGGTCATCAAGAACATTTTCTCGCCTAGACAAGTTGTCTGCAACGGGGTTCTCAGCTCCTTTTCTATCAACAATATGCAAGTCAAATTCTTGGAGCAAGAGAACCCATCTAATGAGTCTAGGCTTAGCATCTCTCTTTTTGTCGGTGTACTAGAATAGGGGTACCCTAGTACCCCGAACTTGTGCACGGGCAGTTGCAGCACCCCGCGGCAATGCTTGCCGGGCGACCACCAAGGTCCTCCATGGTTCCTTTGGAGCCATTCAAGAACAAAGTATTTAAGCTCAGGAGACAAGGCCCCGGCAAGAGGAGCTTGCCGGGAAGGCCAACCAAGGCATCCCAAGGAACTTGCCGCGACACGCCACGCGTCCCGGCAAGGCAATAAGGACCCGGCAAGAGGAGCTTGCCGGGAAGACCAACCAAGGCATATCAGGGCTCGGTGAGCGACAAGCTTCCGGACCCGACAAGACAACGGCCGCGGCAAGGCGCTTGCCGCGGCAGGTGGCCACTCTGCGCCCACGCTCCAGCGCATCCACCAACGTGTCGCTCTGGAGGCCTCTCCAGGCGCGCGTGGCGGAAGGCTGTGCAGCCAGCGGTGCGCAGTGGCATGCGAAGCTGACAAGACTACCATGTGGCGAGCGGTGGCGTCCCTGACGGTACCTTTCTGCACTGTTTGGGCGACGCAGACGGGTATTTAATGCGCTTGTCCCCTGCCGTCAGGGTTAGGTAGGGTGCACTGTACAAGTAACTGTACCAACCACCTCTCTTTTTACTCTTCTACCCTTCTCTGCATTGCCACTTGTCGGTGACCCCTTTAGCATATAAAAGGAGGCCCATGCGCAACGTAGAGGGGGTTCGGATCATTCGGAAGCCAGAAAACACTTAGCTCACTCTCGAGCAAGAACACAATACAATCAGACAAGCAGCAGTAGGAGTATTATCTCTCCGGAGAGCTCCGAAGCTGGGTAAACTGCTCGTGTGCTTCGCCTCGATCTGCTCTTCGTGCGTTCTCCGCCCCACGCCGAACCGAAAGGGGCCCGGTCCGCCGGCCCCATAGGTGTTCGTGGATCAGTTTCCCCGACATCTTTGGCGCGCCAGGTCGGGGGCGTTGAGATTTCGTGAACCTGATCCGGCGTTCACACGAGCTAGATCTTCATTTTCTTCATCAACATGCCACCGAAGAAGAAGGCTTCGGAGGCAGCTGTTCCGTCCACGTCGATCCCACCGCCACCAGAGCAAACGGGTGGTGGGGTAGACATCGGCGGAAGGACGGACGTCAACGAGGAAGCTCACAACGCTACTAGGTCCAAGGGCAAGGCGGCGCAGACCTCGACGTCCGCGCTTGTTCTGCGCCCATCTCAGGAGGCGCAGGAACGACAGCGTCATGGTACTCGCAGTACCATATGTTTGTTGGGCCAAGATCAAGCTGGTGGATCCCGGGGCGCTCAAGACCAGCATGCACGCCAGCGTACCAGCACGAGCGAGACACGGTCGCCCGGACGGGATAATGCTCCTTCTAACATAGTTAGAAGTCCGAGCACATCCCGCTCCTCGCGCCGTCTGCCACTGCCACCCACCACTCCGGCAGAAGCTTTGGCGCGAGCCCAACTGCTCCTGGATTACCCTCCAATGTCGGACAAGATCGACAAATGGAGGGCCACCATTCAGAGTCTCATCGGCTACGCCAACGGCGACACTCCGCGGCAGCCGAGCGCGTTGCTGCCGCGGCAGGGTTGCCACGCGCGAGCCGGTGGTGACGAAACTGGTGGGGGTGCAACAACCATGCAATCACCACCCCGAATGCCAAGATCGCTGACTCGTCGGATCCACCTCGACAGCGACTCCACCGCATCGTCGGATCCACGAGCTCGTCGCGATCAGCGCCAAGTTCTTCGCGATCGACAACAAGAGGACGCTCCTACTCGCATCGAGCGCCGAAGAGAAGCGCGACGTCAATCCGACAAGCGCGTTGGGCCTTCTGTTGACATGCAAGCGCCAGGGGAACCAGGCGATCTGCCGTACGCGGTAGGTTGCCCTGCGTTCACTCGTGAGCTGCGGCAAGTCCAATGGCCCAGCACGAAGAACTTCAAGCCAGACATACCGGAGAAGTACGACGGCAAGACGCATCCGTCGGAGTTCCTCAGCATCTACACCATTGCGGTGCAGGCTGCCGGGGGACGGGACGACAAGATCCTTGCCAACTACTTCCCGCTGGTGCTCAAGCCCAACGTCAGATCCTGGCTCATGCACTTGCCGGACAACTCCATATCCTCTTGGGCCGATCTATGCCATCAGTTTGTCGGCGCCTTCACAGGCGGCCACAAGCCTCATGGCCAAGAGAGTGACCTTCATCTGCTCGCCAGAAGGAAGGAGAGCCCCTGGGCAAGTACATTCAGAGATTCAGCAGTGTACAGCACAACATCCCAGACGTCCACCCTGCCGCGGTGATCAGCGCGTTCCATCAGAACGTGCGAAACCGCAGGATTCGGGAGGAAATGGCAATGTGCAAGATCAGAGACATTAGTGATCTATATGCCCTGGCCGACAAGTGCGCACATGCTGAGGAAGGGAGGAGACTGCCTGGAGAGAATATAGGAGCATGAGGGTCTGACAGTGAGGATGCTGCCCCGGCAAAGAAAAGCCAGCGGCGGAACAACAGGAAGAAGAAAGGAAAAGAGGTGCTGGTCGTTGAGCAGTCCGGCAAGACGCCCAAAGCTGGCAGCTCCGGCAAGGAGGTTGCCGTAGAGGTGGCAGTTGCCGACAAGCAGGACGGTACCAGCAAGCAGTATTGCAAGATCCACCGCACCAAGGGCCACGATCTCCAGAGCTGCAAGAAAGTCGAGCAGCTTGTTGAGCAACAGAAAGCTGAATACGAGCGGCGCGACAAGGAGAAGGCCCAGGAAGGTGCTGGAGGATCCGGCAAGAAACGTCCCGACTGAGGAGGACGCCGCGGCAAGGCCAAGTAGCGGCAAGGAGACAGACCTCCTCGCGGCCGCGACAAGGATGAAGATGACGACGACTAAGGCGTGGATGATGAGGAGACTGACGAGCAGGAGTTCCAGAAAAGCCACAGAGGTTCTGTGCATTGACGGCGGTGCTTCTCTGCATACTTCGCACCGCCAGCTCAAGCAGTGGGTGTGGGAAGTTAATGTAGCAGAACCACCCGTCGAGTCACGCAAGCCTCTGAAGTGGTCCAGCACGCCTATCATCTTTGATATTGAGGACCACCTTGATCGCATAACTGTGGTCGGGTGCTTGCCGATGTTGGTTTCACCAACTATCCGCAACCTCAAGGTCACTAAGATGTTAGTTGACGGCGGGGCCGGCTTGAACCTGATCTCCTCCACGGTGCTCCAGAAACTCCAGATCCCTGACAGCGAGCTCGAAGAGACCGGTACATTTCAAGGAATCAACCCGGGAAGGAGTAAGCCAAAGGGAAAGATCACGTTGCTGGTAACATTTGGCAGCAAGTTGAACTTTAGGACTGAGAGGGTCACTTTTGACGTTGCTGACTTCCCATTGCCTTACAATGGGATACTCGGATGTCCAGCACTTGCCAAATTCATGGAAGCCTCTCACTATGCCTACAACGTACTAAAGATGCCAGGCCCGATAAGTGTCATCTCTGTCCCCGGCGATAAGAAGGATGCCCTTATTTGCGCCGACAAGATCTACCGGGAAGCAGCAGCCGCAGCAGATCGCCAATCACTTGCCGCTGAAGCTCCCAGGGCGAAGAAGAAGACCAAGTCCAGCAAGAGCTCTGATGCCCACTCCGGCAAGCGCACCTCTTCGGAGTGCTGCGCTACCGTCGAGGACGCACCATCGAGCTCCACCGGCAAGTGTAAGAAGGTAATGGCAGCTCCACCTGAGACCAAGAAGGTGTCCGCCAAGGAGGACGGCACTGGTGGTACCCTCACCATCAGTGCCACTCTCTACCCCAAATAGGAAAGCGCGCTCGTTGCTTTCCTGCGGGCGAATGTCGACGTGTTTGCATGGCAACCATCTGACATCCCCGGTGTTCCCAGGAAAGTAATTGAGCACCACCTTGCCGTCTGTCCTCATGCACGGCCCGTCAAGCAGAAAGTCAGGAAACAGGCAGTGGAGCGCCAAGAATTCATCGCAGAAGAAATCAAGAAGTTGGAAGCGGCAGGCCTTGTCAGAGGAGTGCTCCATCCTATGTGGTTGGCCAATCCTATAGTTGTGTGCAAGGCTAACGGAAAATGGAGGCTTTGTATCGACTTCACTGATGTCAATAAAGCTTGTCCCAAAGAACCATTTCCCTTGCCGCGCATCGATCAGATTATTGACTCCACGGCCAGATGTGATTTGCTTTCATTTCTTGATGCATACTCAGGATACCATCAGATCTTCATGGCAGAAGAGGATGAGGAGAAGACTGCATTCATCACCCCGTGTGGCACGTACTGTTTCATACGGATGCCTTTTGGTTTGAAGAATGCTGGTTCAACATTTGCAAGGGTAGTCCACCATGCTTTTGAGCCACAGATGCACAGAAATGTGGAAGCCTACATGGATGACATAGTGGTCAAGAGCAAGGACAGGGCAACCCTGATTCAAGATTTAGACGAGACATTTGCAAATCTGCGCAAGATCAACCTCAAGCTTAACCCCGAGAAGTGTGTGTTTGGAGTCCCCTCCGGCAAGCTTATCGGGTTCTTCGTGTCTCAGCGGGGAATTGAAGCTAATCCTGACAAGATCAAGGCCATTGAGCAGATCGAAGCACCAAAGCGCGTCAAGGATGTACGAAGGCTTGCCGGTTGCGTGGCTGCTCTCAGCAGGTTTATCTCTAGATCTGCTGAGCGCGCCCTGCCTTTCTTCAAAATTTTGAAGAAGGCAGGTCCAATGAAATGGACTCCGGAGGCGGAGGCTGCGCTGCAGGACTTGAAGAGATACCTGTCCTCCACTCCAACACTTGTCGCACCTAGGCCACAAGAGAAGTTGCTACTATATATAGCGGCAACCAATCAGGTGGTTAGTGTTGCGTTAGTGGCAGAGAGGGAGGCGGATGATGAGCCGGCAACCACGGCAGACGCATCCAGCGACAAGAAGGGGGCTTCGCCGACAAGCTCTGGTCCCGACAAGGATGGATCTGCGCAGGAGCATGACAAGATGCAGAAGAGAATGGTGTAGCGCCCTGTTTACTTTGTCAGTTCCCTTCTGCAGGGGGCTAGATCAAGGTACTCTGGTGTGCAGAAATTGCTTTTCGGCCTTCTCATGGCCTCGAGAAAGCTGCGCCATTACTTCCAAGCACATGAGATCACAGTTGTCACTCGCTTTCCATTGAAAAGGATACTGCAAAATCCAGAAGCAACAGGCAGGATTGTCGAGTGGGCATTAGAACTGTCAAGCTTTGGTGTCAAGTTTGAAAGTACTTAAACTATCCAAAGCAGAGCATTGGCAGAATTCATAGCAGAGTGGATGCCGACACAAGATGAAGAAATTCCAGAGACGAGCATCCCCGTCAAGGAAGCGAGCAAAGAGTGGCTGATGTACTTTGATGGTGCCTTCTCGCTGCAAGGCGCTGGTGTGGGCGTGCTGCTTGTCGCGCCCACCGGAGAGCACCTCAAGTACGTAGTCCAGATGCACTTTCCCAAGGAGCAAGCAACCAACAATACTGCAGAGTATGAAGGATTGCTTGCCGGTCTCAGGATCGCAGCAGACCTTGGGATCAAGAAGCTCATTGTCAGAGGTGACTCACAGCTTGTCGTCCGCCAAGTGAACAAGAACTATCAGAGTCCATTGATGGAAGCATATGTTGATGAAGTGAGAAAGCTAGAAGAGCACTTTGACGGCCTACAGATGGAGCATGTTCCGAGAGCTCAGAATGACATTGCTGATGGCCTGTCGAAGTGCACCGCACTAAAGTTGCCTGTGGAACCAGGGATCTTTGTGCTCAAGCTGACTCAACCGTCCGTAACACCGTCAACTAGACAGAACAAGAAGAGGAAGTTGATTTCTGGTGACTATTTTCCAGCAGAGCTCCCTGAAGCCGCCGCCAAGAAGGTCCCCAAGATCAACGCCAAGGATACGGAGGAGCAGTCTGCTCCGGCAAGCCTTATGGTTTGTTATGTCCCAGCAGACGCTCCCGACAAGCTTTGCTCCGGCAAGCTTGCCGGGGAACATCAAGCTCCGGCAGAGCCGCAGGTTCTCGCTGTAGAAGCGGGTGTTCCCGCAGCAGCAGATGTGCCTTTAGTCCTTGTTGTCGAGCCACAAGCTCCAGCATGGGCACAGCAGATTGTCCATTTCCTTCACACAGGAGAACTTCCCGAAGAGCAAGAAGAAGCAGAAAAAGTAGCCCGACAGTCAACTATTTACCAGTTTGTCGATAGCATACTGTACAGAAGAAGACTCAATGGTGTGAAATTGAAGTGTATTTGCCGGGAAGACGGACAAAAGCTGTTGGCAGAGATACATGGAGGCATATGTGGTCACCACATTGGCGCAAGAGCACTTGCCGGCAAAGCTTTCCGGCAAGGTTTCTTTTGGCCGACAGCCCTCCAGGATGCAACTGCACAAGTAACCAAGTGTGAAGCGTGCCAGTTTCATTCCAAGCAGATACACCAGCCAGCTCAAGCTCTCCAGGCGATCCCTTTTTCCTGGCCATTTTCGGTTTGGGGGCTCGATATCCTCGGCCCCTTCCCCCAATCTGTCGGGGGCTTTGAGTACTTGTACGTTGCAATCGACAAGTTCACAAAGTGGCCGGAAGTGGAACCAGTGAGGAAGGTGACAGCATAGTCAGCAATCAAGTTCTTCAGGTCAATTGTTTGCCGTTTCGGGATCCCTAACAGGATCATCACCGACAACGGCACGCAATTCACAAGCCGCACCTTCATGCAGTACGTCCAAGATCTTGGTGCCAAGATCTGCTTCGCTTCTGTCGCTCATCCGAGAAGCAACGGTCAAGCGGAGAGGGCAAATGCTGAAGTGTTGCGCGGGCTCAAGACGAGAACTTTCGATAGGCTGCACAAGTGCGGAAGAAACTGGATCAAGGAGCTACCGGTGGTTCTTTGGTCGATCAGGACGACGCCAAATCGAGCCACTGGCCAGACACCTTTTGCTCTAGTCTATGGAGTGGAGGCAGTTCTCCCCATGGAACTCGTATACGGGTCACCTCGAGTGCTCGCTTATGATGAGCTTGAGCAAGAGCAGCTGCGACAAGATGACGCGCTGCTCCTTGAGGAAGATCATCTTCAGGCTGCTGTACGAGCTGCTCGGTACCAGCAAGCTTTGCGCCACTACCATAGCCGCAAAGTTAAAGCCAGAAGCTTCGAGGAAGGCGACCTTGTTCTTCGGCGCGTTCAGTCCGCCAAGAATTCCAACAAGTTGACGCCGAAGTGGGAAGGCCCTTATCGGGTGAAACGAGTCACTAGGCCCGGCGCTGTCCGCCTTGAGACCGAAGATGGCATTCCGGTGAGCAACTCCTGGAACATTGAGCATCTTCGTAAGTTTATCAACTCTTAACACCAATATTCTTAGTAAGCCACAATTACTCACCAACAGGACTAACATATTATCATCTCCTTATCACAAAAACTATTGCAAGGAATCAAACTTATCATATCCAATGATCTTTTAATGAAAGTTTTTATTATATCCCTCTCGGATATTCATCACTTTGGGACCAAATTCATATCTTGTGCAAATTACCATTACTATTATAAACTCTTGAAAAGATATAAGTGAAGCATGATAGTGCAAATATTTCTTCAAAATTTATCAACTCTCAAAATAATATAAGTGAAGCATGATAGCGCATTTATTTAAAATTTATCAACTCTAAAAATAATATAAGTGAAGCATTAGAGTGAATTTCTAAAAAATATAACCACCACCGTACTCAAAAAGATTTAAGTGAAGCAATAGAGCAACTGCCTAGCTCAAAAAATTTAAGTGAAGCACTAGAGCAAGTGCCTAGCTCAAAAAATTAAAGTGAAGCACTTAGAGCATTCTAACAAATCATGATAAATGTGTGGCTCTCTCAAATAGGTGTGTCCAGCAAGGATGATTGTGACAAAAAAAAAGGAAAACAAAGAAAAGCCTTATATAATACACGCCTATCCAAGCAAAACTCATATCATGTGATGAATAAAAATATAGCTCCAAGTAAAATTACCAATGGTCGTTAGAAGAAAGAGGGGATGCCTTCCAAGGCATCCCCGAGCTTAGTTGCTTGGGGAGTCCTTGAATATTACATTAGGGTGCCTCGGGCTTCCCCAAGCTTAGGCTCTTGCCACTCTGTGTTCCTTCATCCATCGTGATCTCAACCAAAACTTGAAAACTTCAATCACACAAACTTAACAAAGCCTTCGTGAGATCCATTAGTATAATAAAGCAAATCACCACTTTAGGTACTGTTGCAAACCCATTCATATTTTTTTATTGCATTATACCTATTGTATTCTAAATTTACCATGGCTTATAACCCCCGATACAATCCATAGATTCATCAAAATAAGCATGCAATGCAACGGAAACAGAATCTGTCAAAAACAAAACAATCTGTAGTAATATGAACATCGACCATACTTCTGTAACTCCAAAAATTCTGAAAAATTATGACAACATGGAAAATTTGTAGGTAAATTATGTGTAAAAAATTCAGAGTAAAAGTACATTTCTATGAATTTACGAAATTCCAGAATTGTGCACAAAAGTTTCTGTTTTTTCAGAGAATCGAGTCAACTACCATCCAACCCATCTTAAAGGCTTTACTTGGCACAAACACAAATTATAACATAAAAACACAATAATTACATTAGAATAATTGTGCACACACAAGAAAATAGAAAAATAAAGAAGAAAATTAAGATAACTATTGGGTTGTCTCCCAACTAGCATTATTGTTTTACGCCCCTTGCTAGGCACAGTGCAAAGTTTCAACTATTGTCATCTTTGGTTCTAGTTCCATAGGTGGCCCTCATGATTGATTCATAAGGTGGCTTAATTATAGTTCTCCGGAATTGTTCCATACCCTTCTTTAGTGGAAACTAAAATTTAATATTCCCTTCTTTCATGTATATTACCGCACCTATGGTTCATAGAAACGATCTACCAAGTATTATGGGACAAGATGGATTGCAATCAATATCAAGTACAATAAAATCAGCGAGCACATAGTTCCTATTTTCAAGAATAATAACATCACTAGTTCTACCCAAAGGCTTTTAAATAGTAAAATCCACCAAGTGCAAATTAAGTGAGCATTCATCCATATTGGTAAAACCTAGCACATCACATAGAGATTTTGGAATCGTAGAAACACTAGCACCCAAATCACATAGAGCATTGCACTCATATTTTATAATTTTAATTTTAATGGTAGGCTCCCACTCATCTTATAAGTTTCTAGGAATTAAAACTTCTAGTTCTAGCTTTTCTTCTAAGGATTTCATCATTGCTTCTATAATGTGTTTTATAAAAGCCTTATTTTGTTCATAAGCATTAGGTGAGCTTAGCATGGATTGTAAAAAAGAAATACATTCAATCAAAGAACAACTATCATAATTAAAGTCTTTGTAATCCAAGAGAGTGGGCACATCACTAGTTAAAGTTTTTACCTCGCCAAACCCACTTTTATCAATTTTTTCATCAAGATTTTCACCCTCTGAATTATGGGGATGCCTTCTAGCCAAAGTTGACTCTTCTTCAGTCCCCTTTTCATCAAGTTTTATATTGATAAACAAGGAATCAATATATGAAACACCAATCATTGTAATATCCTCATCATTACTATAATAGAAATCAGGAGGAATTGCTTTTTCTAAAAATTCTCGTTTAGCTCTTAGCATAGCAGTTCTTTTCTTACTATGGCCGTATCACTATCGCTGTCGGTATCACTGTCGCAGCGTCCGCCCCAGGACACAGAGACCAAGACCACATGCCTCGACATGGGCGGGCCCCACCACATGAAGGGCCACCATCGCGGACGCGGGGAGCCATGGCGGGGGTCACGGAGTGCTTGCGAGGGCGACCGCGTCCACGCTTGGGCGGAGAAGAGCCAGGCCCTTCCTGGCGAGCCCTCCCCTTCTCTACGGCCGCTGCAAAAGTGATACCGCCGCAGCGCCTGCTGGTATCTTGCCGCCCGTAGCGTTCCTCCCCCAGCACGAGGTCCATCCCTCGCATGGCATCCTACTGCGCCTCATCAAACGCCAGGACCCGCACGGAGTGATGCCTGACCTCGTGAGGGAGAACCGCTTCTGCCCCGTAGACGAGGAAGAGCGGGGTCTCGCCTGTTGTCTTGGTGGCGGTGGTGCGGATGGACCATAGCATGGACTGGAGCTCGTCGTGCCAGCCCCTGCCGCAGGCCTCCAGCTTCTTCTTGAAGGTCCTGGTCTTGAGGCCCCTTAGGACCTCCGTGTTGGCGCATTCGGCCTGGCCGTTGCTCCGGGGGTGCGCCACCGAAGCGTAGCAGATCTGCATTCCAAGGTTAGCACAATACGTCTTGAAGAGATTGCTAGTGAACTGCAAACCGTTGTCGGTGATGATGCGATTAGGGACCCCAAACCGGCTCATGAGGCCTTTGATGAACTTGACCGTGGAGCTGGATGGGATGGTGCGGACGGCTTCCACCTTCGCCCAATTGGTGAACTTGTCGATGGCGACATAGAGGTAGCGGTAGCCCCTAGGTGCTCGAGGGAATGGGCCCAAGATATCCAGCCGCCAGACCGTGAATGGCCACGAGAGCGGGATGATCTATAGGCCCTGAGCTGGCTGATGGATCTGCTTGGCACGGAATTGGTAGGCCTCGCAGGACTTCACCAGCTCGGTCGCGTCGTTGAGTGCTGTAGGCCAATAGAATCCGCTGCAAAATGCCTTACCGACGAGGGTCCGTGACGACAAGTGGTGTCCGCAATCTCCATCGTGTATGTCGGCCAGCAGCTCTTTCCCCTATTCCCTGGAGATGCAACGTAGGGAAACGTCATTCGGCCACTTCCGGTATAACTCACCGTCTTGGATGCAGTAGGTCGTGGCCTGCCGGGCCACACGCTCCGCGTCCTCCTCTTTCTCCGACAGTGTCCCTTGCGTCAGGTATTCCTTGAATTCCATGGTCCACCATCCCTCCCGAGGTTCCAGCGCCAAGAGTAGGCGCGCTCCCAAGGTCGGGCCATAGGTCGGGGCTCCTGTGGCACGTGGCTGAGGGAGTCCTTCCCGAGGCTGTGCCGTTCTTGAAAGTGGTGGTGCCGCCGACGGCTTGAAGAGTTGTTCCTCAAAAACGCCAGGCTCCTGGGGCAGCCGTTTGGACGCCCTCTTGGTGATGTCATCAGCCTCTTGGTTGGTGTCGCGGGGCACATGCTAGAACTCCATCCCCCAGAACTGCTTCTCCGTCTTGCGGGTTTCTTGGATGATGAAGGCCTACTTCTCCGTGGACTGCCGCCTCACCTTCTGCTTCATAGGGCGTACATTGGGGCACACCTTCAGGTGATGCTCAATCACCTCCCTTGGGACCCCCACTAGCTGCTTGGGTTCCCATGCGAACACCTCCTTATTTGAGCGCAAGAACTTCACCAACACCTTCTCTTGGTCGGGGTCAAGGTCGGCACCTATGATGAAGGTGGCTCCCAAGGACCCGTCTTCCTCAACTGGCACCTACTTGGTCTCCGCCTTATCCTGAGTGAATAGTTGCTTCTTTTTGGTCGATGCAGCTTCCTTGGCCTTCGAGGCGTCCGCGTCGGCGGGCTACGCCGCCACGGCGGCCTTGAGGGCAAGCTTGAGCGCCATAAGAGCCTCCTTGGTATCTCCAGCTATGGTGAGGACGCCCTTGCTTCCGAGCATCTTCATGAGGTTGTAGGCCGGATGGGTTGCTGCCATGAACTAAGCCAGGGCAGGGTATCCGAGGATGGCGTTGTACGGGAGGCTGATGTGAGCAATGTCAAAGTCAACCAGCTCTGTGCGGTAGTTGTCGCGGGAGTCGAAGGTCACGGGAAGGCGGATCTGCCCCAGGGGACTTGAGGAACCACCTCCGACGCCTGAGAAGGGCTTGCTGGGATGGAGCTGCTCCAGTGGTACGTGGAGGAGGCTGAAGGCCTCCACCGAGAGCACGTTGAGGCCGGCACCACCGTCAATGAGGGTTTTGGTGATGGCCACATGGCAGATGGTGGGCGTGCAGAGCATCGGGAGCGCACCCGAGCAGGAGGTGGTGATGGGGTGATCTTCTGAGTCGAAGGTCAGGCCGGCCTTGGGCGCCACCCAACTCGGGGGAGCTCCTTGCCGTGCGAGGACGGTGTTGATCTGGCGAAAGAACGGCTTGGTGTGGCAGTCTAAGGGTGGCGCTTGTGAGCCGCCGAGGTGGGTCGCGACCGCGTGGGGCATTGGAGCCGCGAAGCACGCAGCAAAGAGACTACGCAGCTCCTCCCAAGATGCCACCGTGGACCCGGGAAGGTTGAGCAGCCAGGCACGCGGGACGCCAGTGAGGGCCACAGGAAGCCAATTGGCCATGACCTTGTCGTCGCCCCGGCCTTAAGGACGGCCTCCCCGTACGTCGGCAGGAAAACCACCGGGTCCACCGTGCCGTCGTAGCACGGCGGCATATCTGGCTTGAACTTGGGCGGCCATTGCACCCGCTGTAAGGCGGGGGCCAAGGCTCAGAGCCCCCTGGCCCCAGCACTGGCACCGGTCGTCGGGGCCGGAGGCGCGATGTCCGCCATGAGGGCGAAGCGCGGTGTTGGTGGAGTGCGGGCCGATGAAAGGAAAGCTCCAGCACACCCCTACCTGGCACGCCAAATGTCGGATTTAGGGTTCCGGCAAAACCCTGGAGGTTCGAACACTGGGGTGCGCACGAAGATTTCCCCCTACCGAATCTCGCCCTCAGCCTCACTGCGATCTCTAAGCTTAGCTCGATGAACTCACAACACAAGAGACACAAGATTTATATTGGTTTGGGCCACCGTTGTGGTGTAATACCCTACTCCAGTGTGGTGGTGGTGGGTTGCCTCTTGGGCTGATGATGAACAGTACAAGGGAAGAACAGCCTCCTGAGGAGAGGTGTTCTTCTGCTTGGTGGGTGCAAGGATGAACTGAGTTCGTTCTGTCCCCTTCTACTATGGTGGCAAGTCCTATTTATAGAGGGCCCGGTCCTCTTCCCAAATATTGAGCGAGAAGGGATCCAACAACGGACAATTTGAAAGGGGACAGCTAGTACAAGCTATCCTGACTAAAGGTGGTCTTCGCATGTCAAAGGCGCTGGTGGTGACGCCGTCTTGGGCTCCACGATGACCTTCATCTTGCCGTCCCGCTGGTCTTGGTCTTGTTGCAACGATATGGAAACTTTTGCCTGATGCCCTGGTACTCCGCGCCTGCGCTTGCGTCAGGGAACCTCGCGAGGTACCCCCTACCTTGATCTCTCCGCCCCCTCGTAGGCCTGCCTGGTGAGGCCGCTCCTGAGGAGGCCTTATGTCGTCTGCCTCACGAGGCTTGGCCCCTCGCGAGGGTCTTGAGTGTCAGTTGACAAAGACGGGCCATACTGGGCCACTGGTGGAGCCATGCCGTGGGCCACAGGCAGGCAAGTCTAGGGACCCCCGTTCTAGAACGCTGACAGTAGTTACCCAGGTTCTGGTCACCTTGCGGTGTAAAACCCTACTCCTGCTTGGTGGTTGGATTGCACTCGCGAGGGAGAATGAGAGTACAAGGATTGGGGGAAGGATCCTCGTCCCCTTGCTACAGCGCACCCTGGCCTGTTTTATACTTGCCTTGGTCCTCTTCCCCCGAAAACATTGGCAGGAAGGGTTGCCACACAATGACAATTTTAAAGGGGGTAGGGGTGCAGTCTATCCTGACAAAAGGTGGTCTTCGCCTATAAAGCCACCGTCCATGACACACCAGTGGGCTCGATGATGACCTCCACACTGCGCGCCCCGTTGTCTTGGTCTTCTTGCACCATCAGGGTAACCTTTGGGGTTGCTTTGGGGACCGGCATGCTAGCCTTGCCCCCTTAGCATGAAAGAGGAAAGCCTCATTATCCACACCTGATGGCACGGCTTTGGCATCGCTCGTCGCCTCGGTCGTCACCCACGTGAAGGCTCTAGGCCATGCGATCGGGTTCATCTGCTCCTGACTCATGCGCCTCCGAGAGGGGCCTCGAGATGGAACCTCAGGAGGCCACCTCACGAGAGGGCCTCGTGAGGCTCCTGACGGCGCTTCCAGTCCGCCCGGGATGCTTACTGACATGGGTCTCGCGAGGCATCTTTCTCGTGAAGCTTCCTGGTGGGCCATCTGCTGGACCCTTGACATGCACCGCATCCTCGGCCGAAGGCAGACAGGCCTGGGTACCACCGGTCCCCTGGGCCCAACAACACTATTGTCATTCTTATGCATTGTGTATAGTTAATATTGTGTGCATCATGACTGGATCTCTTCTACCATGAACTACAATGTTTAGTCCCTGCTTGAACTTTGGAGGTGCTCTGCATTTATGTTTTGCAATCTTGGAAAGGGCTAGGGAGATACCATATTGTCATATTATATCCTGATTGTTTTGACAAAGTGTTGGCATTTGAGATATGTTATTATTGCTCGCTAGTTCATTATGCCATTGATATGAGTGAATATAATTTCTAAGAGTTATCATTTGTATGGTTAGTCATGATCTTCGCTAAAAACCTGGGTACTATTTAAGCTTATATAGGGATACAAGAAAAAAAGAGTTCATAAAAGTTTTTCTTTATCAGTTTTAGTTTGTCAACTGAATTGCTTGAGGACAAGCAATGAGTTAAGATTGGGGGAGTTGATACATCTCCGTCGATTCTACTTTTCCAAACACTTTGCTCTTATTTGGACTCTAATTTTCATGATTTGAATGAAACTAACCCGGACTAACGTTGTTATCAGCAGATCATATTGTTTTTGTGCAGAAATAAAAGTTCTCGGAATTGGACGAAACTTTTTGGAGAATTTTTCTAGAATATAAAAAAATACTGGAGCCAAGATCTACAGGAGGCGACCCACCAGTGGCCCACAAGCCACCAGGGCGCGGCCACCCCCTGGGCGCGCCCTAGTGCCTCGTGTGGCCCACATGGCTCCTGTCGGTGTCAAAACCGGCGGATCTCAGGTAGGGGGTCCCAAACTATGCGTCTAGGTCGATGGTAACAGGAGACAAGGGACACGATGTTTTACCTAGGTTCGGGCCCTCTTGATGGAGGTAAAACCCTACTTCCTGCTTGATTAATATTGATGATGTGTGTTACAAGAGTAGATCTACCACGAGATCAAGGAGGCTAAACCCTAGAAGCTAGCCTATGGTATGATTGTTGTTCGTCCTACGAACTAAAGCCATCCGGTTTATATAGACACCAGAGAGGGCTAGGGTTACACGGAGTCGGTTACAATGGTAGGAGATCTACATATCCGTATCGCCAAGCTTGCCTTCCACGCCAAGGAAAGTCCCATCCGGACACGGGACGAAGTCTTCAATCTTGTATCTTCATAGTCTTGGAGTCCGGCCGATGATGATAGTTCGGCTATCCGGACACCCCGTAATCCAGGACTCCCTCAGTAGCCCCTGAACCAGGCTTCAATGACGACGAGTCCGGCGCGCATATTGTCTTCGGCATTGCAAGGCGGGTTCTTCCTCCGAATAATTTATGGAAGATCATGAACACCAGGATAGTGTCCGGCTCTGCAAAATAAATTCCACATACCACCGTAGAGAGAATAACATTTACAAAAGTTCAATCTGCTGACGTATTTCATGGCGTGACGTCACACCACTACCAAGCCTTTACTCGAATTGTTTTTATTGTACCACCTCAGCGTGTTTAGCGAAGCGGTTTCCTTGGCACGTCTTGTCGAAGCAGAGATCGTGTTCCCCTTATTCCGGGATTCCCATCAATACGGACGTGGGTAACCCAACCGCGCCATTGATTGCGGCGCTTGGGAGATAAGCGAATTTTATCAGGCCGGTGGGGACACATGTTTTTGTCCGCCCATATAAGGGGATAAGGATCCAACCCTTTTACCTGCGCCTTCTTCCTCCTTGGCTTATCCATCTCCGCGAACTCGAGCTCCAGCGCCCTAGTCCGCACATCTCACCTCAACCTTCTCCAACTATGTCCAGAGCGGGAGGCAAGTGGATGGCCTCCTCCGTCACGGAGGGGCACATCCAGAAGCTGCGCAGCGCCGGATATTTATCTAGCAACATCGCGCATCAGCTCCCCGAAGAGGGAGAGCTCATCCCCACCCCCAGGCCCCATGAGAGGGTAGTATTTCTTACCCATTTCCTCCGCGGACTGGGCTTCCCACTCCATCCCTTTGTCCGGGGGCTCATGTTCTACTACGGCCTGGATTTCCATGATCTAGCCCCAAATTTCATTCTCAACATCTCGGCGTTTATCGTCGTGTGTGAGGCCTTCCTCTGCATCCAACCCCACTTCGACTTGTGGCTAAAGACCTTTAGTGTCAAGCCGAAGGTTGTGAAGGGCAGCCAAGTGGAGTGCGGAGGCGCCATGGTGGGCAGGATGTCCAACGTTACTTGGCTTGAGGGCACTTTCGTGGAAACCATTAAGGGGTGGCAATCAGGGTGGTTCTACATCACCGAGCCGTGTGACCCCGAATGGGCAGCGGCCCCCGAATTCAGATCTGGCATCCCCACATGGCTCACCTCCTGGAAAGAGAGCGGCCGGATATGGGGTGATTCGGAGGAGCTAACCGGACACCAAGCCTGCGTCCAAAAGCTAGTGGACAAGAAGCTCAAGCTTGTCAACATAGTCCAGGTCATGCTCATCTGCCGGATCCTCTCGTGCCAATGACGGGGCTTCAACATGTGGGAGTTCGATCTGGCGCAGCACCAGACTTTGAGCGGGCTCTTCGACACTACGTACGAAGATGTCTGGAAGGTGATGTTCAAGGGCGCCGAGGCTCCCGCATCCGCTACCGAAGATCGCGGATTCAGCTCGCAGCGTCCAGCTGACGAGGTAAGCGATTTCGTCCTTTACGGGACGCTTGTTTTCCATAGTTTGACTCTATGCGGGATCTAAACTCCCTTTCCTTTGACAGGACTGACTGACGAAGGCTGAATAGACTATCTGTCTGGCCCCATTGCCAGAGGACCCAGCAGACGCCCGCCTAACGGGGCTGCTGGCTCCGGCACCCCACGTGGTGCCGGAGAAGAAGGCCAAGAAGAAGGCCACGGGCACTCGGAAGAGTTCCCGTTTTCAGGTGTTATCGGATGACGACTCCGAGGCCGACTCCTCTCACAAAGGTGAGGAGGAGAAGAAGAAAGCCTCTCCCCCAACGGGGGGAGGGAGGAAAAGGAAGGCCTCCCCAACGAGGGAGGCCGAAGGGTCCAAGAAGGGAAAAACTCTTTCCCCGGACTGCTCTGCCAACGCCCAGTGACGACGACGAGGACTGGCCTCCAAGGGCCAAGCCCCTGGCGAGATCGTAAGTATCTGGACTCCCGAATAACTTCATGGTTTTTCTTTTTTGCCACGCAATGTCTTTCTAATGCCGCATACAACCCTGCAGTCTGCCCAAGGATGATCTTCCCGCTTCATCGAGCGGGTCCTTAGGTGCGTCGGATATGGATTCTCTTCCGACCGCCTCCACCCCCCATGACGCGGACGATGCTGAGGTGGGATCCTGGGAAGGGACCCACCAGGAGGAGGAGGCCCTGGAGGTGTCGCAGGACAACCTCCCGGACTTTGCACCGGACTCGGCCCCGGAGCCCATAGTGGCTCCGGAGTCCGGCGGGCGGCTCCTTCGTAAGAAGGGCAAGACCGTGACGCCGGCAGCCTCCGTCCAACTGGAGGCGCCAGATAGCTTGCTGGAGGCGCTCAATGGTGCCTCCATCGAAGAGGAACACCGCACTGTTATGAGTGCGGTGATTCAGAAGGTTCAGCTCGCCAAGAGCGGGCTGACCGAAGCCTGCAGCAGCCTTCTAACAGGCTTTGAGGTAAGAATTTGATATATGTAAAATAGTACCGCATAGACAGTAGCCCCTGATGCTCGGTTCGGTGTTCGGAAAGAAAAGCCAGACTAAGGATCTAAAAAGATATACGCAGGAGTCATAAAAAATATGTCAATATGGGATTGCAGGCTGCGCTGCTGACCTCTGCTGCATTGACTACGGAGGTCAATGCTTTGAAGCAAAGCCTTGAGCGGTCCGAGCACAAGCTCGGCCGTGCCAAGAAACAGCTCGAGGACAAGGAAGGTGAGTAACACCTTATTAAAATTGTACCTTACAGAAAAGGATTTTGGTTGCAAGAAGAATGACAAGGATAACGTGGGTATTGCAGGGCCACTAACGAGGTGGCGACCCTGAAGGGGGCGGTGGCCGCGGCTGAACGTAATGCGGCCGTGGAGCGCAGCGAGCGAGAGAAGCAGGAGGCATGGGTAGTGGAGGTACACCAAGAGCTGCAGGATCTCGTGAAAAAACATGAGAGCCTGGAGCGTGACTCGAAGACTCGAGAGTCTGAGCTTGCAACAGCTCTTGAGAGTGCCAAAGCCGCTAAGGCCGAAGCCTACAAGGCCCTCCAAGAAATCGAGGCATTGAAGAAAATAGCAGCGGGTAAGGCATTTTTCATGCAAAGTAAGCATGTGAGTGTTAATTACCTGTTGCTTACCCGAATTCGGAGCTCTCCAGGAGCGTTCGCAGATCTTCCTTGCAGCGTGTCCGATGCTGCCGCGTTCTATCGGGCCGAGGAGGGGAGCTCGACGGAGAAGGTCTTCTGGTCTCAGTATGCTGAGGCCGGAAATCCGGTGCCCCTTAGCGACCAGCTGAAGCAGCTGGTCAAGCTCCACAAGGAGGCCGAACAGGCCATGAAGGGCCTCATAGTTTGGTTGTGGCCTAAGGAGGCCATGCCTGGGAGCTATTTCGGCCTGGTGCGGCGGCTGGTGGATGCGTGTCCGTGGGTTGAAGTCATCAAGCACTCCGCCTGTATTGAAGGTGCCCGTCGGTCCCTTGCTCGTGCAAAGGTGCACTGGGGCAAGATGGATGCTCAGAAGCTTGTGACGGACGCGCCACCGCAGGGCAAGGAGTATCGCACGCCCGACATGTATTATAAGACTGAGCTGAAGGGTGCCCGCACTATTGCGGGTGAGTGCTCCAAAGATGTAATATTTGAGTAGACTCGCATTTTGTTATCATGTGCGTTGAAAACTTAGTTCATATGCGCTAAGCAATGCTTGTTAATTTAAAATATTACCTTTTGTGCGGTTGTTTATCAAATCTAAGAGATGGCATGTCGTCGGCTTCAGCCCCCATGCCACGAGTGCTGGGGTGTTCGGAATAAACTTGATCACTCTTGTTCCCATTTTTGGGTCCATCTAGGGAGGCGCTCAACACAGCGAACAAGGCAACCGGACTTATAATGCTTGAACACTCTCACTTAGCCATAGAATTCTATAATTTTAAATTTCGGCGAAGCCCCTAGTCTTCGGAAGGCCGAATTTGGGGCGCTATCCACGCCTGGGCCGGACAAAAGCCGGCTCCTCGCTCTAAGCGGCATAAGTCTTTAGGGACTCGCAAAAAACCTCTCGAACAGTGACCAGCTCTCGCCTCATCATGACGGTCAGTTTTAGCTTTCTCCACTGAGGCGCTCGCCCAGCTCAACTGGGGCGCAATCGCAGTGGTTCTCCCAGTGCTACCTTAGCCGATACAACAGAATGTAAGGTACAAAACATGGGAGCCAGGCAAACCCAACTATTGACCCAAGACATGATTCGGAGCCGATGCATATAATGCTATAAGTTCGGGGTGCCGCACTTGTGAAAGTGTTCGGACTTATCACACCATGATGCGGGAAACATAAGCCCCTGGTGTATTTAGCCGTACCAAAATGTACGGATGCAACAGGTCATAAATGAACATATGTATAAGAAAGAAATGCAATTGGAAGCAAAAAGGTGCTGCATTACTTATTCAAGAAAAACTGTTGTAAATGCAGAACGATACAAATGGTGTGATAAGCAAGGGGTGGGACTATTAAACATGTCCCCCTTCAGGGGTAGGCTGCGGAATGGTGCATAAAACAGATTTAATGCTCGTAATGGAGACCACCTAGATATTCGTTGTAGCCTTTCTCCTTCCCTGGCTGTTGCATCGTGAGTTCAGCAGGTCTGCTGCCGGACAGGGCCTCTGACGAACGGAGTCCTGTGGGTAAAAATAAAAAAGGAAAAAGAAAAAAAGAATGACACACTTGAGAGCCCCTAGTGTGGTTGAGCCGCAGTCTGGGCCTATCATGGTCGTGCCCCTCTCCCCATGCCCATGGTATCTTCAGAGCGTAATGGTGTACGTGAAGGACCTGTCTTGACGTTTTACAGGGGCTGGGGTTGGGGCCGCACTGCTACGCGTGCTCGGAACGTGCCAGGTGGTCTTGTTGTAGGTTACTCCGGGCACGTTTAGCCGTGTCGGTCGCTTAACGGCTGGACTCGAGAATTGCCTTAAGAGGCTGCACTGTACTTCTGCCGTGAGAGCCGCTGTGTGTTCCTCCGTTCGGAGAGAGCGTTCAGTGTTTCCATTGACCGTAATGACTCCTTGAGGTCCTGGCATCTTGAGCTTGAGGTATGCGTAGTGCGGCACCGCGTTGAACTTTGCGAACGCGGTACGTCCGAGCAGAGCATTATGCCGCTGCGGAACGGAACTATGTCGAAGATTAACTCCTCGCTTCGGAAGTTATCCGGGGATCCGAAGACCACTTCCAGTGTAACTGAGCCTGTACAATTGGCTTCTACACCTGGTATGACACCTTTAAAGGTCGTCTTGGTAGTTTAAATCCTTGAGGGGTCTATGCCCATTTTGCGCACTGTATCCTGATAAAGCAGATTCAGGCTGCTGCCGCCGTCCATCAGGACTCTGGTGAGGTGAAATCCATCGACGATTGGGTCTAAAACCAATGCGGTGAATCCGCCGTGGCGGATGCTTGTAGGGCGGTCCCTTCGATCAAAAGTGATCGGGCAGGAGGACCATGGATTGAACTTCGGGGCAACTGGCTCCATCACGTATATATCCTTGAGTGCATGCTTCCGCTCCCTTTTGGGTATGTGCGCTGCGTATATCATGCTCACCGTCCACACCTGTGGGGGGAAACCCTTCTGTCCTCTATTGTTCAGCGGTCGGGTCTCTTCCTCGTCATCGCTATGCAGCCCCTTGTCATTGTTTTCGGCAATTAACTTGCCTGCCTGCTTGAATACCCAACAGTCCCTGTTGGTGTGGTTGGCTGGCTCTTCGGGGGTGCCGTGTATCTGGCACGAGCGGTCGAGTATTCGGTCCAAATTGGACGGACCCGGAGTAGTTCTTTTGAATGGCTTTTTCCGCTGACCGTGTTTAGAGCCTCTGAATCCGGCATTGACTGCCGTATCTTCACTATTATCGCCGTTAATGCGGCGTTTGCTTTTGTTGCGACGCGACCTGCCATTACGGTCCTTGATATCTGGACTGCCAGAATTTTTGCTGAGGTTGTTGCTGCATGCTAGCCAGCTATCCTCAACCGCGTAGAAGCGGGTCATGAGTGATGTGAGGGCTGCCATGGATTTCGGCTTTTCCTGTCCCAGGTGCCTGGCAAGCCACTCGTCGCGGATGTTATGCTTGAAGGCCGTGAGGGCCTCCGCATCCAGACAGTCGACGATTTGGTTTTTCTTGGTTAAGAACCGTGTCCAGAATTGTCTGGTCGATTCGTCTGGCTGCTGAATTATGTGGCTTAGGTCATCGGCGTCTGGTGGTCGCACATACGTGCCTTGGAAGTTATCGAGGAATGCGGCTTCCAGGTCTTCCCAACTCCCGATTGACTCTGCTGGCAAGCTGTTAAGCCAATGCCGGGCTGGTCCTTTAAGTTTGAGTGGGAGATATTTGATGGCGTGAAGATCGTCACCGCGGGCCATGTGGATGTGGAGGAGATAGTCTTCGTTCCAAATCGCGGGGTCTGTTGTGCCATCGTAAGATTCAATATTCATGGGTTTAAACCCTTCGGGGATTTGATGATCCATTGCTTCATCTGTGAAGCATAGTGGGTGTGCGGTGCCTCTGTACTGGGCGATATCACGACGAAGCTCAAAAGAGCTTTGTCTATTTTGTTCGGCCCAGCCGGACTTACTTTGTCCGGCGCGACGGTTGTCGTCACGTATCATGGGGCGCCCACGCGATCCATAGATCGATCTTGATTGTCTTGCCTTATCCTCCAATATATCTCGCAAGTCCGGAGCGTTCCCCTGTGGCCTTGTGCTTTTCGAGCGATGCCGGGGTACGGTTCTAGTGAAGGGCCTAGGGGCCTCTCTGTCGCGACCATGGGGTGGTCGGTCGGCCGTATTGTCTGCTGGTGATGCAGGTTCATACGCCTCCTCCTCTAATCGGGGGAGTAGCTTGCGTTTCGGGTAGCTTTTGGAGGGGCGTTCGAGCTCATGCTCTTCGGCCGCGAGGACTTCAGTCCATCTGTCGGCTAGCAGATCTTGATCAGCTCTAAGCTGTTGCTGCTTTTTCTTGAGGCTGTTTGCCGTGGCCATAAGCTTGCGTTTAAAACGCTCTTGTTCAACGGGATCCTCAGGCACGACGAATTCGTCATCGTCGAGGCTTGCCTCGTCTCCGGAGGGAGGCATATAATCCTCTACCTCTTCTTCTGCCGCTCTCTCATGCGGGCTGGTGTCTCCGTCCTCCTGCACTGAATCTTGCTGGAGTGGGTTGTCTTCGGCACTGTCTGGGGTGTTATTATCTCCGGTGCAGGAATCTTCATTCTTGTTGTGGCGGGATTTAGAGCGGCGCCGCTGACGCCGACGCTTGGGCTGTTTCTTGGAGGGGTCATCCTCCGCTATTCCTTCGCCATTCCCATCTTTTGGGATATCCACCATGTATATGTCATATGATGAGGTGGCTTTCCAGTGCCCGGTAGGCACTGGTTCTTGGTCGTCTCCGACATCGTCGTCCATACCGTCGATGTCTTCGGAGTCATAGTCTAGCATGTCGGTTAGATCGTCGACAGTGGCTACTAAGTGGGTGGTGGGTGGGCTTTGAATTTCTTCATCGTCCGCATCCCAACCGTCCTTACCGCAGTCTAGCCAGGGCTCTCCTGATAACGAGAGATACTTTAGCGAACTCAAGATGTCGCCGAAAGGTGAGTATTGAAAGATGTCCGCAGCGGTGAACTCCATGATCGGCGCCTGACCGGATTCGATCGGAGGGGGCGCGGGAGGTTCGGAGTCCGATGAGGAGTCCAGCACCTCGGAGTCACGAGCTTCATGAGGGACAAGGTCAGTGTTTGGCTCTGTCGCCGTAGAGGTTGCAGCCCCCGAGGCGGTGTCTAGCCATCCGTCCTCGATCTGCGCAACTGGCTCCGAATTGAAGATCGGAGCGGGCTCGAGTGCGGCCTCCAGGGTACTGTCCGGCTGCAGAGCTAAATCATGCCCATCATGACAGTGCGGCGCGCTTGGCTGTGGCTCGAATCCATCGAAGATCAAGTCCCCGCAGATGTCAGCCGTGAAGTTCAAACTTCCAAATCTGACCTGACGGCCAGGGGCGTAGCTTTCGATCTGCTCCAGATGGCCAAGCGAATTGGCCCGCAGTGCAAAGCCCCGAATACGAAGGTTTGTCCGGGAGAAAAGGTCTCACCATGGACTGCGTCGTTGATGATGATCGAAGAAGCCATCGAGCCTATCGCTGATGACACAGAGGAACTCTCAATGAAAGCACCAATGTCGGTGTTAAAACCGGTGGATCTCGGGTAGGGGGTCCCGAACTGTGCGTCTAGGCGGATGGTAACAGGAGACAAGGGACACGATGTTTTACCCAGGTTCGGGCCCTCTTGATGGAGGTAAAACCCTACGTCCTGCTTGATTAATATTGACGATGTGTGTTACAAGAGTAGATCTACCACGAGATCAAGGAGGCTAAACCCTAGAAGCTAGCCTATGGTATGATTGTTGTTCGTCCTATGGACTAAAGCCATCCGGTTTATATAGACACCAGAGAGGGCTAGGGTTACACAAAGTCGGTTACAATGGTAGGAGATCTACATATCCGTATCGCCAAGCTTGCCTTCCACGCCAAGGAAAGTCCCATCCGGACACGGGACGAAGTCTTCAATCTTGTATCTTCATAGTCTTAGAGTCCGGCCGATGATGATAGTTCGGCTATCCGGACACCCCCTAATCCAGGACTCCCTCAGCTCCGTTAACCCTAATCTCAAGCCTATAAATTCTTATTTTTGAAGAGAAACATAAGAGAATAAGTTTCATCGTGTTTTACGATACAAAGCCGCCACCACCTCCTATTCTTCATCGGGAGGCCAGATTTGGAGTCCGTTCAGGGCTCCGGAGAGGAGGATTCATTGCCATCATCATCACCAACCCTTCTTCATCACCAATTTCATGATGCTCGCCAGCGGGAGTTAGTAATTCCTTCATAGGCTTGCTGGACAGTGATGGGGTTGGATGAGATTTATCATGTAATCGAGTCAATATGTTAGGCCTTGATCCCTAGTATCCACTATGTTATGAGACTTATGTTCCTATGACTTTGCTATGCTTAATGCTTCTCACTAGGGCCCGACTGCCATGATTTTAGATCTAAATCCTTTATGTTCTCATGAATATATTTGAGTTCTTGATCCTATGTTGCAAGTTATACGCACCTATTATGTGTTATGATCAGCATACCCCGAGGTGACAGTAATTGGGATTCTTTCCGGTTATTACCACAGTTTGAGGAGTTCATGTATTCACTATGTGTTAATGTTTTGTTCCAGTTCTCTATTAAAAGGAGGCCTTATTATCCCTTAGTTTCCTTATGGACCCCACTGTCATGGGAGGGTAGGACAAAAGATTTCATGCAAGTTCTTATCACAAGCACGTATGACTATATACGGAATACATGCCTACATTACATTGATGAATTGGAGCTAGTTCTATGTTACTCTAGGTTATGACTGTTACATGATGAATGTCTTCCAACACAATTATCCATCACTGATCCAATGCCTACGGCTTTTGCATACTAATCTTTGCTAAGTTACTACTGCTGCTGAGGTTGTTACGATTGCTACAAAATTGTTATTGTTATAATTACTGTTGCTATTGCTACTACCACTATCAAACTATCATATTACTGTGCTACTAGTCACTCTATTGCAGATATTTAGTTCTCTAGGTGTGTCTGAATTGACAACTCAATTGCTGATACTTGCAAATATTCTTTGGCTCCCCTTGTGTCGAATCAATAAATTTGGGTTGAATACTCTACCCTTAAAAACTGTTGTGATCCCCTATACTTGTGGGTTATCACACAGTGAATCATGTCCGGCTGTGTCGTCCACTATCTGATCAATGCGTGGTAATGGGAAGGGGTCCTTGGGGCAAGCCTTATTGAGGTCTTTGAAATCGATGCACAGGCGCCAGGACCTATCCTTCGTTGGTACCATGACCAGATTGGCAAGCCAGTCGGGGTATTTTATGTCTCGTATGAATCCGACTTCGAGGAGTTTGGCTAGTTCCTCGTCCATTGCTTGATGCTTGGGTTCAAAAAATGTCAAAGTGCTTGCTTGATGGGCTTATAGCCCTTTAAGATATTCAAGTTGTGCTTGGCGAGCCTGCGGGGTATTCCTGCCATATCTGAAGGATGCCAGGAAAATGTATCCCAGTTTTCCTTAAGGAAACTGCATAGGGCCTCATCAATCTCTGGCTCAAGATTTCCCCGAATTGACACTATTTTAGCTGGGTCCATGGGGTCTACTTGAAATTTCACTATGTCGTCAATCAGCTTGAACGAGGTCAACTTCGGCCGTTTGTCGAGGATGACATCGCCCTGATCGACGTCGGCTTGTAGTGACGTAAGTTCCTTGGCTGTGAGGGCTTCAGATAGAGATTCCAGGGCGAGGGACACAGTTTTGTATAGGGCGTGTATTATCCAGGAAGCTATCGAGGCTGGTCCTAGAGCGGGCAGCGATTTTCTTCCTTTTCCAAGGTTGACCAACTGATGTCTGCCACACGCGAGGCTCGTGTCGAGGTATGAGCCTTTTGTGCTTTAATTTATTGTCACAGATACAATATGTCTTCACTGTGCCAGCCAGGCATCTTTGATGGTATAGAATATTGACAGTAGATTAGAGAGCTTCAGAAGTGTTTGAACACAGTGGCGGGTGAGGGCATTCGAAATGCATGTATCCTCGCATCTGTGCTGAAAGGTTGTTATTATATCTGAGGCCTAGTAGTCCGGTATGTCATTTTTAACAAATGAAAACCTGTCTCAGAATTGCCTGATTAATTCGTCAGGCAGTTGTTGCATGTAGGCAAGATCCCAGACATCTGGAGGGACCGAATTATCGGGACAATACTCGAGATGGGAGGTGGGTGGAGGAGGAATTCCGGTCTCTACATACCTTGGGCTTGATACCCTGACGCTTTTAGCCCATGAAGGGCGTGTTGAAGGAAATATGCCCTAGAGGCAATAATAAAGTTTTTATTTTATATTTCCTTATTAATGATAAAGGTTTATTATTCATGCTAAAATTGTATTGGTCAGAAACTTAAATACATGTGTGAATACATAGACAAATACCGTGTCCCTAGTAAGCCTCTACTAGACTAGCTCGTTGATCAACGATGGTTAAGGTTTCCTAACCATGGACATGTGTTGTCATTTGATAACGGGATCACATCATTAGCAGAATGATGTGATGGACAAGACCCATCTGTTAGCTTAGCATATTGATCGTTCAGTTTATTGCTATTTCTTTCTTCATGTCAAATACATATTCCTTCGACTATGAGATTATGCAACTCCCAGATACTGCAGGAATACCTTGTGTGCTATCAAACATCGCAACATAACTGGGTGATCATAAAGATACTCTATAGGTATCTCCAAAGGTGTTTGTTGCGTTGGCATAGATCAAGATTAGGATTTGTCACTCCAGTATCAGAGAGGTATCTCTGGGCCCTCTCGGTAATACACATCATAAGAATCCTTGCAAGCAAAGTGACTAAAGATTTAATTACAAAATGATGTATTACTGAATGAGTAAAGAGACTTCCCGATAACAAGATTGAACTAGGTATGAAGATACCGATGATCGAATCACGGGCAAGTAACATACCGATGGACAAAGGGAATTACGTATGTTGTCATAATGGTTCGACCGATAAAGATCTTCATATAATATGTAGGAGCCAATATGGGCATCCAGGTTCTTCTATTGGTTATTGACCGGAGAAGTGTCTTGGTCATGTCTACATAGTTCTCGAACCCGTAGAGTCTGCATGCTTAATGTTCATTGACGATATAGAGTATGAGTTGTATGTTTTGGTGACTGAATGTTGTTCGGAGTCCCGTATGAGATCACATGCATGGCGAGGAGTCTCGAAATGGTCGAGAGGTAAAGATTGATATATAGGATGATGGTATTTGGACAACAGAAGTGTTTTAGGACATACCGGGAAGAAATCGGGTGACCGGAAGGGGTTTCGGGCACACCCCACCCCCCCCCACCCCCTGGGAAGATATGGGCCTTATGGGCCAAAGGAGGGGATATACCAACCCACAAGGGGGCTGGCATGCCCCTCCCTTGGCTGGATGTCCCTATGGGGAAGGAAAGGAGAGGGGTGGCCCCTCTTGCCTTTCCCTCCTCAGGAGAGAAAGGAAAGGGGGGCACCTCCTCCTTCCTTCCTCCCGCACTCCAAATAAGGAAGGGGCGCCACTTGGGGGAGGACCCCAAGTAGGATTAGACCTACTTGGGGCGCCTCCTGGCAGCCTCCCCTCTCCCCCCACCTATATATATGTGGGAAGGGGGCTCCTAGCACAACACAACATTGTCTTAGCCATGTGCGGCACCCCCCTCTACCGTTTACACCCCCGGTCATATTTTAGTAGTGCTTAGGCGAAGCCCTGCGGTGATAGCTTCACCATCACCGTCACCATGACATCGTGCTACCAAAACTCATACACTACCTCGTCGTCTTGCTGCATCAAGAAGGTGGAGGACATCATCCAGCTGAACGTGTGCTGAACGCGGAGGTGCCGTACGTTCGATGCTCGATCAATTGGAACGCGAAGAAGTTCGACTACATCAACCGCATTATCAAACGTTTCCGCTTACGGTCTATGAGGGTAGTAGACACACTCTCTCCTCTCGTTGCTATACATCTCCTTGATAGATCTTGCGTGTGCATAGAAAAAAAGTTGTTTCCCATGCAACGTTTCCCAACAGTGGTATCAGAGCTAGGTCTACGCGTAGATGATATGCACGAGTTCAACACAAAGAGTTGTGGGCGGTGATAGTCATACTACTTACCACCAACCTCTTATTTTGATTCGGTAGTATTGTGGGTTGAAGCGCCCGGACCAACCTTACATGTCCACGCACATGAGACCGGTTCCACCGACAGACATGCAACTAGTTTTGCATAAAGGTGGTTGGTGGATGTCTATTTCTCCTACTTTACTTGAATCAAATTTGACTGCGGCCGGTCCTTGAAGAAGGTTAAAATAGCAAACTTGATGAAACACTGTTGTGGTTTTTGGGTAGGTAAGAACGGTTATTGCTAGAAGCCCGTAGCAGCCACATAAAACTTGCAACAACAAAGTAGAGGACGTCTAACTTGTTTTTGCATGGCATGTTGTGATGTGATATAGTCAAGATATGATGTGATATATGTTGATGTATGAGATGATCAAGTTCTGTAATATCGACAACCGACAGGAGCCTTAGTGTTATCTCTTTATTATATGAAATGCAAACGTCATGTAATTGCTTTACTTTATCGCTGTGTGCTAGCAATAGTTGTAGAAGCAATAATTGGTGAGACAACCCCCACGCAATGATGGAGATCAAAGTGTCGAGCCGGTTGTCGGTGTCAAGGTGGATCTCGGGTAGGGGGTCCCGATCTGTGCGTCTTAGGCTGATGGTAATAGGAAGCAAGGGACACAATGTTTACCCAGGTTCGGGCCCTCTCGATGGAGGTAAAACCCTACTTCCTGCTTGATTAATATTGAAGATATGAGTAGTACAAGAGTAGATCTACCACGAGATCGTAGAGGCTAAACCCTAAGAGCTAGCCTATGATGGTATGATTGTAATTGTGATCGGCCTTCTAAGGACCATCCTCTCCGGTTTATATAGACACCGGTGAGGGCTAGGGTTTACATGGAGTCGGTTACAAAGAAGGAAATCTAATATCCGGATCGCCAAGCTTGTCTTCCACACAAAGGAGAGTCCCATCCGGACACTGGCTGAAGTCTTGAGTCTTGTATCTTCACGCTTTGATAGTCCGGACAATGTATATAGTCCGGCTGTACGGTTACACCCTAATCCAAGACTCCGTCAGTAGCCCCTGAACCAGGCTTCAATGACGATGAGTTCGGCGCATAGTCTTGTGTTCGGCATTGCAAGATGGGTTCCTTCTCCGAATACTCCAAGGTTATTTATCGAACACGTAGATCGTGTTCGGATCTGCAACATGGTAAATTTGTTCTGCTGGCAGACTTTGTACGTCATGCTCCTGCATTGTGGCCTGGTACAACACGAACCGGCGTTTCCTGCTCCACCTCAACTCGCGTCGCGAGGCAGTTTTATTGGCACGCCCTGCCAAAGCAGAGATCGTGTTCCTATTATCGCGGGATCTCTCATCAATATGGGCGCGTGTGACCCCACAGCGACCGTTGGTATGACTCCGTGTATTTTAGATAAGTCCCAAGCGGTCGCGTTGAGGACTCTTGATATTCATCCTCTTTATAAAGGGGCCGAGGCCTACACCTCTTTTCCACCTCTCCTGCCCCTTCTCGCACCTCGAGCTCCAGCACTCAAAACCTAAGCCTCGACACCCCAGATCCTCCAGTATGTCCGGATTCGATGCAAAAGGTCGGTGGGTGGCATCCTCAATCCAGGAGGGGGATATTACTAAGCTTAGGGAGGTCGGATACCTGACTGCCGATATCCAGCACAGGCTTCCTGCTCCAGGGCAGGTTATCCCCACGCCGGAGCCCAATGAGAGTGTCGTGTTCGTTCCTCACTTCCTCCGAGGTCTAGGCCTCACCCTCGACCCCTTAGTGAGCGGGCTCATGTTCTCCTACGGCTTGGATTTTCATGATCTGGCTCCTGACGCCATCCTCCACATCTCGTCGTTTATTATTATGTGCCAGGCTTTTCTCCACGTCAACCCACACTTCGGCTTATGGCTCAAGACCTTCAATGTGATGCCGAAGATGATCGAGGGGCGACATGCGGAGTGTGGAGGTGCCGTGATAAGCAAGAACGTCGATGCCCCATGGCCAGAGGGCTCCTTTCCGGAAGTGTCCGATGTGTGGCAACGGAGGTGGTTTTATGTCACGGCTCCTAGAGGCACAAAGTGGGCAGCTGCCTCCGAGTTCCGCTCGGGCCCTCAATCACAGTCAGTGTCTTGGAACGACGTAAGACGGAATTACGGGCATGCTGGCGATGTACCAGAACTGCAGAATCGTATCCGGGAGCTCATAGAGAGAGACATAAATCTCGTCAGCATAATGCAAGTGATGCTAATCCGGCGGACGCTGTCATGCAAACATCGACCTCCCCGGATGTGGGAGTTCAATCCGTAGGGTCTGCGAGCTATTAAGCACTTCTTCGGCCTGAAGCTCGAAGGAATGTGTAAATTATTCTTCGGACCACAAGTAAAGTGTCCAGACACCACCGAGGATACGGGCCTAAGCTGCAATCGCCTAGACGCCCAAGTAAGTAATCTTAAAGCCGGACGCTTCATTTATATTTATCATAATCGTAATTCTGAAAATCCCTCCGTGGCCAAGAATGGCTCAATAAGGCGGAGAGAATCAGGTGTCCGGTGCCACTTCCTGAAGCCTCGCCTGGTCCAACCATCGCAAAGATGTTTGACCGGGCGCTCATCAAAATCCCCTCAAGGAAAGGCAAAGGAGAGGGCAGTGAAACTGCACCACGCATCCAGACCGGAGGAATTGCTATCTCCACTATGGAGGATAGCCAGGAAGGGGAGGTTAAAGTCTCCTCCCTACGCGGGAAGAAGAGGGCGGCCCCCGAAGACTTGGAGGCGGAGACGTCCAAGCAAGGGAAGAAGGTTTCACTAGGGGGCTCAGCCGCGACGGGAACCCCTACCACGTAGTGCCCACCAACGGGCCAGCCCTCCACCGAGCCATAAGTTAATCATTAATTCGAGGGTATAGCGTTACTCCGAGATCTGTAACCGAGACTTTGTCTTTTGTAGTCCGGCGAGCAGCTCTTCTCAACAGAGTTCGTGTTCGGGGGACCTTCGTCCGGAGATGATGGAGAGTGAGACTCTGCCCACCTCTCTGCTTCATGAAGCGGGCGACACAGAGGTGTCGTCACGGAGGAGTCCGGATCTGCCGAAGCCGGAAGCGAACACGTCAGTCACCCTGAGCCCGGAGCATTTGGCTCCCACGGGGGGCCGAAGGGAAGGGTCCGGCTCAATTCGATGTCCGGCCGGACATACTGATAGGCTTTCTGGAGCGAGCCGCGCTCTCGGAGGAGCACCGCTCTTTAATGAGCACGGTCCTCATGAAGATTTCATCCGCTACCAGCGGTTTGAATGAGGCATTCACAAGCCTACTCAAAGGCTTCGACGTATGCGGTGAAAAAATGCACTATGTTTTTTTTTGTTAAGAAGCATGCGCCAGGTGTGCTCCCAATGGATAGTACCCTTGAGACTCTGGTTGCCCGCCATAGGTGGCAAATAGGGGATCAACCATTAATGGTTGTGCTGTACATATGTGCAGGTATACAAGGATCCGACAGCTGACCAGTCTCTTGAAGTTGCCGAACTAAGAAGGCAGATCAGGTCTATTGATGTCGATATCATGCTGGTGAACAGACGGCTGGAAGAATCCCAAGGTATGTACTCTGCTCCCCTTATTATATTGTATAGGAAGATGCGAGAATGGCATGATGTTAATGCCCTGTGTATGCACTGCAGATGGTGCTGCTGCCATGGAGGCCCTAAGGGCCGAGCTCGCTCAAGCCACGGAACAAGCTTGGGCTAGCAATGCGGCTGCCCTAAAGGCGGCCGAGGAGTTGAGAGCCGAACAGGCTGCTCATCGCCGAAGCGAGGAGAAGATAGCCGAGATGGCTGAAGAGTTGAAAAATGCCGCCGACCGGTATGTGCTCCTTGAAAAGGAGAGTAAGGCTAGTTCAAATGAGCTGGACAAGGCGCTTAATGCCGCCAAGGAGATGCGGACCGAGATCCAGGGTATGAGGGAGGAGCTCCAACAGGCCGACAAAATCATGACCGGGGGCTCCTACCTACTGCGGACCAAGTTTTTGGATCCAAAGTATGCTCCCCTAGCTGGGCGTTGGAGTCCTGCAGACGCATATGCGGACTTGACGAAAAGTACAGCTGACGCTACCCAGTTCTTCGAGGATCAAGGTGATAAGGAAGTGGAGAAGCTTTTTTGGTCGTAGTTCAATGCTCCCAACCGCTCGCTGTCGTTGAATGAGAAGGTGGCTGCTGTGGCGGAGCTTCATAGGTTGTCCGGGCTGGCAATGCGGTCTATAATAGACCATCTTTGGCCGAAGGGGCCCAAGCCGGACAGTTATTTTGGTTTGGTGCAACAATTCCTTGGGGCCATGACTCGGATCGACGCCGTGAGGAGGTCGGCATGCATAGAGGGTGCGCGGATGGCTCTTGCCCGCGTTAAAACCTATTGGACGGATATGGAGGCCACCATTGTAGCGACCCAGGATCCGACGGGAGGCCAATATCCGTCCGAGCACTACTTGGCACAGGTCACAGAGGGTGCTCGCCTAATAGAGGCGTAGTGCTCGAAGAATAATTTGTTTGAGTAATAAGTCGAATTATTGTAAAAACAATGTTTATTTTGATTATGAGGCTATACTTATATTCTTTGCCTGAAAATATGATTGTGTCCCCTATACAGCTATTCTTATATGTATAAGTAGTCTGAAAGATAGCAGTCATTGGCTTCAGCCCCCACGCATACAATGCGGGGGTGTTCGCGAAGAATATGCTTAATCACACTTGATCCAACGTCTTGGTCCATTAAGGAGGTGATCGGACGTCGAACTAGGCAACCGGACTATATAGCATTAACACTTTCGCTTAGCCGTGGGGATATAATGGTGGGGCTACTATGTAGCCCCTGGTACCTTCGCGGGCATCCGACTACGGGCGCGTGTGTACATGGCCGGTAAACGGCCCTTCGTTAATGCGGAGGAATCCTAGAGATTCTGATGAGTCTTCGAGTGGTTGAACAGTCTCTCGCTATATCATGACAGTCGGTTTTCGGCTTTCTCTACTGAGGCGCTCATCCGGAATAACCAGGGCACAATCGCAGTAGTTCTCCTTTGGCCTGCCTTAGCCGATAATAACAGAATGTAAGGCGGCAAACCCAGGAGCCGGGCAAACCCAACATTTGACCCAAGACATGATTCGGAGCTGATGCATATAAGGCCAAACTCGTGACGCCGAACACTCCCGAAGGTGTTCGGACTTTATAACAGAAGATGGGCTCAAGAATGCCCATTCAATATGAACCCTGTGTTTCCAGGTACCTGCGGTGACCTGTCGTGGCGAAATGCCAATAACGGTAGTGTCCTCTATGGGTATGGAACCCATGGGACAGTTTAAACAACAAGAGGCAATAGAAAAGGTTTACACAGGGGCTTAATCTAAAAAGAAACCTGTTGAACGAGGCTCTGCTGCACGTCTGCGCCTTTGTCTCCGTTGTGCCGTAACCTGGAAGCGTATCGCGCGAACGTTGTCTGTGAAAAAAAGGAAAACTCATAGGAGAATACAACATAAATATGCGGTAGATAGTAAAAGTGTAAGATGATGGCCTGCCAATAAGGTTGAGCCGAGCTTTGGGGCTACATTAAGTGTTTATAGCCCCTGGTTTCCGCTATGGGATTACATATACGGTGTCCGGTTGAATTTTATCCAGGCTACCGGACTCGTCTAACCGTGTCTGTGGTCTTAATGACCAGCCATGTTTTATGGTATTAGAGGCCGCTTAGAGTCCGACCGCTAGGGTTGTCGTGTGTTCCCCTGCGCGTGAAGAGCGCTCTGTGATTCTGCTAACGGTGATGACGCCACATGGACCGGGCGTCTTGAGTGTAAGGTAGCCATAGTGTGGCAATGCATTGAAGCGGGCGAAGGCCGGTCTTCCGAGTAGTGCATGATAGCCGCTTTGCAAGGGTGCAATGATGAAGAGTAGTTCCTCACTTCTAGAGTTGCCTGGGGGGCAAATGTTATCCTCAATACGACGGAGCCCCTGCCGTAGGCTTCGATGCCTGGTATCACCCCTTCAAAGGTGGTGTTGCTTCCGCTAATTCTGGATAGGTTTATCCCCATCCTGCGGACAGTGTCCTCATATATTAAACTGAGACTACTACCTCCGTCCATGAGGACATGGGTGAGACGGTATCCGTCAATTATTGGGTCGAGCACCAAGGCATGTGATCCTTCGCGTCGAATACTAGTTCAGCCGTCCGTGTGATCGAAAGTGATCGGACGAGACATCAAGTAATCAGATGTGGGTACGATAGGTTCTACATCATGCACGTCTTTGAGCGCGCATCCTTGCCTTCTCGTGAATGTGTGAGTCGCGTGGATCATGTTTACTGTTTTAACCTCTGGCGGGAATTTTTTCTGTCCCCCAGTGTTCGGCTCGCGAGGTTCGTCCTCGTCTTCACTTGGTGTTTCCCTCCCTTTGTGTTCGGAAATTAGTTTGCCAGCCTGCTTGAAGACCCAGCACTCTATATGGGTGTGGTTCGCAGGTTTTTCCGAGGTGCCATGAATTTGGAATAGTCTATCCAGGACTCTGTTCAGACCGGATGGTCCCTCTTTACTGCCTTTAAATGGCTTCTTTTGCTGAGAGCTCCTGAATCCGGCATTGACTGTTATGTTATCCGGGCTCCCTTCTTTGCTTGGCATTTGTGTTTGTTACACCGAGGCATCCCATTGCCGTCCCTTATTTCGGACATGCTAGGGTCGCTGGTGCCTTTACGGGCTAGCCAGCTATCTTCACCCATGCAAAAGCGGGTCATAAGGCTTGTTAAGGCTGCCATTGTGCTTGGCTTTTCTTGGCCGAGGTGTCTGGCGAGCCATTCGTCGCGGATGCTGTGTTTGATTGCCGCTAAGGCTTCGGCGTCCGGACAGTCAACAATTTGATTCTTCTTAGTGAGGAATCTGTTCCAAAGCTTGCGGGCGGACTCTCCGGGCTATTGGATTATGTGACTTAGGTCGTCTGCATCCGGAGGCCGGACATAAGTCCCTTGAAAATTGGCCCTGAAAGCGTCTTGTAGTTCCTCCCAACTCCCAATTGAGTTTTTGGGGAGGCTTTTTAACCAGTATCGAGCTTGTCCCTTCAGCTTGAGGGGAAGGTATTTGATGGCGTGGAGATCATCCCCATGAGCCATGTGAATATGCAGGATAAAATCCTTGATCCAGACCCCTGGGTCTGTCGTTCCGTCGTATGCCTCTATGTTCACAGGTTTGAAACCTTATGGGAATTCATGGTCCAGTACTTCTTCGGTGAAGCACAGGGGGTGTGCAGCCCCTCTATATCTGGGCGCGTCGTGGCGTGTAGTCGGCTGTTGTTGTGTCCGAAGTTTATTCCGAACTGGTATTTGGCTTGTATTAGCGTTTTTGTGACCATAGTCCCTCGCCAGGGTGTGTCCTTTAGATCCGTAGATGGGCCTGGGTGCACCGGACTTCTTACCTGGCTTCTCACGTGGATTGTGCGCGGCGTCAGTAGCCGTTCTGTTGTGACGCGGTACGTCTGGTCTCCTGGTTGTATTATTCTTTGGTGGAACGGCCTCATCGTCGAATTCTGGCAATAGCTTGCGCTTTGGGTAGCTTTTGGTATGGCGATCGTTGCCATATCTTTCTTCAGTGTCTAGCACTTCATTCCATCTGAGACTGCGCTTTTCCTGTGCGGCCTTAAGCCATTGTTTTTGCTTCTTTAGGCTTCTTGCTGTGGCCAGAAGCTTTCGGTGGAGGTTATCTCGTTCCACTTGTTCGTCCGGGATGATGAATGCATTGTCGTCCGGACTGCGTTCCTATTCTGGGGCGGTTTCGTGAGCACGTCCCTCAGGATCATCGTGATCGGATATTTGCTCTGAACTTGGTTTGGCATGACCTGGCTCATCCTGCTCCATCGCTGGGTCCGTGTGGTCATTACTGCCTTCTGGTATGTCAGCCCTTCTTGCGCTCTTGTCGCAGTTTTTACTATTGTTGGACTTTGAGCGGCATCTATGCCGCCGTTTTGGCTTTTGTCCGGGTGTTTTGTCATCCGGTTTATCGTTGTCGTCCTTCTTGGGCATATCCACCATGTATATATCATGTGACAAGGTAGTGATCCCGCGCCCCAGAGATTCTGGAGCTTCTCCTGCATCTTCGTCCATACCGTCGATGTCTTCGGAGTTGAAGTCAAGATCGTTGGTTAAATCATCGATCGGGGCAATCAAGTGGGTGGTGGGTGGGCAGCGAATTCCTTCGTCGCTTGCTTCCCACTCAAGCCGGACATAGTTCGGCCCAGAGTCTCCTGACAGAGAGAGAGACCTCAATGAGTTCAGCACATCACCAAAGGGCGAGTGTTGAAAGATGTCTGCAGCGGTAAACTCCATTACCGGAGCCCAACCTGGCTCGGCTGGCTCGAGGGTGCGCGGACCGGAACCAACGACCGGATATGAGTCAGGGGTCCAGGGATATAGGCCTCCACAGAGGTGAGACCTGTGTTCGGCTCCAACGCCAATGAGTAGGCGGCCTGCGGGGCAGGGTCTACCCCTCCGTCCTTGGGCAACGCAACTTGTTCCGGATTTAGATCCGGGGCTATTGCAGGGATGACGTTCTGAGCATTGTCCGCTAGCAGGTCTAGGCCGTGCCCATCGTGACTGTCCGGCGCTCCCGACACAGGGCCGAATCCGTCGAAGATCAAGTCTCCGCGAATATCTGCCGTGTAGTTCAAGTTTCCAAACCTGATCTGGTGGTCAGGGGTGTAGCTGTCGATCTGCTCCAGATGGCCAAGCGAATCGGCCCGCAGTGCGAAGCCGCCGAACACAAAGATCTGTCCGAGGAGAAAAGTCTCACCCTGGACCGTGTTGTCGATGACTGAAGACGCCATCAAGCCTTGAAGCAACGACATAGAGGAACTCTTAATGAAAGCACCAATGTCGGTGTCAAAACCGGCAGATCTCGGGTAGGGGATTCGATCTGTGCGTCTTAGGCTGATGGTAACAGGAAGCAAGGGACACAATGTTTACCCAGGTTCGGGCCCTCTCGATGGAGGTAAAACCCTACTTCCTGCTTGATTAATATTGAAGATATGAGTAGTACAAGAGTAGATCTACCACGACATCGTAGAGGCTAAACCCTAAGAGCTAGCCTATGATGGTATGATTGTAATTGTGATCGCCTTCTATGGACCAGCCTCTCCGGTTTATATAGACACTGGTTAGGGCTAGGGTTTACATGGAGTCGGATACAAAGAAGGAAATCTAATATCTGGATCACCAAGCTTGTCTTCCATGCAAAGGAGACTCTCATCCGGACACTGGCTGAAGTCTTGAGTCTTGTATCTTCATGCTTCGATAGTCCGGACAATGTATATAGTCCGGCTGTCCAGATACCCCCTAATCCAGGACTTCCTCACTGGTGATGATGGAGATCATGACGAGGCTTTGGAGATGGAGATCAAAAGCACAAGATGATGATGGCCATATCATGTCACATATTTTGATTGCATGTGATGTTTATCCTTTATGCATCTTATTTTGCTTAGAGCGGTGATAACATTATAAGATGATCCCTTCACTAAATTTCAAGATAAAAGTGTTCTCCCCAAGTATGCACTGTTGCCAAAGTTTGTCGTTTCAAAGCATCACGTGATGATCGGGTGTGATAGACTCCTGAAAGTGCAACTAATCCCCGGGTGGTTTTGGTTATTCATAACAACATATAGCTCATTGAACTAATATTCTTTCAAGATCAATGTTTCAGAAAGTTCAATGATTGGTATGGCATGGAATAGAGATGTGGACCCCTCAAAATGCTAAGGACACATATTGGCAAAAGCTCAAGACTCTACATTTTTATATTAGTGATCCAACATCACATTGAGTCCATAGGAAAAGCCAATACTATTAAAAGGGGATGAGGTGTTGCTTAATGGCTTGCTTGCTCAAAATGCTTAGAGATATGCTCCAAAAACACTCAACCACTTTCCCATTTCCACATATGTCCTAAACCTAAAGTCAAACTTGGCCCCACCGATTTGATCTATCCAGCACCACCGAGTTCACTTGACATTGCCATATCCACAAACCCTAATCAATTCGGTCTTACCGATATGGATCTCGATCTCACGAGATGGGATTGCAAACTCTCTGTTTCCCTTCATAATGTTTCGGTCTAACTGAGATGAGCGATCGGTCCAACCGAGTCCGCAGTGCAAACTCGCTGTTTCCTTTTCTTAACGTTTCAGTCTGACTGAGATGAGCGATCGGTCCCATCGAGTTTGCCTGATGTCAGGACCCCGACTCGATGTCACATCGATCTAGCCTGTAACACCTCATATCACTTTGCGGCCTCACGCACGGTATCCCCACGGGTGTCGCCTTACCTTTGCCCGGGACCGTTTGTGCCTTTTGGCTCACGTATATGATAGTGTTACTAGCATCCATATGATAAGGAGCCCGGGCTGACATGACTAGTCGTAAACCCAAAGTGGCACAGACTTACAGGGACAGGCATCCATGACCCAGCTTCGAACGTGTCGGCCATCAGCAAGTGGGTCCGGGCTGTAGCACTGGGCTAACAGGACTCCGGTAAACCGGGCTGTAGCGGGCTAACAGGACTCTGGTACTCAATGTGTGACATTTCCCCGAAGGGACAGACACAGGAACGAAGAAGGACACATGCCGGCCAGCCTAAGTGTTCCGGAGCAGTAGCAAGCTACCATGGCTCGGTGGAACACTAGGAGACATTTCCCGGTAAGAGAGGCTACTAAAGATAAACAACTAGATAGTCAGATCCCACACATACCAAGCATTTCAATCATACACACAATATGCTCGATATGTGCAAATACAACAAGGCATCACAACATGACTCTACGACACAAGCACTTTATTTAAGGCTCAGAGAGCCATACATAACATACACATAGGTACGGGTCACACGACCCAGCATTCAAGTCATACAGTCATACAAACCAGCAGCGGAAGTAACTTGTCTGAGTATAGACAACTAGTAAAATAAAAGAGGCTTGGAAAGCCTAGCTATACTACGTGGTCCTTCACAAGCTCAGGATCACCACCTGGGCCTTAGCCTACTCATTGATGTCAACATCTACGAAGAACCCATCAGAAGGGGTTGCAGCGTCTTCTGTAAAAATGTAAATTATAGCAACATGAGTACAAAGGTACTCAGCAAGACTTACATCAGATCCTACATACATGCACATTATCAAGAAGGGTTGGTGGAGTTGTTGCAGCAAGCCAGCTTTGACTCTTGGCTAGGCTATCCTACGAGACTCCAACTTGAAATGGTTTTGCGCACACGAGTCCACTACTCACCACTTCAATACACTACCGAGGATCCACCTCCGTCTTCCTACGGAAGAGCCATCCTCGGCACTCACACTTATCTTGAGGCTTTTAGTAGTTTCCATTTACTTGTCTATGAACTGTATAGGCAACCAAGTAGTCCTTTACCGCGGACGCGGCTATTCGAATAGATCATGATAACCCTGCAGGGGTGTACTTCTTCATACATGTTTCCACCACTTAGTGTCTGCACACGACATGTGCTCGGCAGACTTCAAGCGAAAGCCGATGTGGGTGTAGACCACGACCTACCTAAACACCTAAGTCTCTAGTCCAGGTTTATCGCCTATCCAGGTTCCATCCGCAGGGAGTCCGGCCGAGGTTTCCCATACGGCCCCGAACGATGTGTACAGGGTTCCTTGACACCTAACGGGTGCCCGGTATTCCCGGCCACGTACCTACCGCATCACAGCCCACCCCTACGGTCAGCGCTGTCCACGGCCTCTAGTAGGCTACAAACACCAGAAACTACTTGCAACTCCTGGACAGAGAACTAGGGTGAATAGGAAGTCGAGCGGGGTCATATTTCAGGGCCCAATGCATGGTAGTAGCTGTATCTTAAATCACACATACAGATCTCAGTGCTTAAGGTCGGCTTCAATGAAACAACCCACCATGTACTCCTACATGGCCTCTCATCGATACCTTTACAAAATCGTGTTCACCACACCACTCTCATTACCAACATAATCATTTCACTCCAGCCCATCACCCAGATGAACCAGACCTGACACGACTCTAAGCATAGCAGGCATAGCAAGGTAGGAACAACACACACATATGGCTCAATCAACTCCTACACATACTAGTGGGTTTCATCTAGTTACTGTGGCAATGACAGGTCATGCAGAGGAAGTGGGTTCAACTACCGTAGCACACAGCAGTTTGAAACGCGTTGTCTTAATGCAGTAAGAGAGAGCAGGAGCGAGAACATGGGATTGTATCGATATGATCAAATAGTTGGTTGCTTGCCTGATGGTTCGATGCACTGATATGGTTCTTCGCTAGGGTAATCACGGTACTCCTCGGGGGCAGAACCTGCCGCAAAGAACATCGATACACAACCATCACCAAACAATGTGCGACAATATGATGCATGCATGGAACATGGCAATATGAGTGTGTTGGGCTAATGCAACTAAGACCAGAAGGGTTTGAACCAATTTGAACCAAAGATTCAAATTTCAAACTCATACATGGCCCTTTAAAGTGTTTTATCTTGTTCTGCAATAAACATCAAGTTAACTTGTTTAATCATGCATGAAAATAGTACGTATGGATAGATTGGATTTTTCTGATCATTTTTCATATATAACTTGTCTGATTTGGAGCTACAGATTAAAAGTTATGAATTTTTGAAGTTTAAACTATATTCTGGAATTTCCTATATTAGAATAAATCCAGAAAATCAATTACTGCGTCAGCCTGACGTCAGTGTGACATCAGCGGGTCAACGGGACACGGTCCGGGTCAAACCTGACAGTGGGTCCCGCGTGTTAGTGTGATTAGCTAAACTAAGTTAATTTAAACTAATCCTATTTAGTTAACAGGGCTAGGCCCCACCTGTCATTGACTCATCGGAGTCAACCAGGGCCCACCCACGGTCAAACCCAGGTCGGCTGCACCGGCGTTTAGCCGCCGGCGAGCCCGACGCGGCGGCGGAAGTGGTTTTGGCCGTTCCGGCAACCAAACGAGTCGCGGAGGCCATCGGAGTGGAGCTGAGGAGGAGCCGCAGCTCTTGGTGGACTCCGTTGGGGTCGGGGTGGCCGGAGTTGGCGCCGGCGATGACTTTGGCGGCCACCGGAGTTCGGCCGAGGGCGAACTTTACGCTAGAGGGGTCGGTGAGGTGCGGGGAGTAGCTGATTAGGTGCTACGTGACGCGGTGAGCATGATGGACACCAGTTTGTGGCCGGAGGGTGACCGGGAGCACGTCGGCGACGAGCTCCGCGGCGGTGGGTGCGGTTGAGCTCCGGGAGGTTGCTACACGGCTCGGGAGCAAGAAAAGAAGGGAGGGGAAGATGGTTAAGCTCACGGGGAGTTCGACGAAGCACTTGGTGCGGCCGGGGACGGGCCGGAGCGACGAAGGCGTTGAAGGGGATCTCCGGCGACGGCGGTTCGGTCGAGGTCGATGCGGTGGGCTCGGGCCTTGCGAGCGCTCGGGGCTCGGCTTGCTCGAAGGAGAGGAGGGTGGCGGAGCTCCTGGACACGGCGGCACGGCGTGGGGTTGACGGAGGGCGTGACTACGGCGAGGGGGTGGCGGCGATGGCGTCGGCCATGGCGGGGGAGCGCGAGAGAGAGGAGTTGGGGGAGAATGGAGGTGTCCTAGAGATTCACGGCGCGGCGTGGAGTTCATCCATCCAGCCCCGAGGCAAGGAGGTGAAGCAGGGCGACGGCCAGCTGCGTGGCGCGTGTTGCGGTCGCCGTCGGGCACCTGCCTGCCTGCCTGGCCGGCAAGCAGCTCGCTGGAGCGGTGCTGGGCTGGGCCGGCAGGTGGGCCGGGTGCTGGGCGCCAGGTAAGTTTTCCTGTTACTCCCTGTTTTCTGTTTTTTTTAATACTTCTGCAACTTTGTTGAATTATTAAAAATACTTAGGCATTTCCTAAAATCACCAAACTACTCCTGGTCCATAGTTGGATTATTTCCAACATGAAACATTTTAGTTTGGAGATATTTGAGCATTTGAATATTTTATATAGTTTTAAATGCCCAAATTCAAATATTTATGATTTAATTCAAAGACCCTAAGATGACCTAGGAAAATGTGCATCACTTTTGGCAGAGGTTCTGAACCAAGACAAAAATGATGGGCATTTTGGAAGGGCATTTCAGGTTCATTGAAAAAGTTTTTAGTAAACCCTAGTTGGTTTCAGAGGGGGCTGGGGGTTCTGTCATCCCCATTTCAGGTTTCTGATGAAAGAATAGACATGATGCAACACTCTAATGCATGAACTAGCTAGGGTGTGACAACTCACCCCCACTCAAAAGAATCTCGTCCCGAGATTTGGGTTCCTCCGGAAAGAGGGTGGGATACTCGAGTCGAAGACGATCCTCCCTTTCCCAAGTTGCTTCATCCTCAGAATGGTGCGACCATTGAACTTTGAGAAACTTGATATTATGACTTCGAGTGGTACGCTCGGCCTGATCGAGGATACGAATGGGGTACTCTCGATACATGAGATTATCTTGGAGATCAAGCGTTTCGTGGTCCACTCCACAGATAGGATCCGAGAAGCAACGCCTGAGTTGAGAAACGTGGAAGACATCGTGGACTCTGGAGAGATGCGGAGGTAGCTCCAACTGGTAGGCAACTTCTCCTCGTTTAGCGAGAATGCGAAAAGGTCCAATGTAACGAGGAGCCAATTTGCCTTTGATACCGAAATGATGGGTTCCCTTTAGAGGAGTAACCCGAAGGTAAGCCTTCTCGTCAACCTCGAAAGTCATAGCCTTATGTTTTCGGTCATATTGACTCTTTTGATGAGATTGGGCTGTTTTCAACTTTTCACAAACGATGCGAACTTGCTCTTCTGCTTCCTGAATCATATCCGGGCCAAAGAATTGTCTTTCCCTGGTTTCTGACCAGTTAAGGGGTGTTCGACACCGTCGTCCATAGAGAACTTCAAAAGGGGCTTTACCCAAGCTAGATTGATAGCTGTTGTTGTAAGCAAATTCGGCAAATGGAAGGCATTTCTCCCACTCCATTCCGAATGAGATAACAGAGGCTCGAAGCATGTCTTCTAGAATCTGGTTGACGCGTTCTACTTGACCACTTGATTGAGGGTGAAAAGCGGTGCTAAAGGAAAGGTGGGTTCCCATAGCATTTTGGAAACTTTCCCAAAATCAAGAGGTGAAAAGACTTCCTCGATCCGAGGTAATTTCCAAAGGAACACCATGGAGAGACACGATTCGGGAGATGTATAAGTCTGCCAACTGACTAGCGGTTATACTCTCACGAACAGGTAAGAAATGGGCTACCTTGGAAAGACGATCGACCACGACGAAGATAGCATTATTCCCTCTCTTGGTCCTGGGAAAACCGGTAATGAAATCCATACCAATTTTATCCCATTTCCATTCAGGAATAGCTAGGGGTTGAAGGGTGCCAGCAGGCCGTTGATGCTCTGCTTTTACACGACGGCAGACGTCGCAATTAGCAATATACTGAGCAATTTCTCTCTTCATCCTAGTCCACCAGAACCTCTGGCGTAGGTCCTGATACATCTTGGTACTACCCGGATGAATGGTGAGAGGAGATTCATGAGCCTCCTTAAGGATCAAATGCCGTAGATGCTGGTTCTTGGGAACCACTAAACGGTTCTCAAAGTACACAACACCATGATCATTTGTGGAGAAATGACTAGCACCTCCGCTAGCAATGTTCTCCTTGATTTTAGATATTCCCTTATCTCGCTTTTGGGCAGCGATAATTTGATCCGTAAGAGTAGGTTTCGCCACCAGGGTGGAAAGAAATCCTTGAGGAAAAATGTGGAGATTAAGTTTCCGAAATTCCTCATGGAGAAGCGGTTGACTTTGTTGTAACATCAGGTTGTTACAATAAGATTTACGACTTAGCGCATCAGCCATGACGTTGGCTTTCCCTGGGGTGTAAGTTATTCCTAAGTCGAAATCTGTGATCAACTCGACCCAACGTCTTTGCCTGAGATTCAAATCCGGTTGGGTGAAGATGTACTTCAGACTTTGGTGATCAGTGAATATTTCGCAACGATTACCAAGGAGGTAATGTCGCCAGGTTTTAAGTGCATAGACTACGGCTGCAAGCTCTAGATCATGAGTAGGATAATTCTCCTCATGTGGGTGCAATTGCCGTGAAGCGTAAGCAATTACGTGTCGGTCTTGCATGAGAATGCAACCTAGTCCTTGTCGCGAGGCGTCGCAGTAGATAACAAAGTCCTTCGAGAAGTATGGCGGTACCAGTACGGGAGCAGAAGTCAGGCGTCTTTTCAGTTCCTGAAAGCTGTGCTCACATTGTGGAGTCCATTCGAACTTTTTATCTTTCTTGAGGAGTTCGGTTAGAGGTTTTGCAACTTTGGAGAAATTTTCGACAAAGCGACGGCAATAGCTCGCTAAGCCCAGAAAACTCCGAACTTGCTTGACCGATTCAGGTGGAGTCCAATCAAGGACGGCTTGAACTCGCTCAGGGTTAACAGCAATACCTTTACCAGATATTACATGACCCAGATAGGTCACTTCTGACAACCAAAATTCACATTTAGAAAATTTGGCATAAAGGCGATGCTCTCGAAGTTTCTTCAACACTAGCCTTAGATGTTCGGCATGTTCTTCCTCGTTCTTGGAGTAGATAAGTATATCATCGAGGTAAACCACGACGAATTTATCCAAATACTCCATGAAGATTGAGTTCATCAACCGAGAAAAAGTGGCTGGAGCGTTGGTTAAACCGAAGGACATGACGGTATACTCGTATTGGCCATAACGAGTAACAAAGGCCGTTTTAGGAATGTCCCCGTTCCTGATTTTGATTTGATGGTAGCCCAACCTCAAATCCATTTTGGAGAAGATTGAGGATCCAGCGAGCTGATCATACAGGTCGTTGATCCTGGGGAGCGGATATTTGTTCTTGATTGTGACCAAATTGACAGGTCGATAATCTACAACCATCCGGTCCGTACCATCCTTCTTCTTGACAAAGAGGACGGGGCAAGCCCACGGAGATGAACTAGGTCGGATGAAACCCTTTTTCAAGGACTCATCGAGTTTTTTCTTAAGCTCGGCTAGTTCTAGTGGTGCCATCTTATAAGGTCTTCTAGCAATCGGGACGGTTCCTGGAATAAGGTCTATTACGAACTCAACATCCCTGTCAGGTGGAACACCTGGCAATTCCTCTGGGAAGACATCCGGGAAGTCACGGACTACCGGAACGTCCTCAAGGTCTGGCAAAGGGCTGGCGTTAAGAGAAAATAACTGTCGCTTGGCTATTTGGGTCAAGACATTGACTATCTTTCCCGAAGGATGGGTGAGTTGAACAGTCCTAGAGAAGCAATCAATTTTGGCATGATGGGCTGACATCTAGTCCATACCCAAGATGATATTAATATCTGAAGATTTAAGAGCTATCAAAGAGGCAAGGAAAACAAGTCTATCAACTTGGATTTCATTTCCATGACTTACCCTGGAGGTTTGCCATCTAGAACCGGGAGTAGAAATTTCCATAGTGGATGGCATATCACAGAATGCGGTGTTATGCAAACGAGCATAATTTTTGGATATGAAAGAATGAGAGGCTCCTGTATCGAAAAGAACAGATGCCGGGTGGCAATTAACAAGGAGCGTACTGAGAGCGACGTTGGGATCCTCTTGAGCTTCTTCGGCAGAGATACAGTTGACATGGCCACGTGTAGCGGTGGCCGGCTTGGCGTGGAACACTTTACCTGCCGGCTTGCCACGGCCAACAACTTTAGCAGATTGGTTGGGGTTGGTTTGGGGATACTCGCGCATGTATTGGCCTGATTCCCCACACTTGAAACAAGTCACGGAACTGGTACGTGGAGGAGCACTGTTGGTTGGACCACCATAGGGCTTGGCTGGTGCAAACTATTGAACGGGGCGAGGCGCCTGGAAGGATGGCCTCGGTGTGAACCTGGGTGGCAGGGCAGTGTTAGGCACCCACACGCGGCGCTTCTGAGGACCAGCACCGAATGAGGAACCCACGTCACGGCCATGCTTGCGTGTTGCGTCATAATCAGTCTGACCAGTCTCAGCACTAATGGCCTTGTTAACGAGCTTCTGAAAAGATGTGCACTCATGCAGACGGAGGTCGCGGCGAAGCTCAGGACTAAGTCCCTTACGGAACCTTGCTTGCTTCTTGGCATCAGTAGAAACTTCCTCAGTTTCATATCGTGCGAGGTTACCGAACTCCCTGCTGTAAGCATCCACAGAGAGTCGGCCTTGAGTGAAACTGCAAAATTCCTCACGTTTACGGTCCATGAGACCCTCCGGAATGTGATGTTCACGGAAAGCCTCGCTGAATTCAGCCCAAGTAGTGACATGGCCCGCTGGGCGCATAGCTCCATAATTCTCCCACCATAGACTGGCGGGGCCTTCAAGATGATATGCAGCAAAGGTGACCTTGTCAGCCTCAGCTACTAGCGCGGAACGCAGTTTGTGAGAAATACTGCGAAGCCAGTCATCAGCGTCGAGAGGCTCGACGGAGTGGTGGAACGTGGGTGGATGTAACTTGATGAAATCACTGAGTGACACCAAGTTATTTCTTTGATGGTGTGCTGTGTTCTGTTCAATATGCTCCAACAAACGGTTGGTCTCCCGCTTGTTTCTCTCGGCTTCCAGCATAACCTCGGCTAGGGAAGGAGGATGAGGCAGATTTGCATTCCTGACTTCACTGCCTTCGGCCTGCTCTTGAGGAGCAGGGTTTTTGCGCGTGTTGACCATCCTAGGTAAACAAGACAATGATTTAGTCAGAATGATAAGATTCCGACATAGGATACAGAATGTAAGGAATAACTCGGAATGCAAGATGATCATTTGTATGACATGGTAGATACAGAAACTGCTTCTTTTATTCCATTGTCATACACACCATACAAGGTTTAGTACAAGACCAAACAAGGTACTATTACGGTGAAAAGAAGATTACATCTCATCAGAGGCACTCCGAGCTCCTATACATTATTTTTCTACACCTCCGGAAAGCGGTACAAACTAGGTCATATCCCACGAGTCACGCAGGACGATAGACGACACAGCTAGTACGAACTAGCGATACTACCACTAACTCAGGCCAATCCGTAGTAGTCCTCGTAGAAGTCACCTCCGTAGCCTAGAAGCTCAACATGATCATCCGGGAACAGACGATCTCGCGGAGCTTGTGGACCATAGGGGCTAGGATGAGGTCTTGGACCAACAGACGGTGGCCTGCAGGGACCGCGAGGTGGGGTGATGCCTCCTACATCACGCCAACCCATCACGTCTGGCAGAGCAGATCTCACAGGATAGAGATCGCGCATATCCGAATATCCAGCTTGCACCGCTGGTGCAAACCAAGTCAAAGTGGCCCAATGGTCAGCACAGGTATTGAAAAGCTCTAGCCTCAAGGCCCGATTTTCACGGTCCTTATCCTCGAGCATCTCAGCAGTGGTGCGAGTCCGTGAATCCTCCTAAGTGGGGTCAGCATAGATAGCCTGGAGATACCCTTGTGCTCCCGGAAGTGATCCTGGCATATACCGGAAATCAGAGTCCCGAAATAGGCCAGTCCTGACTCGCATGATGGTCATCATAGAGTAGGCGGCATCCTGCACGGCCATCTCAATAGTAACCCCTAGTCCATAGGAGCAGTGAAGGGGCTCGGTGGATCCAGGATAAGATGGAAATATCCTGACAGTGCAGAGATACTGGCTTTGATTAAAGTCTCGAAATTGCTCTTCGACCGTGTACTCAGGATACCAACGGTATCCAGCCTTAGTCATTACCCTGACCAACATGGCAGTATGGCCGGGTACATCTAGGCATTGAGTCAGGTGAACCACTTGATTGAGGTCGCGAGTGGCCATCTGAAAGCACAACCATAATGCAAAGGCATTAGAATGTCTAGCAAAATTTCGACATCATAACAGCTGAAAATGCTCAAAAAAGGTTTTGAGACATTTGACAAAGGATTTCATACACACTCAACAACATCATATCAAAGTTCTGAGTCCATCCCAGCAACATAATGTGGTAGTAGAACCGAACTAGGCTTGTATCCATCAAACCTATAAGGTACTACTGAAAAGTAACACGTGAACCTGATAGAGAGAAAAGATCCTAATTCCTTAACCCCCAGTGGAAGGATAGACTGACTCAGATCAGAATGTCATAAGATAAAGGAGTAAAAAGAGCCTTACGTTCCAACCCACAAACAATTCCCCTACATATAACTAAAGAATTTCTAGACTCAGCATCGACCAGTTTGGCTTGGAGAACCTACAGGCAGTCCGGCTCTGATACCAACGCTGTCAGGACCCGGACTCGATGTCACATCGATCTAGCCTGTAACACCTCATATCACTTTGCGGCCTCACGCACGGTATCCCCACGGGTGTCGCCTTACCTTTGCCCGGGACCGTTTGCGCCTTTTGGCTCACGTATATGATAGTGTCGCTAGCATCCATATGATAAGGATCCCGGGCTGACATGACTAGTCGTAAACCCAAAGTGGCACAGACTTACAGGGACAGGCATCCATGACCCAGCTTCGAACGTGTCGGCCATCAGCAAGTGGGTCCGGGCTGTAGCGCTGGGCTAACAGGACTCCGGTAAACCGGGCTGTAGCGGGCTAACAGGACTCCGGTACTCAATGCGTGACATTTCCCCGAAGGGACAGACACAGGAACGAAGAAGGACACATGCCGGCCAGCCTAAGTGTTCCGGAGCAGTAGCAAGCTACCATGGCTCGGTGGAACACTAGGAGACATTTCCCGGTAAGAGAGGCTACTAAAGATAAACAACTAGATAGTCAAATCCCACACATACAAAGCATTTCAATCATACACACAATATGCTCGATATGTGCAAATACAACAAGGCATCACAACATGACTCTACGAGACAAGCACTTTATTTAAGGCTCGGAGAGCCATACATAACATACACATAGGTACGGGTAACACGACCCAGCATTCAAGTCATACAGTCATATAAACCAGCAGCGGAAGTAACTTGTCTGAGTACAGACAACTAGTAAAATAAAAGAGGCTTGGAAAGCCTAGCTATACTACATGGTCCTTCACAAGCTCAGGATCACCACCTGGGCCTTAGCCTACTCATTGATGTCAACGTCTACGAAGAACCCATCAGAAGGGGTTGCAGCGTCTTCTGTAAAAATGTAAATTATAGCAACATGAGTACAAAGGTACTTAGCAAGACTTACATCAGATCCTACATACATGCACATTATCAAGAAGGGTTGGTGGAGTTGTTGCAGCAAGCCAGCTTTGACTCTTGGCTAGGCTATCCTACGAGACTCCAACTTGAAATGGTTTTGCGCACACGAGTCCACTACTCACCACTTCAATACACTACCGAGGATCCACCTCCGTCTTCCTACGGAAGAGCCATCCTCGGCACTCACACTTATCTTGAGGCTTTTAGTAGTTTCCATTTACTTGTCTATGAACTGTATAGGCAACCAAGTAGTCCTTTACCGCAGACACGGCTATTCGAATAGATCATGATCACCCTGCAGGGGTGTACTTCTTCATACATTTTTCCACCACTTAGCGTCTGCACACGACATGTGCTCGGCAGACTTCAAGCGAAAGCCGACGTGGGTGTAGACCACGACCTACCTAAACACCTAAGTCTCTAGTCCAGGTTTATCGCCTATCCAGGTTCCATCCGCAGGGAGTCCGGCCGAGGTTTCCCATACGGCCCCGAACGATGTGTACAGGGTTCCGTGACACCTAACGGGTGCCCGGTATTCCCGGCCACGTACCTACCGCATCACAGCCCACCCCTACGGTCAGCGCTGTCCACGGCCTCCAGTAGGCTACAAACACCAGAAACTACTTGCAACTCCTGGACAGAGAACTAGGGTGAACAGGAAGTCGAGCAGGGTCATATTTCAGGGCCCAATGCATGGTAGTAGCTGTATCTTAAATCACACATACAGATCTCAGTGCTTAAGGTCGGCTTCAATGAAACAACCCACCATGTACTCCTACATGGCCTCTCATCGATACCTTTACCAAATCGTGTTCACCACACCACTCTCATTACCGACATAATCATTTCACTCCAGCCCATCACCCAGATGAACCAGACCTGACACGACTCTAAGCATAGCAGGCATAGCAAGGTAGGAACAACACACACATATGGCTCAATCAACTCCTACACATGCTAGTGGGTTTCATCTAGTTACTGTGGCAATGACAGGTCATGCAGAGGAAGTGGGTTCAACTACCGTAGCACACAGCAGTTTGAAACGCGTTGTCTTAATGCTGTAAGAGAGAGCAGGAGCGAGAACATGGGATTGTATCGATATGATCAAATAGTTGGTTGCTTGCCTGATGGTTCGATGCACTGATATGGTTCTTCGCTAGGGTAATCACGGTACTCCTCGGGGGCAGAACCTGCCGCAAAGAACATCGATACACAGCCATCACCAAACAATGTGCGACAATATGATGCATGCATGGAACATGGCAATATGAGTGTGTTGGGCTAATGCAACTAAGACCAGAAGGGTTTGAACCAATTTGAACCAAAGATTCAAATTTCAAACTCATACATGGCCCTTTAAAGTGTTTTATCTTTTTCAGCAATAAACATCAAGTTAACTTGTTTAATCATGCATGAAAATAGTACAGATGGATAGATTGGATTTTTCTGATCATTTTTCATATATAACTTGTCTGATTTGGAGCTACAAATTAAAAGTTATGAATTTTTGAAGTTTAAACTATATTCTGGAATTTCCTATGTTAGAATAAATCCATAAAATCAATTACTGCGTCAGCCTGACGTTAGTGTGACATCAGCGGGTCAATGGGACACGGTCCGGGTCAAACCTGACAGTGGGTCCCGCGTGTCAGTGTGATTAGCTAAACTAAATTAATTTAAACTAATCCTATTTAGTTAACAGGGCTGGGCCCCACCTGTCATTGACTCATCGGAGTCAACCAGGGCCCACCCGCGGTCAAACCCAGGTCGGCTGCACCGGCGTTTAGCCGCCGGCGAGCCCGACGCGGCGGCGGAAGTGGTTTTGGCCGTTCCGGCAACCAAACGAGTCGCGGAGGCCATCGGAGTGGAGCTGAGGAGGAGCCGCAGCTCTTGGTGGAGTCCGTTGGGGTCGGGGTGGCCGGAGTTGGCGTCGGCGACGACTTTGGCAGCCACCGGATTTGGCCGAGGGCGAACTTTATGCTAGAGGGGTCGGTGAGGTGCGGGGAGTAGCTGATTAGGTGCTACGTGACGCGGTGAGCATGATGGACACCAGTTTGTGGCCGGAGGGTGACCGGGAGCACGTCGGCGACGAGCTCTGCGACGGTGGGTGCGGTTGAGCTCCGGGAGGTCGCTACACGGCTCGGGAGCAAGAAAAGAAGGGAGGGGAAGATGGTTAAGCTCATGGGGAGTTCGACGAAGCACTTGGTGCGGCCGGGGACGGGCCGGAGTGACGACGGCGTTGAAGGGGATCTCCGGCGACGGCGGTTCGGTCGAGGTCGATGCGGGGCTCGGCTTGCTCGAAGGAGAGGAGGGTGGCGGAGCTCCTGGACACGGCGGCACGGCGTGGGGTTGACGGAGGGCGTGACTACGGCAAGGGGGTGGCGGCAATGGCGTCGGCCATGGCGGGGGAGCGCGAGAGAGAGGAGTTGGGGGAGAATGGAGGTGTCCTGGAGGTTCACGGCGCGGCGTGGAGTTCATCCATCCAGCCCCGAGGCGAGGAGGTGAAGCAGGGCGACGGCCAGCTGCGTGGCGCGCGCTGCGGTCGCCGTCGGGCACCTGCCTGCCTGCCTGGCCGGCAAGCAGCTCGCTGGAGCGGCGCTGGGCTGGGCCGGCAGGTGGGCCGGGTGCTGGGCACCAGGTAAGTTTTCCTGTTACTCCATGTTTTCTGTTTTCTTTAATACTTCTGCAACTTTGTTGAATTATTAAAAATACTTAGGCAACTCCTAAAATCACCAAACTACTCCTGGTCCATAGTTGGATTATTTCCAACATGAAACATTTTAGTTTGGAGATATTTGAGCATTTGAATATTTTATATAGTTTTAAATGCCCAAATTCAAATATTTATGATTTAATTCAAAGACCCTAAGATGACCTAGGAAAATTTGCATCACTTTTGGCAGAGGTTCTGAACCAAGACAAAAATGATGGGCATTTTGGAAGGGCATTTCAGGTTCATTGAAAAAGTTTTTAGTAAACCCTAGTTGGTTTCAGAGGGGGCCGGGGGTTCTGTCATCCCCATTTCAGGTTTCTGATGAAAGAATAGACATGATGCAACACTCTAATGCATGAACTAGCTAGGGTGTGACACCTGACCAAGTCTCTGTTTGCTTATTACTGAAATTGGTCTCATCAAGTTCATGTAATCGGTCTCATCGAGATGAGGGTTTGCCCTAACCCTAGCGCATCAGTCTCACCGAGTTGATGTTGTCGGTCCCACCGAAAAGCCTAACATTCACATTTTTGAACCAAATCGGTCTCACCAAGTTTCACTATTCAGTCCCAGCGAGCTTGGCAAATATGTGTAATGGTTAGATTTTGTGTGGAGGCTATATATACCCCTCTACCCCCTTCTCCATCTTTGAGAGAGCCATCAGAATGTGCCTACACTTCCACTACTCATTTTCTGAGAGAGAACCACCTACTCACGCATTGAGACAAAGACATTCCAATCCAACCACAAGAATCTTGATCTCTAGCCTTCCCCAAGTTGCTTTCCACTCAAATCATTTTTCCACCATAGCCAAATCTATGAGAGAGAGTTGAGTGTTGGGGAGACTATCATTTGAAGCACAAGAGCAAGGAGTTCATCATCAACACACCATCTATTACCTTTTGGAGAGTGGTGTCTCCTAGATTGGTTAGGTGTCACTTGAGAGCCTCCATCAAGATCGTGGAGTTGAACCAAGGAGTTTGTAAGGGCAAGGAGATCACCTACTTCGTGAAGATCTACCCAAGTGAGGCAACTCCTTTGTGGGCGATGTCCATGGTGGGATAGACAAGGTTGCTTCTTCGTGGACCCTTAGTGGGTGGAGCCCTCCATGGACTCGCGCAACCATTACCCTTCGTGGGTTGAAGTCTCCATCAACGTGGATGTATGATAGCACCACCTATCGAAACCATGCCAAAAGTCTCTATGTATACATTGTGTTTGCTCCCTCCAAACTCCTCCCCTTTACCTTCATATGCAATGATTTACATTCCGCTGCTATACTCTTAGAATTGCATGTGTAGGTTGGTTGCTTGACTAGAGCTAAGTTGCTAAAATCTGCCAAGACTTAAAATTGGGAAAAGGCTAGATTTTTATTTGGTCAAGTAGTCTAATCACCGCCCCTATAGACATACTTTTGATCCTAGAAGTGGTATCAAAGATTTGGTCTCCATTTGCCTTGATTTCCATAGCTTTGGTGATCATAGCCTTGGTTTCACAACCTAGGAGAGTATGGCGTCTAGCGAGGGAAATTACCATAGTAGAGGTCCTTACTTTGATGGTACTAATTTTACTAGTTGGAAGAATAAGATGAAAATGCATATTCTTGGACATAACCCCGCCGTTTGGGCTATTGTGTGTACTAGTTTGCAAGGTGAATTCTTCGATGGGAGAGAACCAAATCGTGAAGCAACCACGGAAGAGTTGAAGATGCTGCAATGCAACGCTCAAGCTTGTGATATCCTCTTTAACGGATTGTGCCCCGAAGAATTCAAAAAAATCAGTTATCTTGAGAATGTAAAGGAAATTTGGGATACTTTGATTGAAATGCATGAAGGTACCGAGTCCGTCAAGGAATTCAAGTTGGATGTGCTTCAAAGTCAACTTGACAAGTTCAAAATGAAGGATGGTGAAGGTGTAACTGAAATGTACTCTAGGCTTGCTCTCATCACAAATGAGATTATCGGCTTAGGAAGTGAAGAGATGACTGACAGATTCATCATCAAGAAGATCCTAAGAGCCTTGGATGGAAAATATGATATCGTGTGCACATTGATCCAAATGATGCCCAACTACAAAGATCTCAAGCCAACATAAGTCATTGGAAGAATTTTTGCTCATGAGATGTCACTCAAGGATAAAGAAGAGCTTCACAACAAGTCTAGTGGTGCTTACAAAGCCTCATGTGATGCTCCTACAACATCAAGTGAAAAACAAGTCTTCAATGAGGAATTAAGCTTAATGGTGAAGAACTTCAACAAATTCTACAAGAGTAGAAGCAAAGAGATAAGCTCCAAGTCAAGATCCTACCATGACAAAAGATCTTCTAGTCGTGAGTGAAATTGCTACAATTGTGGAAGATCCGGACACTATTCCAATGAGTGTACGGATCCCTACAAGAGAAGAGAAGACTCACCAAAAAGAAGAAGTAGAAGAGAAGAATCACCTCTAAGAGAGAGAAGGAGTAGAGATGATCGTTATGAACAAAGAACCTCTCGCAGAAGCAAGGATTCAGAAAGGAAGGACAAGTCATCAAAGAGCTACACAAAACGAAGACATCAAGCTCATGTTGGTGAATGGGTATCCGGTTCTGACTCCGACCACCACTCCGAGAGAAGTTATCACTCCAACTCCGAATATACTCAAGATGAAGTTGTTTCCGGTCTTGCACTTGTGTCAACCAACTCCTACAACATATTTGACTCACCAAATGAAGGAATTGGAAGATGCTTCGTGGCTAAAGGCCCCAAGGTATCACAGCCCAAGTATATTGATTTCAATAGTGATGAAGATGATTTGCTAGGTGATGATGAGTTACTTGTTGACAATGCTAGTGATGAAACTATTATTAATCATGCTAATCATGATGAAACGAATGACAATGATAAGAAGGAGATTGAGTGTCTAACTAAAGAACTAAACACTCTTAAGTTAGCTCATGAAACTACTTTAGAAGATCATCGAGAACTTTTAAAAACTCATGAGAAGCTACGCTTCAAGAAGCTTAACCTAGAGCAAGAACATGGGTTCTTAAAAGCTATCAATGATGATCTTCGGAAGAAAAATTCTTCTTACATTGCCAAGCTTTACTCTTGTCTGCTTACATGCCACAATTAAAATCTAGCAACAAGAGTAAGAAATATTCTTCTTCTAGTAGTAACAATAATCATGCTAAATCCAATATTGTTGCTTCTAGTAGTTCTCTTGATTCCACTAATGATTATCTTAGCCAAGTTACACTTGAGCAAGAAAATAGCTTATTGAAGGTAATTATAGAGAAAGGTGTTTACAAGAGCCTTGCTGGAAGTAAGCAATTTGAGGAAATTGTACGCAAGAAAGGAAGGCACAGGAAGAATCAAGGTGTTGGTTTTGAACGAAAGTTTAATGCCAATGGAGTTGAGTGGGAAGAAGATCAATACCCCAAGACGAAGTTTGTTCCTCAACAAGAGAAGTATGATCCCACTTCCTTCAGCGGAACACAAGCTCATGATGATCTTCCACCACAATACCACAAGCTAAAAGGCAAGGACAAGCTTCAAGAGGAGATTGATGCATTTTAAGAAGCTCCAAAGCCCTTGGTCAAGTGGTTTCCCAAGTCCACCTAAAGTTCTACTTCATCAAGTACATCTACAACCCCAAGGATTCCCATCAAGATGATGTGGATCCCTAAGAAGAAGAATTAGAGAGTTCTTGAGGGTGACTCCGCCAATATACTTCACTCATATTCATTTTGGCAAAGAACGAGTGCAATCAACTTCCACATTTTGCACTAGTTCAAGGAGTCACACCCTCTTGTTAGTAAGTCAAGGGACAAGGTAACCTAATGCTTTCATGGACATCATCTTGTGTGTACTTCACTCTATGTCTATGGATATCCTTGTTTGTTCCTTGTGGGACTAAACCATGTAGGTATTGAAAGTGCAACTCATTCCAATGGATTGCTCCAAATGAGCTACATCAACATTGAGCATCCACATCTTCAACATCTACATGAAGTCATCATCGACAAAACCAAAGGTTAGTCCATCCCTCTAAAAGGGGATATCACATCTAGGGGGAGCTTTACTCTAAGAATTGAGCTCAAGCAACTCTAATGGTGTGAACACAACAATGCTTTATGTAAAAGTGGTAACCCCACTTGAGCTTAAATGATGAGTATGACCTATGATCAAGTGTTCTCATTTGACTCCTAAGTCAATACACTCATATATAGATGACCTAGTCATCGCCAATTGTTTGATAGATGCTAGAGTATTTGTGCATGCTTTGCCACATATTTCATTTGCTATCTTATTGTGTGAGCATGTTGGTTGCATAATTTTCTCCATTCGAGGACATCCATTTGTTGTTTTGATTGTTTGGTCTTTTATTTTGCCAAATGGATGGACAAGAATGCCTAAGTACTCTCTCTAGCTATCTATGATTTTCTTGTCTCAAACTCTTTTCATGCTACATCACAAAGTTTGATCTAAGTCAGATTCGAACCCTCTGGGTGAGGAGCACTCAGAGCCACCAATTTGTCATAGACTTAAACTTCCAAATCCTCTTGATGTATCTCAGTCTGACTGATTCATTCCTTCCGGTCACACTGAGTTAATTAAGTTGATCTGGGTTTCAATCTCGATGCAACCGATTTGAACACTTTGGTCTCACCGAGTTACAGTAACCACTTGCGATTCTGCATCTCGGTGCCACCGAGTTGTTCCACTCGGTCACACTGACACGGTCTGGATATATATACCCACGGGTTGAATTTTTTGGAAATTCCTCTGAAACTCTTCGCACGCACTGTCCAGCCCTACCAACTCGAGGTCTCCGGATAGTCGCCTCCATCGCCAGCGACCCCCTGCTACTGTTCTCCTCCGCCATCAACAGATTCTCCTCCGCCGTTGTCGTCGTAGCGAGCTCATCGCCAAGTTAGGGTATGAGTTTGATCCTTTGTGCTTTATCACTCCGATTCTAAGCACGAAGACAATGCCATGATTGAGATTATTCTATCTAGCATAAACTCCTTTAGATTAGTTTTGATTCGAAAATTTCGGGTTAGGTTTCCGCCGAATTCATCTCGGACCGACCGAGTTGTAGAAATCGGTCTCACCGATTTGGCCTAGGACATAGCACTTGTGAGTTTCGGTCTGATCGAATCTTGTAAATCGGTGTGACTGAGTTCAGAACTTTGTGAAACCCTAGAAGTCTCGGAGTCACCAAACTTTGACTCAGTCTGACTGATGTCACTAGTTTAGACTCTGAACATTGCTTTGGTGTCACCGAGTTCAACAAATCGGTAGCTCTGAAATGACTTCTATAGAAAACTATAGCTAAGTTTTTGGCTCATTTGTTTTGCAAAATCTCTGCACTTTGTGATGCTCATCCACTCTATCTCATCTACATCTCTTCATAGGGTCAGCCTTCAGCTTTCGGCATGTCTGACAATAGTGACAGATAGAATCAGTTTGAGGAACAGGTTCAAATGAGTGAGAGCACTAGTCCCTCTGAGAGAAGTTATGATGATGGGAGCGGAAGCACTCCCAGCAACATGTCCAAAGCTGCATCTAGGTAGAGGAAGAAGAAGACATCAGATTCTGACGATGAAGATTTCAAGGTTGATGAGGAGGTCACTTCCAGGAAGAAAGTGGTCAAGAAAGAGTTTGGCGCTGCTACCAACACTAAGCTAGGGATGAAGCAGAAAGCTGCGGCAAGAAGAGTTCCCATTTTCGAAGCCAGAGCATGAACCAAAGAACATGGAGTTCACACTTGAACCCAAAAAGGCTGGTGAGGGTAAGAATAGGAAAGAGAGGGTCAAGAAGATAATTCCCAGAGTCATTGGGAGATCTTCTATGATCAGAGACCCAGATGAGGAAGAAGAGCAAGATGCACCCCTGCAAAATCTCATAAGCTAATGGGGGATGCAATCAGATCAGGGGCTGCTCCATCAAAGCCCAAGTCTGCCCCCAAGACTGCTGCTCAAGCCCCCAAGAGATCCACCAGAAACATTCCAACAGCTGAGAAAAACAAGGCCCCGGTGCCTGAAGTGGAAGAAGAAGAGGAAGGGTAAGTGCTTAGGAAGTTGAAGCCCAAGATTCCCGACCATGATGACACCCATCCAGTGGCTCAAAACATGAAGCTTAGAAAGGATGCAGGTCTCAGGCTATGGAGACAAAATGACCCATATGCCATAAGAAGAAGGACAGTTGTTGATTACAAGTTCCACACAAAGGAACAACAAGACTTCTATGAGATTGTGCTGCTTGACAAGAAGTCAATAGTAAGTGACATGAGGTGGGTCGACTAGAAATTCATTGACAGCAATGAATATCATTTCCCAGGAGTCCATGAGAGTTTCAGATCAACAGGAGTTAATGCATTTGTTGGTCAGAAATTAACAAAATGGAATGATGAGCTGATCATGCAATTTTACTCCACAACACATTTTTACCCGAATGGTTAAAATTGTTTGGATGACATAGGGTACCAGGTACCAATCTTAAGTGGCTAAGTGGGCAAAGCTGATAAATGCCCTAGAAGAGCATGAGGATGACACTGATGTATATGCTAATCCAAGGAAAGGACATGACTTAATGGCTCACATGTACAAGGAAATTCCAGATGCTGCTTTGTACACCCACAAGTTTGGGTCTGTGTATTATCTCTTGTCAGGTCTGCCAACTATCAACACAATACTCAGACACACTTTGCTGCCCAAGTCCGGAGATGATAGCATGATCAGAGGACACTCAATAAATTTGCTGCATATTTTGATGTGCCTGAAAAATTCAAAGTGATGACATTGATTGTTGAGACAATCAAGAGGACAACAGCAGACCAAAAGAGATCATGTGGCTATGCTCCACAAATTCAGATTCTCATCAACTCCAAGATGGGCAAGGGAATGTATCTCTTAGATAAGGAACATCTTCCCCTACTGCCATAGTTTGAAGATAATGTGGTTGTCATGGATCCATCACACCCCGCATCTGTGCAGGCTCAGGAGAAGAAAGAAAAAGATAGAGCAGAGAAGGCAGACAAGCCACAAAGTGCTGAAGAAGCCTCCCAGATTTTCCTGAAATCCAAGCAAGATCAACTTGGCTGTCTTATTCAAGCAACTTTGAGGATTGAGAAATGGTTGGCAACCCTGACTCAGTACCAAGAGATTCTAGAGAGGATCATTGAGACTAAATTTTATGATCTAGACTTGAAGGTCACAAAGATCCAGACTGCAGTTGAGCAACTCCAGGATGAAGCTGAAGAGAGAAGAGGGAGAGCTACCACTGAAGTCTTTTAGAGAGTGCCAAGGGCACAAAGGTCTGTAGATGTGCCAGCCAGTGACACAAGGGCTACTACATCAGCACCAGCAGCTACAGCCTCTGTTGCTCCTCTAGTTGCAACTCCACCAGCTCATCAGACCTCTTCGGATGCATTCGTCGCAGGACTCCTCTCCATGCTACCTTCGCACTCTGGAGCTCCTGGAGATTGTGCTTAGAGAGCCGCATAGCCCTATGCATTTTCAAGCTTTTTGGTAACTTGTTGCCAAAGGGGGAGAAAGTGTATAGATCATAGGCTTCAAGAGAGAGAGAGAGAGAGAGAGTGTTTGCTTCTTCTTTGGTCTCTTGATACTCTATTTGCAATGTTACAATGTTTTATGTTTGTGTGTGAGATACTGAGGACCCACAAGTATAGGGGATCTATCATAGTCCTTCCGATAAGTAAGAGTGTCAAACCCAATGAGGAGCAGAAGGAAATGGCAAGTGGATTTCAGTAAGAGGTATTATCTACAAGCACTGAAATTATCGGTAACAGATAGTTTTGTGATAAGGTAATTCGTAATGGGTAACAAGTAACAAAAGTAAACAAGGTGCAGCAAGGTGGCCCAATCCTTTTTATAGCAAAGTACAAGCCTGGAAAAACTCTTATATAAAGCAAAGCGCTCCCGAGGACACATGGTAATTATCGTCAAGCTAGTTTTCATCACGCTCATATGATTCACGTTCGGTACTTTAATAATTTGATATGTGGGGTGGACAAGTGCTTGGGTACTGACCTTCCTTGGAAAATCATCCCACTTATGATTAACCCCTCTCGCAAGCATCCGCAACTACGAAAGAAGAATTAAGGTAAACCTAACCATAGCATGAAACATATGGACCAAATCAGCCCCTTAAGAAGCAATGCATAAACTAGGGTTTAAGCTTCTGTCACTCTAGCAACCCATCATCTACTTATTACTTCCCAATTCCTTCCCCTAGGCCCAAATAATGGTGAAGTGTCATGTAGTTGATGTTCACATAACACCACTAGCGGAAAGACAACATACATCTTATCAAAATATCGAACGAGGACCAAATTCACATGACTACTTATAGCAAGACTTCTCCCATGTCCTCAGGAACAAACGTAACTACACACAAATCATATTCATGTTCATAATCAGAGGGTTATTAATATGCATTAAGGATCTGAACATATAATCTTCCACCGAATATACCAACTAGCATCAACTACAAGGAGTAATCAACACTACTAGCAACCCACAGGTACCAATCTGAGGTTTTGAGACAAAGATCGGATACAAGAGATGAACTAGGGTTTGAGAGGAGATGGTGCTGGTGAAGATGTTGATGGAGATTGACCCCCTCCTGATGAGAGGATCGATGGTGATAACGATGGTGACGATTTCTCCATCCCAGAGGGATATTTCCCCGGCAGAACAGCTCCGCTGGAGCCCTAGATTGGTTCTGCCAAGGTTCCGCCATGAGACGGTGGCGCTTTGTCCCGAAATCTTCCTTTTGATTTTTTTCAGGGCAAAAGAGACCATATACCAGAAGATGGGCATCGGGGGGATGCCAGGTGGCCCACGAGGCAGGGGGTGCGCCCAGAGGGGTAGGGCGTGCCCTACACCCTCGTGGACAGTGGGTGGCCCCCCTCTGGTGCTTTCTTCGCCCAATATTTTTAATATATTCCAAAACTGACTTTCGTGGAGTTTCAGGACTTCTGGAGTTGTACAGAATAGGTCTCTAATATTTGCTCCTTTTGCAGCCCAGAATTCCAGTTGCCGGCATTCTCCCTCTTCATGTAAACCTTGTAAAATAAGAGAGAAAGGGCATACGTATTGTGACTTAATGTGTAGTAGCAGCCCATAATGCAATAAATATCGATATAAAAGCATAATGCAAAATGGACGTATCAACTGACCTCGCTTGTCCTCAAGCGAAAGCCGATATTGAAAAATATGTCCACATGCTCAGAGATAGAGGCGTCAATAAAATAAAATACGGACATGAGGGCATCATGATCATTCTTAGAACAAAAACATATATATTGTCATATGATTTCTTATGCTAAAGTAACAATCTATTCACAATGTAAAGTTTGAATCAGAAACTTCATTGAAAACTAGCAAACTATAATCTCAGTCATTGAAGCTTTAACACCGGAAAGAGTCAATATAAGAGCTTCTCAGCAAGTCCACATACTCAACTATCATTTAATCTTTAACAATTTCTAACACTCACGCAATACTTATGGGTATGAAGTTTCAATCCGACACAGAGAAAGATAGGGGATTATAGTTTTGCCTCCCAACCTTCTACCTCAAGGGTAATGTCAACAATAATGCTTTATGAAAACCCCACATCTGATTGGATATATAAATCAGGATCTTTCCAACACAATGTGCTTGCCAAAGGATAAAATGTAAAAGGAAAGGTGAAGATCATCATGACTCTTGCATAAGGCATAAGACAAAAATAAAAGATAGGACCTTCGCAGAGGGAAGCAGAGGTTGTCATGTGCTTTTATGGTTGGATGCACAAAATCTTAATGTGAAAGAACGTCACTTTATATTGCCACTTGTGATATGGACATTCATTATTCAGTCTGTCGCTTTTATTACTTCCATATCACAAGATCATATAAAGCTTATTTTCTCAACACTAATAAATCATACATATTTAAAGAGCAATTTTTATTGATTGTAACAATGACAACTTACTTGAAGGATCTTACTCAATCCATATGTAGATATGGTGGACTCTCATGGCAAACTGGGTTTAACGATATTTGGAAGCACAAGTAGTATCTCTACTTGGTGCAAAGAATTTGGCTAACATGAGGGGGAAAGGCAAGCTCAACATGTTGGATGATCCATGACAATATACTTTATTTTGGATATAAGAAAACATAACCCATTACATTGTCTTCCTTGTCCAACATCAACTTTTTAGCATGTCATATTTTAATGAGTGCTCACAATCATAAAAGACGTCCAAGATAGTATATTTATATGTGAGAACCTCTCTTTCTTTATTACTTCCTATTAATTGCAACGATGACCAAAACTATGTTTGTTAACTCTCAACAACTTTTATTCACCATACTCTTTATATGTGAAGTCATTACTCTCCATAATATCAATATGATCTCGTTATTTCTTTTTATTCTCTCTTTTTTCTTTAATTCCCTCAGGATCATAACAGGATAATCAAGCCCTTGACTCAACACTAATCTTTATTATATATATATGGCTCACGGACTCGATTACATAGAAGGATCATAAAGCAAAACTCGAAACTAAATCATACTAAAACTTTATTCTAATAGATCAAGATATTACCAAAAGGGTCGAACTAAGAAAAACGATAAAGATAGGAGTGTGATGGTGATACGATACCGGGGCACTTCCCCCAAGCTTGGTAGTTGCCAAGGGGAGTGCCCATACCCATGTATTTATGTCTCTTTCTTCGAAGGTGGTGATGGTAGAGTTGTTGATGATGTAGGCTTGTCGTCCATCTTCCACGGCATAGGCTCACCATCATAAAAGGATGATCGAGTCTCTGGGATCCTCAAATCTGCAGCCAAACTCATCCTCTTGAATCTATATTCATACTCACAGTTTTTTTTGCAGGTCATAGATCTGGGCCTGGAGGTGCTTGATTTTCTCGTGAAGCTTGAAGATGGTCTCCCCAATGTTCTTGACATATAGCTTGTGGTTGTTGTTGAAATCCATGATCATTATGTGGTTGGCGTCGAGTCTGCGTTCCACCATCTCCTGGTACTTGAAAACTTGTTGCTCCATTGCTTCAAGTCTTGTCTCCATGCTTCCGGTCCTCCTTGATCCCTCAACATCGCGGATGTGCAACAACCCCTCACGCATCTCAATGGTTTGAGGATGTTGCGGCACTTTCGTGAGGTAGGGGTTGATGACCTTCTCGAAGAACTTGTCCTTGGGGGCGCTTGGAGACGTCATGGTGATCTAGATCTGTCAGAAAAATAGCTCAAAACAAAGACAGAGGATATTTGCGTGATAATCTGGTCAAAACCTTCGGGAGATTATATAATGAATTTTTACCGACCAAAAGAAGTATCATGTAATAAAACGGAGTCCGAAGAGCACACGAGGTGCCCAGGAGGCAGGGGCGCACCCTCCACCCTCGTGGATGCCTCGTGTCCTTCCCGGACTACTTCTTATTTTCCTATTTTCTTAAATATTCCAAAACGGATAAAATTTGCTATTACAACTGTTTTGGAGTCCGTTTACTTACTGTACCACATACCTATTCCTTTTCGGAGTCTGAAACGTTCTAGAAAGTGTCCGTTATGTATTCCTCTGGGGTTACGGTTTCAATAACATTGGTTTCAACATTTATGGGATTACCTGAGATATAATGTTTGATCCTTTGACCGTTCACCACATTCGGATTTGTGCCTTCGAATTTGTTGATTTTTATGGCACCGAAACAATAGACCTCATCGATAACATAAGGGCCTTCCCATTTAGAGAGAAGTTTTCCTGCAAAAAATCTTAAATGAGAGTTGTATAGCAAAACATAATCACCTACATTAAGCTCATGCTTTTGTATCCTTTTGTCATGCCATCTTTTGACTTTTTCTTTAAACAGTTTGGCATTCTCATAGGCTTGAGTTCTCCATTCATCAAGAAAGCTAATGTCAAATAGCCTCTTCTCACCGGCAAGTTTGAAATCATAACTGAGCTCTTTAATGGCCCAATACGTCTTATGTTCTAGTTCGAGAGGTAAGTGACAAGCTTTTCCATAAACCATTTTATAAGGAGACATACCCATAGGATTTTTATATGTAGTTCTATAGGCCCATAATGCATCATCAAGTTTCTTGGACCAACTCTTTCTAGATCTATTAACAGTCTTTTGCAAAATTAATTTGAGCTCTCTAATACTCAGTTCTACTTCCCCACTAGACTATGGGTGATATGGAGATGCAATTCTATGATTAACATCATATTTAGCAAGCATTTTACGGAAAGTACAATGAATAAAATGTGAACCACCATCAGTCATTAAGTATCTAGGGACTCCAAACCTCGGAAAAATAACTTCTTTGAGCATCTTAATAGAGGTGTTATGATCAGCACTACTAGTTGGAATAGCTTCTACCCACTTAGTAACGTAATCAACAACAACTAAAATATGTGTATACCCATTAGAGGAAGGAAACGGTCCCATATAATCAAAGCCCCAAACATCAAATGGTTCAATAACAAGTGAATAATTCATAGGCATTTCTTGACGTCTACTAATATTACCAATTCTCTGACATTCATCGCAAGACAAGACAAACTTACGGGCATCTTTGAAGAGAGTAGGCCAATAAAAAATGGATTGCAATACCTTATGTGCAGTTTTATCTCTAGCGTGGTGCCTGAGGGAGTCCTGGATTAAGGGGTCTTCGGACAGCCAGTCTATTAGCATGGGTCGGATTGTTGGGCTATGAAGATACAAGACCGAAGACTTCTTCCCGTGTCCGGATGGGACTCTCCTTTGTGTGTATGGCAAGCTTGGTGATTCGGATACGTAGATTCCTTTCTTTGTAACCGACTTTGTGTAAACCCTAGCCCCCTCCGGTGTCTATATAAACCGGAGGGCTTAGTCCGTAGAGAGGAGAACAACAATCATAATCATAGGCTAGACTTCTAGGGTTTAGCCATTACGATCGTGTGGTAGATCAACTCTTGTAATACTCGTATTCATCAAGATCAATCAAGCAGGAAGTAGGGTATTACCTCCATAGAGAGGGCCCGAACCTGGGCAAACATTGTGTCCCCCGCCTCATGTTACCATTAGCCTTAGACGCACAATTCAGGACCCCCTACCCGAGATCCGCCGGTTTTGACACCGACATTGGTGCTTTCATTGAGAGTTCCGCTGCGTCATCACGAGAAGGCTTGATGGCTCCATCATCGTCTACAACAACGCAGTCCAAGGAGAGATCTTCCTCCCCGGATAGATCTTCGTATTTGGCGGCTTCGCACTGCGGGCCAATTCGCTTGGCCATCTAGAGCAAATCAATAGCTACGCCCCTGGTCATCAGGTCAGATTTGGAAGCCTGAATTTCATGGCCGATATCTGCAGAGACTTGATCTTTGATGAATTCGAGCCCATGACGGTTGTCTCCTACAACCACGATGAACATGACCTAAATATGTCATTGGACCACGTTCAGGAGACAACGCCCGTTACCGCTCTGGCCCTAGATCCGGAGGAGACCACGCTGTCCGAGGACGGGAAGCTCAACCCCGCCACGGAAGTCGCACACCCAGCGACGTTTGAGCCGCACATAGACCCAACATCAAGCTGGGCTTGTGTCACCGGATCCTCGGATTCGTCTCCGGCCATAGATTACGGACCGCGTGCATCCACGTCCATTGAACCCGATTGGGCGCTGATCTTGGAGTTCGACTCCGCGGACATCTTCCAGCACTCACCTCTAGGCGATGTGTTAAACTCATTAAAATCCCTCTCTTTGTCGACGGATTCTCAGCCGAACTATGTCCGGCTCGAATTGGAAGTGGATGATGAAGAACTTTGTTTCCCACCCACGACCCACTTTATAGCTACTGTCGGTGACTTAACCGACATGCTTGACTACGACTCCGAAGACATCTATGGTATGGACGATGATGCCGGAGAGGAGCAGGAACCACTGCCCACAGGGCGCTGGACTGCCACATCCTCGTACGACATATACATGGTGGACACACCCAAAGAGAACAACGACGACAATGAATATCCAGTCGAGGATAAACCTCCTGAGATACAGCCAAAGCGCCAGCGTTAGCGGCGCCGCTCTAAGCCACGCTGTGGTAAAAACAGAAACATCGCCACAGGAGAAAATAATACTCCAGATGACGCCAAAGACAATGAAGACCCCGTTGAGCCAACCTCCGAACAGGAGGAACGGGAGGATGGGTGAGTCAGCCCCAATGAACAAGCCATGAATGAAGACTCGGAAGACAGTAACTATCTTCCGCTCTCCGAGGATGAAGTGAGCCCCGGCGACAAAGACTTCATCGTGCCTGAGGAGCCTTCCAAGCAGGAGCGCTTCAAGCACTGGCTAATAGCCACTGCAAGGAGCCTAAAAAGAAGCAGTAGCAGCTTCAAGCTGACCAAGATCTGCTCAATGGAAGATGGACTGATGTCCTGGCAGCCGAGGAATACGGCCTTGAGCGCCCAACCAAAAGTTACCCGAAGTGCAAATTATTACCCCAGTTTAAAGATGAGGCGCTGGAGCCCGTCCTACCAGCGTATAATGCGGCTGACCGGCCACCACGCGGCCGGGACAAAGCGGCACCTTGAGCCGAACACTAGCCTGCACTACCTCGTCGTAAAAACAGGAATACAATAGCTCGGGGAGATACACATGACCTACGGCAGGACTTGGAAAACAGAGCAGGCCAGACCAAATCGATCTACGGATCGCGGGGGCATGCCCTGATGCGTGAGGATGGCCACCAGGCCGGACGTGACAAATATAACCACGTCCGGGCCGAAAACCGCAGACGAACTCCATCCGAGCTACATCACAACTTGACCCGATATAGAGGCGCCGCCCACCCCCTTTGCTTCATTGACGAAGTAATGGAACATGAATTCCCGGAAGGGTTTAAACCTGTAAACATCGAATCATATGATGGGACAACAGACCCCGCGGTATGGATTGAGGATTTTCTTCTCCATATTCATATGGCCCGCGGTGATGATCTTCACGCCATCAAATACCTCCCACTAAAACTCAAGGGACCAACTCGACACTGGTTGAACAGTCTGCCCGAAAGCTCCATTGGCAGCTGGGAGGACTTGGAAAATGCCTTTCTTGACAACTTTCAAGGCACATATGTCCGACCTCCGGACACCGATGACCTAAGTCATATAGTTCAACAGCCCGGAGAGTCAGCCAGGAAATTCTAGACCAGGTTCTTAACTAACAAGAACCAGATAGTCGACTGTCCGAATGCCGAAGCCCTATCGGTCTTTAAGCATAGCATCCATGACGAATGGCTCGCCCGACACCTCGGCCAAGAAAAGCTGAAGTCCATGGCAGCCCTCACGACACTTATGACCCGCTTTTTCGCAAGCGAGGATGGATGACCCGCTTTTTCGCAAGCGAGGATGGATGGATGACACTTATGACCCGCTTTTTCGCAGCCCGTAGCAACACTCATACAAGCGCACCTAGCACTTCTGAGGCCAGAAACAGCAACTGCAAGCCACGACGCAACATATACAAGCGTCGAAGTAACGGTGACAACACCGAAGACACGGCTGTCAACACCGGATTCAGGGGATCTAAGTCCGGTCAGCGGAAGAATCCATTCAAGAGGAACTATCCGGGCCCGTCCAGTTTGGACCGCATACTTGATCATCCATGTCAAATCCACGGCACTCCTGATAAACCAGCCAACCATACCAACAGAGAGTGTTGGGTCCTCAAACAGGCCGGCAAGCTAAATGCCGAAAACAAGGAGAAGGGGTCGAAAAGCGATGACAATGACGAGGAGCCCCAGCCACCGAACACAAGGGGACAGAAGAAGTTTCCCCCTCAAGTTAAAACGGTGAATATGATATACGCTACCCATATCCCCAAGAGGGAGCGCAAGCGCGCACTCAGGGACGTCTACGCGATGGAGCCAGTCGCCCCAAAGTTCAACCCATGGTCGTCCTGTCTGATCACCTTCGATCGTAGGGACCATCCGACCAGTATCCGTCATGGCGGTTGAGGGAGTCCTGGATTAGGGGGTGTCCGGATAGCCGGACTACCATCATCAGCCGAACTATCATCGGCCAGACTATCATCATCGACCGGACTCCAAGACTATGAAGATACAAGATTGAAGACTTCGTCCCGTGTCCGGATGGGACTTTCCTTGGCGTGGAAGGCAAGCTTGGCGATACGGATACGTAGATCTCCTACCACTGTAACCGACTCTATGTAACCCTAGCCCTCTCCGGTGTCTATATAAACCGGATGGCTCTAGTCCGTAGGACAACAACAACCATTACAATCATACCATAGGCTAGCTTCTAGGGTTTAGCCTCCTTGATCTCGTGGTAGATCCACTCTTGTAAACATCCACAATATCAATATCAATCAAGCAGGACATAGGGTTTTACCTCCATCAAGAGGGCCCGAACCTGGGTAAAACATCGTGTCCCTTGTCTCCTGTTACCATCCGCCTAGATGCACAGTTCGGGACCCCCTACCCAGGATCCGCCGGTTTTGACACCGACATTGGTGCTTTCATTGAGAGTTCCTCTGTGTCGTCACCGATAGGCTTGATGGCCTCTTCAATCGACAACGATGCAGTCCTGGGTGAGACTTTTCTCCCCGGACAGATCTTCGTATTCGGCGGCTTCGCACTGTGGGCCAACTCACTTGGCCATCTGGAGTAGATCGAAAGCTACGCCCCTGGCCGTCAGGTCAGGTTTGGAAGCCTAAACTTCACGGCCGATATCCGCGGGGACTTGATCTTCGATGGATCTGAGCCACAGCCAAGCGTGCCGCGCTGCCACGACGGGCACGACCTAACTCTGCCGCCGGACAGCACCTTGGAGGCCGCACACGAATCCGCTCCGACCCATAGTCCGGAGCCGATCGCACGGATCGAGGACGGATGGCTGGACACCGCCTCGGGAGCTGCAACTTCCACGGCGATGGAGCCGAACACTTACCTTGTCCCGCATAAAGCCCATGACTCTGAGGTGCCAGACCTCCTGCTGGACTCCGAACCTCCTACGCCCCTGCCAGTCGAATCCGATTGGGCGCCGATCATGGAATTCACCACTGCGGACACCTTTCAGCACTCACCCTTCGGCGATATCTTAAATTCGCTGAAGCATCTCTCACTATCCGGAGAGCCTTGTTCGAACTACGGCTAGGATGGTCGGGACACGGACAATGAAGAAATTCAGAGCCCACCCACCACCCACTTCGTAGCCACCGTCAACGATCTAACCGATGTGCTAAACTACGACTCCGAAGACATCAACGGTATGGACGACGATGCCGGAGACAATCAAGAACCAGCGCCTACAGGGCACTGGAAGGCCACCTCGTCACATGACATACATATGGTGGACACCCCAAAGGGAAGCGATAACGAGGAACAACGGGACGCGGCAGAGGATAATCCCGCCGATAAACAACCAAAACGGCGACGTAGACGCCGCCCTAAGTCCCGCCTCGATCAAAGCAGCATTCCTAACGACCCAGCGATAGAGCAGGGCAAACCAGCGGACGACGAACATACAACCAAGCAACCATCCGAATAGGACGAACCGGATAATCAACCCCTTCACGGAGCAATCAACAGTCCGGACACAACACCGGAGCATAAGAACCTTCACAAAAGACTCGTCGCCACTGCAAGAAGTTTGAAGAAGGAAAAACGAAAGCTCAAAACAGCGAAAGACATACTCAGAATGAAGTGGAGCAAAGTACTCAAGACCGCAGACAAATATGGCAATGGCCATCAAACAAAGAGCTACCCAAAACGCAAGTTGCTGCCAGAATTCGACGAGGAAGCCATAGAGCCCTCACAGTCAAAAAATAAAGAGGCCGCCTGGCCGGATAGACGGCCAGATGACAGGCCAAAAGCGACAAGCGGCGCCGCACACAAGCCGACTTATGATCCTGGGAAAACGGACGGCACAACTAGGTCCATCTACGGGCCAAAAAAGAGGGCCCCAGGAAGTAACACAACACGACAAGTGTTCGAAGACAGCGGCACACCCAAATACAGGGGCGCCGCACACCCGCTATGTTTTACCGATGAGGTGCTGGATCATGAATTTCCAGCAGGGTTCAAACCCATAAACATAGAGGCATACGACGGCACAACAGACCCCGGAGTCTGGATATAAGATTACATACTACACATACACATGGCTAGAGGAGATGATCTCCACGCCATAAAATACCTACCCCTCAAGCTCAAAGGGCCAACTCGGCATTGGCTCAAAAGCCTCCCGGAAAACACTGTTGGAAGTTGGGAAGAGCTTGAGGATGCGTTTAGAGCAAATTTTCAAGGGACTTATGTCCGCCCTCCGGATGCAGACGATCTGAGTCATATAATCCAACAGCCCAGGGAGTCAGTGCGCAAATTCTGGAACAGGTTCCTTACCAAAAAGAACCAAATAGTCGACTGTCCGGACGCGGAAGCCTTAGCAGCTTTTAAACACAAAGTCCGAGACGAATGGCTCGCCAGACACCTCGGCCAAGAGAAGCCAAGAACAATGGCCGCGCTAACAAGCCTCATGACGCGCTTTTGCGCAGGAGAAGACAGCTGGCTAGCAAGATGCAGCACCAGCGACCCGAGTACATCCAAGATCAGAGATGGAAATGGAAAATCACGGCGCAGGAAAGATCAGCGCCGGAATAAAGAAAAAAGCCCAAAGGGCACGGCGGTCAACGCCGGATTCAAAAGCTCCCGGCCAAAAAATAAAACACTTCCTCTTAAGGACAACAGCAACGAGCTATCAAATTTAAACAAAATTTTAGATCGGATATGTCAAATCCACAGTACCTTCGGAAGGCCTGCAAACCATACCAACCGAAATTGTTGGGTTTTTAAACAGTCCGGCAGACTCAACGCAGGACACAAGGGACTCGATGCGCTAAGCGAGGACGATGACGAACCCCACCAGCAGAGCACCAGATGTCAAAAGACTTTCCCACAAGAAGTCAAAACAGTAAACTCGCTTCACGTGATAGTACGGAAAACCAACACGGCACTCGCTAAGACAAGTGTCGCACGGTCCACCCCAGCGGAACACCGAGATTGGATGTCAAAACCAATCACTTTCGACCATCTGGATTAGTCCAGAAGTATCCGGAACGCAGGATAGACTGCCCTGATATTGGATCCCATAATAGACGGACTGCAATTCACGCAGGTTTTGATGGACGGTGGCAGTGACTCAAACCTGCTATATCCGGACACAATCCGCAAGTTGGGATAGACCCTACTACAATTCGGCATAGCCGCACTTCCTTCAAAGGAGTGGCGCCAGGCCCTTACGCCAGGTGCACAGGTTCATTATTACTAGAATTTGTGTTTGGGTCACCTGAAAACTTCCGACGAGAAAAGCTAACCTTTCATGTCGCCCCATTTAAAAGTAGCTATCAAGCATCACTGGGACGGGAAGCTTTCGTCCGCTTCAATGCAATACCACATTACGCGTCTCTTACGCTTAAAATGCCCGGTCCACGTGGCATCATTCCATTAAAAGGTCGCCTAAGACCCTGGACACGGCTGGACGAGTCAAGAATAAATAAGCTAGGGGCTACCTAGCCGCACACCCCTTCACAAGGGTTTGTACATATAAGCCATAATGAGCTAGCATAGGCTCAACTTTATTAATCTATATTTCAATTTTTTATGCACTTTCTCGCACGATTTCTTTTCAAACTAAGTTCCTCTCTTTTTACAGATGAACAGCATGCACACCCGTCCAGGATACGACACAACGGAGAAACAGGCGCAAACGTGCAGTAGGGACCCGTTGCAAGGACTCTTTTCAGACTAAGACCCTATGTAAACCTATCTTACTGTCTCTTGTTGCTATAATCCCCTGGTTTCTCATTATAACCAGAGTGGAGACTGGCGTTTTGGCATCGGCCGCGCCAGAAGAACTTGCCCGTACCTGGACACAAGGGGCTTAGGGCATTGTTTTGCCCGCTATTGTAAAGACCGAACACCTTCGGGAGTGTTCGGCGTCTCGAGTTAGGCCTTATATGCATCAGCTCCAAATCATGTCTTTGGTCAAATGTTGGGTTTGCCCGGCTCCTGTGTTTTGCTGCCTTACGTTCCGTATCACCAGCTAACGCGGCACCAGGAGAACTACTGCGATTGTGCCCCAGTTCGGCTGGGTGAGCACCTCAGTAGAGAAAGCCGAAAACTGACTGTCATGATACAGCGAGAGACTGGTCAACCACTCGATTGACCATGGGAATGTTTAGAATTCCTCCGCTTTAACGAAGGGCTGTTTCCCGGTCAGGCACATACGCGCCCCAAATTCGGAGAGTGCGGTGCCCCCAGGGGCTATGTCGTAGCCCCATCCTCGAACTCCATGGCTAAGTGAAAGTGATAAAGCATTATAGTCCGGTTGCCTCGTTTGCTACGCTACCACCTCCTTTACAGGACCGAGACGTCGGATTAAGTGTGAAAACGCACTATTTTTTGCGAACGCCCCCGCACCTTGTGCGTGGGGGCTGAAGCCGACGACTGCCATCTTTCAGGTTATACACACATATACATGAACGGCCACATAGGAGATATTCTATTACTTGAACGCACAAGTATAAAAGGCGCTTACATCATAAATATTGTTTTACGTCATAAAAATGTTCATTCGAACGTAACATTTTTTAGCACTGCGACTCTATTACACGAGCACCACGCAGCACTTCGCCAAAATAGTGCTCGGCGGGTAACCGGTTATCGTCCGAACCCGGGGTCGCAACAGCGGTGGCATCCATCTATGTCCAATGTGTCTTCACATGGGCGAGTGCCATCCGCGCACCCTCTATGCAGGCCGACCGCTTCATCGCCTTGATATGCGGCACCGCCCCAAGAAATTGCTGCAATAAGCCAAAGTAACTCTTCGGCTCGGGCCTATCCGGCCAGACATGGGTCACTATATCCGTCATAGCAAGCCCGGACAACCTATTTAGCTCAGCCCACTCGGCCAAACGGTTGGTCAGCGGAAGTGAACACTCCGGACTATGGAATTGAGACCAAAACAGCTCTTCCGTCTTGTGATCCTTCTGGCTTCGAAAATGCACAACGACATCCGCCGCACTCACTGTTAAGTCCATATAAGGGTCCTCTGGACCCCATAGTTGGCCCAGCTGAGCATACTTTGGATCCGTAAACCTTCGGCGCAGCAGAAAAGGCTTGCTAGCTACAATATCTCCGGCCTGGCGCAGCTCTTCCTTTATAGCCCGCATTGTAGAGCGGGCATCCTTGGCTTCGGCGGTGGCCTTCCCCAGGTCTTCTTGCCCCGCTAGGCGCTCCTTCCCGAGAGCCTCATTGCGGTCGGTAGCATCTTTTAACTTCACGGCCATTTCGGCCATCTCTTCCCTGCTCCGGCAGTGTGCGACCCTTTCGGCCGCTAACTCCTCGGCCGCCCTCGAGGCCGCCGCATTACTCCTTCTGGCCTGCTCCTTGGCTTGAGCAAGTTCGGTCCAAAGGCTCTCCACAGCAGCAACACTATCTGCATTTCACACACATGTTATAAGGAGCTGGCTTCGGCTCCCTTACCAAGTGACCACACAGAAACACTTACCTTGCGACTCATCAAGTCGCCTGTTGACCAGCGTGATGTCCGCATCCGCAACAGCGAGTTGCCACTTTAGTTCAGCAACTCCATCAGTCCGGCTGGCCCCCGGACGACCCGCCACCTGCATCGGCACGGCGGAAATTTAAACCTGCAATTTTGATCCTCGGCACGCTGTCGATTTCGACAACCTACCGAGTCTCAGGGGATACTATCTATACAGGGCGCATTCTATATGCAAAACTGTTAAAAGGTGTGTCATTTTTACGTACCTCAAACCCCGCCAGCAAACCCCTGACGGCATTATGCAACCCGCCTTCGGCGGACGAAATCCTTTCAATCACCATGCTCATCAATGCATGGTGATCTTCTGAGATAGACGCCTTCTCAAGCAGATCCTTCAGCCGTACACCAGTTGGCGCCGAACTATCCGGCTTTGCCAAACTAGGGGGCTCCCTCCGTGACGACACTTCAGGCTCGTCCGCCCTATCCGACGGTGCCCCGGACGGAGGCGTCTCGCTCTCCATCATCTCCGGACGAAGGTCCCCCGAAGATGAGCTCATTTGCGAAGGACGGAGATCCGAAATACAAGGTAAAAACTTTAGTTATCCTCAGAAGCACAAATAGGGATGTCCCTTATTATAAAACTCCTTTCTTTCTACTTACGGCTCGTTGGAGGGCTGATTCTTTAAGGGAGATTGTGCGGCCAGGGCCTCCCCGGACGCAGGACCCTCTGGCGAAGATTTCTTCCCCCGTTTAGGGGCTTTTGCCCCCGGGTCCTCGGAGGCAGTCCTCTTCTCCCCTTGGAGGGAGAGATTCTCGATTCCCCCTCTTTCAAGAGCCTCCTTAGGCGAGGCAGTAGCTTTCCTGCTTTCCCCTTCGCCTTCCTCTGGAGGCGCAACCTCAAGCATCCGGACCAGCACGGAATTCGGCGCGGTCTCGGGGAGGGGGGCCGGACACCATATCAATTTTGCTTCCGCTATCCACTCCTATTTAGAAGGAAGTTGGTCATAAGGCGAATCATCGAAAGGCAAACAAACGGTATGTCCGGACTTGGAACTACTTACTTGAGTATCCAGGCGATTGCAGCTTAGGCCAGCATCCTCGGTCAATTCCGGACGCGCCTCTTGCGGTCCGAAGAATAATTTGTACATCTCCAGGGGTGTCATACCCATGAAGTGTTGAAGAATCCGTGGGCCCTCCGGATTGAACTCCCACAGCCGGAGAGGGCGGCGTTTGCAGGGTGGGAGACGCCTAATTAGCATAACCTGCATTACCACCACCATATCAACCTCCCTCGTTTGGAGATCTCGAATCCGGCCCTGCAGAAGGGGCATGTCCTTTGACGGCCCCCAGTTGAGCCCTTGGTTGATCCACGACATCAACCGTCGTGGAGGTCCCGGGCGAAATAAGGGCGGCGGCTTTTGTCTGCGGCCCCTGGGAACGGTAATATAGAACCACTCTTGCTGCCACGGGCCGAGCTCCTCTTGGAAGGAGCCAGCGGGCCATGGGGCATCGGCCCTCCTACTTATGGCCGCCCCGCCGCACTCCGCTGGATGCCCCCCGATCATCTTCGGTGCCACATTGAAGGTCTTCAGCCACAGGCCGAAGTGAGGGGTGACGCGGAGGAAGGCTTCGCAGACAACAATAAATGCGGAAATATGGAGGATGGACTCCGGAGCCAAATCGTGGAATTCCAACCCATAGTAAAACATGAGCCCTCTCACAAAAGGATCCATCGGGAAGCCTAAACCCCGATGGAGGTGGGATACAAAAACGACATACTCGCCGGGCTCGGGGGTGGGGATGGCCTGCCCTTCGGCAGGCAACCTGTGCGAAATCTCATAAGCCAGGTACTTGGCGTCCCGCAGCTTTAGCACGTCCTCCTCCGTGACAGAGGAGGGCATCCACCGGCCCTGGAGGTCAGAACCGGACATCATTGAAAGTCCGAAGCGCTCGAATCTGGAGCTCTAGGTGCTGGAACTTGGAGCGGGGAGAGGATTCGATGGAGGACTGAAGAAAAGAAACGAGCCTTGGTCCCGTTATAAAGAGGGAGAATACCAAGAGTCGTCTCCGTGGCCGTTTGGGACTCGCCTTCGATAGAGGGGGCGTGGCGACGGGCGCGGTTGGGTTACCCACGTCCGTATTGATGAGAATCCCGGATTAAGGGGAAACACGATCTCTGCTTCGACAAGACGTGCCAAGGAAACCGCTTTGCTAAATGCGCTGAGGTGGTAGAGTAAAAAACGATTCAAGTAATGGCTTGGTAGTGGCGTGACGTCATGCCGCAAAAAACGTCAGCAGATTGAACTTGTGTATATATTATTCTCTCTACGGTGGAATGTGGAATTTATTTTGCAGAGCCGGACACTATCCTGGTGTTCACAATCTTCTATCATTTGGAGGAGGAACCCACCTTGCAATGCCAAGCAATATACGCGTCGGACTTATCGTCATTGAAGCCTGGTTCAGGGGCTACTGAGGGAGTCCTGGATTAGGGGGTGTCCGGATAGCCGGACTACCATCATCAGCCGAACTATCATCGGCCGGACTATCATCATCGACCGGACTCCAACACTATGAAGATACAAGATTGAAGACTTCGTCCCGTGTCCGGATGGGACTTTCCTTGGCGTGGAAGGCAAGCTTGGCGATACGGATACGTAGATCTCCTACCATTGTAACCAACTCTATGTAACCCTAGCCCTCTCCGGTGTCTATATAAACCGGATGGCTCTAGTCCGTAGGACAACAACAACCATTACAATCATACCATAGGCTAGATTCTAGGGTTTAGCCTCCTTGATCTCGTGGTAGATCCACTCTTGTAAACATCCACAATATCAATATCAATCAAGCAGGACGTAGGGTTTTACCTCCATCAAGAGGGCCCGAACCTGGGTAAAACATCATGTTCCTTGTCTCCTGTTACCATCCGCCTAGACGCACAGTTTGGGACCCCCTACCCGAGATCCGCCGGTTTTGACACCGACAGCGGTTCAGCCATATTGGTCCTCGACCCAATCATTGATGGATTCCACCTTACACGAGTCCTCATGGACGATGGCAGCAGCCTGAACTTGCTCTATCAGGATACAGTGCGCCAAATGGGTATAGATCCTTCACGGATCAAGCCCACAAAAACCACCTTTAAAGGTGTCATACCAGGTGTAGAGGCCTGTTGTACGGGCTCAATCACACTAGAAGTGGTCTTCGAATCCTCGGATAATTTTCGAAGCGAAGAATTTATCTTTGATATCGTCCCCTTCCGCAGTGGCTATCACGCACTGCTCGGACGAACCACATTTGCTCGATTCAATGTGGTACCGCACTACGCTTACCTCAAGCTCAAGATGCCAGGACCACGCAGCGTTATAACAGTCAATGGAAACACGAAACGCTCCCTCCGTACCGAGGAGCACACCGCGGCCCTTGCAGTAGAAGTACATAGCGGCCTTCTCAGGCATAACCGCAATACGGCGGCCAAGCTCCCGGACACTGTCAAACCAGTCCGAACTACTCCACAGCAGGATGGTCTAGTTCATCAAGATCTCGACTAGCAATTCGGCCTCCGTCCCAGTCGCGACCAAACAACGGCATTTGTACCACGTGCACATAACTACGCATTGAAAATATCATGGCCATAGACGGAGGCACAGCTAGACCGCGGTCCATAATACGGCTCAACCGCTCCTGGACCCGCATACTTTTACTATTTATTTTTCTTTTCAGGTTTCTTTCCCCCAGGCCTTTTCCCGATAACCTGATCATCGGACCTATCAAGGGACGGATACACTAAAAAGGCAAGGAGCTTTGACGTACAAGGGAACTCCCACGTGGTCTCTGCTAACGATCGTTATACCTGTTTTAAATACCCACACGTAGCTCGCCCTTGGTCGTGTCATGTCAAATAGCCTTATCTGCTTATCGCATTACTTGTACAAATACGCCTTGACGTATTAATCAAATTACAATGGAAAACAGTTTGCGGCTCAATATTTGCGATGTCAGCTTAATACTTGATTTTTTTTCCTTTTTATTATATTCTTATCAATTGCGCCCGTACACTCTGGTACGCCTTGATTTGCCAGGGGCTTCATTACACCCCACAATACGGCAATAAAGTTCGAACACTTTTACAGTATAGTTTGGCACTCCGAACTTATAGCTTATATGCATCGGCTCTGAATCATGTCTTTGGTCAATAGTTGGGTTTCCCAGCTCCTGTGCTTACTACCTTACATTCTGCTATATCAGCTAGGGTAGTAAAGGGAGAACTACTATGATTGTGTCCTGGTTCTTCCGGATGATCACCTCAGTAGAGAAAGCCGAAAACTGACTGTCATGATGCGGCGAGAGACGGTCAGCTGTTCGAGAGGTTACAAATCTTTAGCGATTTCGCATTATGCGATGAATCGGTTTTTATCCGATCAGGTGTGGTCAGCGCCCCAAGTTCGAACTTCCGAACACCAGGGGCTACGCCTAAATTTTTCTTGTCAAACTCCAATGGCTAAGTGGGAATAATAAAGCCGAATAGTCTGATTGCCTGGTTCGTTGCGCTAAACACCTCCTTAAAGGACCAAAACCTTGGATAAAGAGTGTTTAGATTTATCCCAAACACCCCCGTACTACCTACATGGGGGCAGAAGCCGACGACTGGCCAATTCTCAGATTTAATAAAACGGTAGCACAGGAGGTAAAATTTTAAATAACAGACAATATATTACATAACGGATCTGTTTCATAGTACAGGACAGAATAACATGAATGTATTCCTGGGAATATGATATCCTTAGTACATTGCTCTGCAACAAGGCGGGATCCCTCTAGGACACTATCATAGTATAGCTCAGGTGTGCGATGCTCCTTGCCCGCGGGCGGTCCCTCGGTCAACAACTTCGCGGCATCCATCTTCGCCCAGTGCATCTTGGCACGGGCAAGCCATTCGCGCGCCTTCGATGCAGACCGACCGCTTGATGGCATCAATCCGAGGGCAAGCACTGACAAGCCGCTTCACGAGTTCAAAGTAGCTACTGGGGATAGCATCGGCAGGCCATAGCCGGATTATTAAATCCTTCATGGCTAGCTCGGCCACCCTATGCAGCTCGACCAGCTGTTTTAGCTGATCGCTAAAGAGCACCCGATGTTATGGCGCAAGGTATTGCGACCATAACGACTTCTCCGTAGAGCTCCCCTCTTCGGCTCGATAGAATTCCACAGCATCTGACACGCTGCGCGGCAAATCCGCAAACGCCCCTGGAGAACTCCAAATCCGGGTCAATAAGAGGAACTTTTCCTTCACATACTTGCTCTGCATTATAAAAGCCTTACCCGCCGCAATTTTCTTGGCTGCTTGGATTTCCTGGAGGGTGCCCTGGGCTTCGGCTTGGGCATATTGTATGCTCTGGCGGGCGTTGGCAAGTTTGGACTCTTGATCCTTAAAATCACGCTCCAAGGACTCGTACTTCTTGACGGTGTCCTAGAGCTCTTGTTGTACCTTGCTGACCCGGTCCTCATGCTTTTCGCGTGCGGATCGTTCCTTGGCCGCTTTGTCCTCGGCCTCTGCCAGCACCTTCTTGAGGGCCTCTACATTGGTCGTTGCCCCTAATAAATATAATGACACTTCAGTCAGCACGAATCATTCATCCTTCCTGAATATATACAAGGTTACTGCATACCTTGAATGTCCTCCAGCTGCTTCTTCACGCGCTCGAGCTCTTCCTCGGCCCGCTCCAGACTCTGCTTCAGTCCGAAGACTACCACAGTATGAGAGGTCGCAGCCAGTAGCAACGCCTACTTATTCACATAGACATTTTAGATTAGACTCCTGCGAAAATCATTTGATCCTCTGTTCGGCTTTTCTTTTCGAACACCGGACAGAGTATCAGAGGCTACTGTCTATACTGTGACATTCTTTTTAAAGTTGTGTTGCTTATCTCAAAGCCTGTTAGAAGGCTCGTGCACGCTTCAGTCAGTCCGCTCTTCGCGTACTGGATCCTCTCAATCACCGTACCCATAAGGGTACGGTGTTCGTCAACAATGGAAGCGCCTTGCAGCACTTCCTGCAGACTATCCAGTGCCTCTGGATGGATAGAGGTCACCGGTGGTGTAGGCACACCTCCCTCTTTAGAAAGAGGCGGCCTGCCTAATTTCGGAGCCACATGGGTCTCCAGAATTATATTTGGATGAGGGCCAAATCAGATACGGCCCCCATCATCAATATCCATGGGGGTTTGCTCCCCCATGTGTCCGGCAGCCGAGGCTTCACCCTCCGGTGCCTCCCTGACGGCCTCCGAATTCTCTCCCGGACCTGGGATCCTTCGGGATGACGCCTCGGTGCCATCTGTGTCCTTGGGAGAGGAGGTCGTGGGAAGGGTCCCGCTGTCCTCTTCTTTCTCCCCCCCTATAGAGGGGGGAATGGATTTCTTCTTCTTCCTCCTCTTCCTTGTCGTCTTCTGCACAGGAGTGAGCCTCGGCGTCTTCGGACGTTGCATCCAAAGTGCCCTTGTGACGGAGACCACCTCTAGTCCCCTTGGCCTTCTTCTCCGGCGCCTGTTAGGGCGTCAGAACCAGCATCTTGTTAAGAGCGGGATTTCTGGGTTTTCGGGCTGCGGAGCCGGACAGTTGATCCGCTCCGCCTCCTCCATCCAGGTCTGAAAGAATCAAGAGGGAGGCTCGGATACTTTCCTCGAATATGTAAGTAAAGGATACACCTTGAAAACATGAAAGAACTTACCGGACTAGTAGGGTGAGTTAAGTCGTGCCCGCGATCCTCGTTAGTGAGCGGTGACACCTCGTTGGCCTTGAAGAGAACTTTCCAGATATCTTTGTGCGTCGTGCCGAAGAGCTCCAATAGGGTCTGGTGCTTGGCCGGATAAAACTCCCATAGATGGCAAGTCCGGCTTTAGCATGGAAGGATTCGGTGAACGAGCATCACTTGGATCACGTTGATGAGCTTGATTCTGTTGTTTATCATGTTCTGGACGCGCGTCTGGAGCGCCATTAGCTCATCCGAAGAATACCATGTCAGACCTTTCTCTTGTCAGGAGGTGAGCCACATCGGGACTCCAAACCGGAATGCGGGAGCCGCGACCCAGTTGGTGTCACGCGGCTCGGTGATGTAGAACCACCCCGACTGCCATCCTTTAACAGTCTCCACAAAGGAGCCCTCGGGCTAGGTGACATTGGGCATCTTGCCCACCATGGCGCCTCTGCACTCTTCTCGCTGACCGCTCACCACCTTTGGCTTCACATTGAAGGTCTTCAGCCATAGTCCAAAGTGAGGAGGGATGCGGAGGAAGGCCTCGCACATGACAATAAATGTTGAGATATTGAGGATGGAGTTGGGGGGCAGATCATGGAAGTCCATCCCGTAGTTGAACATGAGTCCGCGGACGAATGGGTGGAGGGTGAATCCCAGCCCGCACACAAAGTGAGAGACGAACACTACCCTCTCCTAGGGCTCCGAGGTGGGGACGATTTGTCCCTTGGCCGGAAGCCGATGGGTGATCTCCTTGGCCAAGTACCCGGCCTCCCGGAGCTTCTTGATGTCCTTCTCCTTGATGGAGGAGCCCATCCACTTGCCGCCTGCTCCGAATCCGGACATGATTGGAGTGCTTTTTTTGGGCGGAGAAGACGAGAGCTTGGGCACTGGAGCTCGAGAATGGATGGGCAGAAGGAGAAGGCGTGGGTGAAAGGGGGAGAATCCTTATCCCTTTATAAAGGTAGTAAAAATTGTGTGCCTCCCCACTCGCCTTAAAACTCGCCTATTCCCCAAGCACCGTGCTGATGGCACGGTTGGGTTACCCATGCCCGTATTGATGAGAATCCCGTGATAAGGGGAAACGATCTCTGCTTTGACAAGATCTGCCAATAAAACCGCACCTCGAAATATGGAGCGGCAGGCTAAAAATGGTTTGAATATTGACCGAGCGGTGGCGTGATGTCACGCTACAAAACGTTGTCAGTGGATTGGACTTGTGGAATATTATACTCTCTAGGGTTGTGTGTGGTATTTGTATTGCAGAGCCGGACATGTTTTTGGTCCGAAGACTATTGTGGAGTAATCAGAGAAGGAACCGGCCTTGCAATGCCGAAGACAATCTACGCGCCGGACTCATCGTCATTGAATCCTGGTTCAGGGGCTACTGAGGGAGTCCTAGATTAAGAGGTCCTCAGACAGTCGGACTATTAGCATGGGTCGGACTGTTGGGATATGAAGATACAAGACCGAAGACTTCTTCCCGTGTTTGAATGGGACTCTCCTTTGTGTGGATGGCAAGCTTGGTGATTCGGATACGTAGATTCCTTTCTTTGTAACCGAATTTGTGTAAACCCTAGCCCCCTCCGGTGTCTATATAAACCGGAGGGTTTAGTCCGTAGAGAGCAGAACAATAATCATCATCATAGGCTAGACTTCTAGGGTTTAGCCATTACGATCTCGTGCTAGATCAACTCTTGTAGTACTCATATTCATCAAGATCAATCAAGTAGGAAGTAGGGTATTACCTCCATAGAGAGGGCCCGAACCTGGGTAAACATTGTGTCCCCCGCCTCCTGTTACCATTAGCCTTAGACGCACAGTTCAGGACCCCCTACCCGAGATCCGCCGGTTTTGACACCGACAGTACCCTCCATAAGCCTCGGAGTGACACTTGCGTAGGATCTGTTCCTGTTCATGCTCAGGTACACAACATCTAATAACACCATCTACTCCTTTATAAAGGTGTGGGTCATCCCAGAAGTAATGTCTTAAATCATAGAAAAGCTTTTTCTTTTGCTGGTATGTGAAACTAGTTGGTTAAAATTTGGCAACAATATAATTAGCATAATCAGCATACCATGGAGCAGTACAAGAAGCATTTATGACAGCTAATTGTTCATCAGGAAATCTATCATCAATAGGTAGTGGGTCATCAAGAACATTTTCTAACCTAGACAAGTTGTCTGCAACGGAGTTCTCAGCTCCCTTTCTATCAATAATATGCAAATCAAATTCTTGTAGTAAGAGAACCCATCTAATAAGTCTAGGTTTAGCATTTTTCTTTTCCATAAGATATTTAATAGAAGCATGATCAGTGTGAACTATTACTTTAGAGTCAACAATGTAAGGTCTGAACTTATCACAAGCAAATACAACTGCTAAAAATTCGTTTTCAGTAGTAGCATAATTTCTCTGGGCACTGTCTAGAGTTTTACTAGCATATTGGACAAAATTTAGTTTCTTATCAACTCTTTGTCCTAGAACAGCACCTACAGCATAATCACTAGCATCACACATAATTTCAAAGGGTAAATTCCAATCAGGTGGTTGAACAATAGGTGCAGAAATCAAAGCTTTCTTAAGTATTTCAAATGCTTCTACACAATCATCATCAAAGACAAAAGGAATATCTTTTTGTAAGAGGTTAGTGAGAGGCCTAGAAATTTCAGAGAAGTCTTTAATGAACCTCCTATAAAAACCGGCATGACCAAGGAAACTTCTTATACCTTTGATGTCCTTAGGACACGACATCTTTTCAATAGCACCGACTTTAGCTTTATCAACTTCAATACCTCTTTCAGAAATTTTATGCCCCAAGACAATACCTTCATTAACCATAAAGTGGCACTTCTCCCAATTCAAGACAAGATTAGTTTCTTCGCATCTCCAAGACTCGATCAAGGTTGCTCAAGCAATCATCAAAAGAAGTTCCATATACGGAAAAATCATCCATGAAAACCTCAATAATCTTTTCACAAAAATCAGAGAATATAGCCATCATGCATCTTTGAAAGGTAGCAGGTGCATTACATAAACCAAAAGGCATACGTCTATAAGCAAAGGTACCGAAAGGGCAAGTAAAAGTGGTCTTATCCTTATCCTCTTTTGACACAGGTATTTGAGAGAAACCAGAATAACCATCTAGAAAGCAAAAATGGGTATGTTTAGATAATCTTTCTAGCATTTGATCAATAAAAGGTAAAGGGTAATGATCTTTTCTAGTAGCTTTATTTAATTTGCAGAAATCAATTACCATCATATAACCTGTAACAATTCTTTGTGGGATCAATTCATCTTTATCATTAGGAACAACAATAATACCTCCCTTCTTAGGGACACAATGGACAGGACTTACCCACTGACTATCAGCAAGGGGATAAATTATACCTGCCTCCAGAAGCTTTAGTATTTCTTTTCTTACCACTTCTTTCATCTTAGGATTTAACCGGCATGGTGATCAACAACCGGTTTAGCATCTTTCTCCAATTTTATCTTGTGTTGGCATAGAGTGGGACTAACGCCTTTAAGGTCATCAATAGTATATCCAATAGCAGCACGGTGCTTCTTCAGAGTTTTCAATAATTTCTCCTCTTCCTGCTCTGAAAGGTTATCACTAATAATAATAGGATATATCATCTTTTCATCAAGATAAGCATATTTAAGAGTATTAGGTAATGGTTTAAGCTCAAACACGGGAACACCCTTGGGTGGTGGAGGATCCCTTGGGATTTCAACAGGCAAGTTGTGTTTCAAAATAGGTCCCTGCTTAAAGAATACTCATCTATTTCCCTTCTTTCATTCATAAACATATCATTTTCATGGTCTAGCATATATTGTTCTAAAGGATCATTAGGAGTCACGGCAATAGAAGCAATACCAATAATTTCATCCTTACTAGGCAATTCTTTATCATGGGGTTGTCTACGAAATTTAGCAAAGTTAAAGTCATGAGACATATCCCCTAACCCAATCATAACAATATCCTTTTCGCAATCTATCCTAGCATTAAAAGTACTCAAGAAGGGTCTACCAAATATAATGAGACAAAAGTCATCTTATGGGGAACCAAGAAAAAGAAAATCAGTAGGATATTTAATTTTCCCACATAAGACTTCAACATCTCTAACGATCCCAACTGGTGAAATAGTATCTCTATTGGCAAGCTTAATTGTAACATCAATATCTTCTATCTCAGCAGGTGCAATATCATGCATAATTTCTTTGTATAAGGAATGAGGTATTGCACTCGCACTAGCACCCATATCACATAAGCCATGATAACAATGATCTCCTATTTTAACATAAACAACGGGCATGCCAACAACAGGTCTATGTTTATTTTTAGTATCGGGTCTAGCAATTCTAGCCACTTCATCACTGAAGTAAATAACATGCCCATCAATATTATCGAACAACAGATCTTTAACCATAGTAATACTAGGTTCAACTTTAATTTTCTCAAGGGGTGTAGGTGTTCTAGCATTACTCTTACGAACCATAGTTGCAGCTTTAGCATGATCCTTTATTCTAACAGGCAAAGGTGGTTTCTCAATATAAGCGGTTGGAACAATAGGATCAACATTATAAGTAATAGTCTTTTCTTCAACTTTAGTAGGTTCTACTACTTTTACTTCAATGGGAGGATGATATTTAAACCACTTCTCCTTAGGGAGATCAACATGAGTAGCAAATGATTCACATAATGAAGCTACTATCTCAGAGTCAAGTCCATATTTAGTGCTAAATTTACGAAAAGCATCGGTATCCATAAAAGATTTAACACAATCAAACTTAGGTGTTATACATGACTCCTTGCCTTCGTCGATTTCCTAATCTTCAGATTTGTGTTTAGTTCTTTCCAATAAATCCCATCTGAATCCAATAGTATTCATCATAAAAGAACCAGTACAAGAAGTATCGAGCATGGAGCGATTATTGAGAGAAAGCCGAGCATAAATTTTTTGAATAATAATTTCTCTTGAGAGCTCATGATCGGGGCATGAATATAACATTGACTTAAGCCTCCCCAAAGCTTGAGCGATACTTTATCCTTCACGAGGCCAAAAATTATATATATAATTACGATCACGATGAACCAGATGCATAGGATAAACCTTCTGATGAAATTCAAGTTTCAACCGGTTGTAGTTCCATGATCCAATATCATCACATAGCCTAAACCATGTAAATGTCTTTCCCTTCAAAGATAAAGTGAAGACCTTCTTCTTGATAACATCCTCGGGCATACCTGCAAGCTTAAATAATCCACAAACTTCATCCACATATATTAGGTGCATATCGGGATGTAATGTTCCATCTCCTGTAAAAGGATTAGCTAGCAGTTTCTCTATCATACCCAAAGGAATTTCAAAGTAAACATTTTCAGTAGGTTCAGTAGGTTGAGGAGCAACTATTTGCTCTACTATTCGGTGTCAAGGTACCCCGAACAATCCCCTCAAAGGACTATTTTCCATAGTAACAAGTGACAGTAAATTTCAGCACACTAAATAAATTTTTCCTTACCAAATTCCACCTACCAAAGGCGCTTCATTCCCCGGCAATGGCGCCAGAAAAGAGTCTTGATGACCCACAAGTATAGGGGATCTATCGTAGTACTTTCTATAAGTAAGAGTGTCGAACCCAACGAGGAGCAGAGGGAAATGACAAGCGGATTTCAGTAAGGTATTCTCTGCAAGCACTGAAATTGTCGGTAACAGATAGTTTTGTGATAAGGTAATTCGTAACGGGTAACAAGTAATAAAAATAAACAAGGTGCAGAAAGGTGTCCCAATCCCTTTTATAGCAAAGGACAAGCCTGGACAAACTCTTATATAAAGCAAAGCGCTCCCGAGGACACATGGGAATTATCGTCAAGCTAGTTTTCATCATGCTCATATGATTCGCGTTCGGTACTTTGATAATTTGATATGTGGGTGGATTGGTGCTTGGGTACTGCCCTTACTTGGAAAAGCATCCCACTTATGATTAACTCCTCTCGCAAGCATCCGCAACTATGAAAGAAGAATTAAGGTAAACCTAACCATAGCATGAAACATATGGATCCAAATCAGCCCCTTACGAAGCAACGCATAAACTAGGGTTTAAGCTTCTGTCACTCTAGCAACCCATCATCTACTTATTACTTCCCAATGCCTTCCCCTAGGCCCAAATAATGGTGAAGTGTCATGTAGTCGATGTTCACATAACACCACCAGAGGAAAGACAAGATACATCTTATCAAGATATCGAACGAATACCAAATTCACATGACTACTTATAGCAAGACTTCTCCCATGTCCTCAGGAACAAACGTAACTACTCACAAATAATATTCATGTTCATAATCATAGGGGTATTAATATGCATTAAGGATCTGAACATATAATCTTACACCGAATAAACCAACTAGCATCAGCTACAAGGAGTAATCAACACTACTAGCAACCCACAGGTACCAATCTGAGGTTTTGAGACAAATATCGGATACAAGAGATGAACTAGGGTTTGAGAGGAGATGGTGTTGTTGAATATGTTGATGGATATTGACCCCCTCCTGATGAGAGGATCGATGATGATGATGATGGTGACGATTTCCCCCTCTCGGAGGGATGTTTCCTCGGCAGAACAGCTCCGCCAGAGCCCTAGATTGGTTCCGCCAAGGTTCCGCCTTGAGACTGTGGTGCTTCGTCCCGAAAGCTTCCTTCTGATTTTTTCCAGGGCAAAAGACACCATATACTAGAAGATGGGCATCGGGGGGCTGCCAGGTGGCCCACAAGGCAGGGGACGCGCCCAGGGGGTAGGGCGTGCCCTCCACCCTCATGGACAGTGGGTGGGCCCCCTCTGGTGGTTTCTTCTCCCAATATTTTTAATATATTCCAAAACCGACTTTCGTGGAGTTTCAGGACTTCTGGAGTTGTGCAGAATAGGTCTCTAATATTTGCTCCTTTTGCAGCCCAGAATTCCAGCGGCCGGCATTCTCCCTCTTCATGTAAACCTTGTAAAATAAGAGAGAAAAGGCATAAGTATTGTGACTTAATGTGTAGTAACAGCCCATAATGCAATAAATATCGATATAAAAGCATGATGCAAAATGGACGTATCAGATACTTCTATGATCATATGTTTGATCATATCATACTTGAATGCTTGTGCTTAATGATGATATTGTATCCCTCATGTATGATCATTCATATCTTGTTGGTGATGAGTGCATATTTCATATCTTATCATTTTGAGCGCTCCACCAAGATGTATGTGACATGGAAGAGTGAACCATGATCCTAATTGATTGTGCATTAGCATTCAAAAGCAAATTTCAAATAATGCACAAATTTAGGGGGAGCTCTTGATTATTACATACTTCTCAAAGCGATGATGTACTTCATTTATATTATCTTTTGTCGAAGCTTTGATCTATATGTTGTCATCAGTTACAAAAAGGGGAGACTGAAAGTGCAGCTAATCCCCGGGTGGTTTTGGTAATTCATAACAACATATAGCTCGTTGAACTAATATTCTTTCAAGATCAATGTTTCATAAAGTTCAACGGTTGGTATGGCATGGAGTAGAGATGTGGACCCCTCAAAATGCTAAGGACACATATTGGCGAAAGCTCAAGACTCTACATTTTCATTTTAGTGATCCAAGATCGCATTGAGTCCATAGGAAAAGCCAATACTATTAAAAGGGGATGAGGTGTTGCTTAATGGCTTGCTTGGTCAAAATGCTTAATGATATTCTCCAAAAACCCTCGACCACTTTATCATTTCCACATATGTCCTAAACCTAAAGACAAACTCGGCTCCACCGATTTGATCTATCCGGCACCACCGAGTTCACTTGACATATCCATATCCACAAACCCTAATCAGTTCGGTCTTACCGATAGGGATCTCGGTCTCACCAAGATGGGATTGCAAACTCTCTGTTTCCCTTCATAACGTTTCGGTCTAACCGAGATGAGCGATCCGTCCCACCGAGTTCGCAGTGCAAACTCTCTATTTCCTTTTCATAATGTTTCGGTCTAACCGAGATGAGCGATCGGTCCCATTGAGTTTGTTCGACCAAGTCTCTGTTTGCTTATTACTGAAATCGGTCTCACCGAGTTCAAGTAATCGGTCTCTCCGAGTGAGGTTTTTCCCTAACCCTAGCACGTCGGTCTCACCAAGTTGATGTTGTTGGTCCCACCAAAAAGCCTAATGTTCACATTTTGAACCAAGTCGGTCTCACCGAGTTTCACTATTCGGTCCTACCAAGTTTGGCAAATAGTGTGTAACGGTTAGATTTTGTGTGGAGGCTATATATACCCCTCCACCCCCTTCTCCATCTGTGAGAGAGCCATCAGAATGTGCCTACACTTCCACTACTCATTTTCTGAGAGAGAACCACCTACTCATGTGTTGAGACCAAGACATTCCAATGCAACCACAAGAATCTTGATCTCTAGCCTTCCCCAAGTTGCTTTCCACGCAAATCATTTTTCCACCATAGCCAAATCTGTGAGAGAGTTGAGTGTTGGGGAGACTATCATTTGAAGCACAAGAGCAAGGAGTTCATCATGAACACACGATCTATTAACTTTTGGAGAGTGGTGTCTCCTAGATTGGTTAGGTGTCACTTGGGAGCCTCCGTCAAGATTCTGGAGTTGAACCAAGGAGTTTGTAAGGGCAAGGAGATCACCTACTTCGTGAAGATCTACCCAAGTGAGGCAAGTCCTTCATGGGCGAACGCCATGGTGGGATAGACAAGGTTGCTTCTTCATGGACCCTTCGTGGGTGGAGCCCTCCATGGACTCGAGCAACTGTTACCCTTCGTGGGTTGAAGTCTCCATCAACGTGGATGTACGATAGCACCACCTATCGGAACCACGCCAAAATCCTCTCTGTCTACATTGCGTTTGCTCCCTCCAGACTCCTCCCCTTTACCTTCATATGCAATTATTGACATTCCGCTGCTATACTCTTAGAGTTGCATGTGTAGGTTGGTTGCTTGACTAGAGCTAAGTTGCAAAAATCTGCCAAGACTTAAAATTGGGAAAAGGCTAGATTTTTATTTGGTCAAGTAGTCTAATCACCCCCTCTAGACATACTTTCGATCCTACAACTCCACGTTCACATACAATGGGTGTAAGACAGTTTTGCACATGCAGAAATCTTGGGTTAAACCTGACGAGCCTAGCATGTACAGACATGGTCTCGGAACACTGGAGACCGAAAGGTCGAACGTGAATCATATAGAAGATATGGTCAACATAGAGATGTTCACCATTGATCACTACCCCATCTCACGTGATTATTGGACATGGGTTAGTTGATTTGGACCACGTATCACTTAGATAATCTTGAGGGATGTTTATTTAAGTGGGAGTTCATTAGCAATTTGATTAATTGAACTTAATTTATCATGAACTTAGTCTTATAGTTTTGCATATCTATGTTGTAGATCAATGGCGTGAGCTACCATTCCCGGAATTTTAATGTGTTCCTAGAGAAAGCTAAGTTGAAAGATGATGCTAGCAACTACACAGACTGGGTCCATAACTTGAGGATTATCCTCATTGCTGCACAGAAGAATTATGTCCTTGATGCACCGCTAGGTGAAAGGCCTGCTGCAGGAGATGAAGCTGATGTTATGAACGTATGTCAAGCTCAATCTGATGACTACTCAATAGTTCAGTGTGCCATGCTTTACAGCTTAGAACCGGGACAGAGAGGATAGTTGTGAAGGAAGTACCATTTTGGCAAGTCCATGTGGTATGAAATTTTTACAGCATCATTATATGCCCAAATCATCCTGCCATGTTCATTTTCCGCTCAAGTGGATACACTATGTGAGTGCCCCTTCATGATCTTGATTCTGGACCAGATTTAGCAGTTGTAAAGCATCTATGCTAAACACTTGTACAAATCACCTCAAAATTAACAGGATTATAGTCCTTCCTATCCTAAACCTCCCAGACATCAGCTCCCTCCATTATCACTTCCCTGCTGATCATAGTTTCATGCAATATTTTGCAAGAACAAACTTCAAAGGTCATTTCCCATCTAACCACAACGTTTTTGATCTAGATTTAAACTCAGATGTAACCTACCCCGGAGGGACTTACCCCTAGACAACTCTTACCAACCCGTTGTGACCTCTACTAGCCAGTTCATGTGGTGACCACCGTTTTGGCATGCTATGAGAATGTCCAGAACGTCCTTTTGCTCGGGTCCTACTCGTGATCGTTGTTCCACCGTGCCCATGCATGTCTAGCAGCTCACCCTCGCCGTCCTCTTCTTCCCTAACCTCACTCCCCTGTAGGGGAATGCAACAGAAAACAAAAACATTCGGTATAGCGAGCATGCCCAGGACCACTATGGAGACTGCATACAAGATTTGACCTGATCCGTACCAACTCGAAGCGCAGCGGAAGAAGAGTCGGTGTAGATCATCATTGCAGATCCTCGCAGCTAGGATTTACAACCTCCCAACCGTGAGGATGTACTCCCTTTCCGGACAGCCCTTCGGGAGGCGGTCAGACAGTCCCCCAGACGATGTCGCGGATAGCCCTTTGGGAGGACCGTCGAAACTTGAACAGAGACTCGGACAGCCCTTCGGGAGGACACTCGAACAACCCCTCGGGCAAAAGATCGAAATTACAATCTCTCTACAGGGTTGCACACATATGGTGTCAGCTATCCGGTAGGGCTTCGCCATCCAGAACTAGTTCATGCCGGAACCCAGACAGCCTTTCAGCTCTACGAAACTATTTCGCTAGGAGGGAGAGACAAGCCAGACAAGTCATGGCATGTGTATGGGAGCAAGGGATAAAGAGATGGCAGCCCTCACCTCCTCTATTTACAGGAAAGCCAAGGGGTAGTGTGCCTCTACAATTTTACCAAAAACCCCATGCATTAGGTCACACATGAGGGTGTTAAGGTCAAAATGGGATGCCATGTGGATCTCCAAGGAGATCCACCACCCATGGCCGGCCACCCCTAGGGGGGCCCTCAAATGGGGTTCCTTCCCTTGTAAGCCACTTCCTTCTAGAACTTTGACCAAGTCCAAAAATGTGGCTCTACATAAATATCCCAAAAAGCACTTTCACTATTCACGACGACATTTTTCAGCATCCGTTCGAACTGAAAATATTTATGTGGGCTAAGAACATTTCCAGAACCCACTAAAATAATTTTCAACATGTGGGTACTAAAATAATTTTCAACACGTTCCAAAACAATTCTGGATTAGTGATTTTCACCTGCGAAACGCATCTGAAGTGGCTCCGGCAGTTCCGGAACATTTCTGGGTTTTATCTCAGAAAATTCAAAAAAGCTTCCAGAATGATTCTGGCACCCTCCAAGAATTATCAGGCATTTGCTGAAACCAATTTGACTTAATAGTATATCCCGAAACAACTTTTCGGTATCATCAAAACTTATCCGATGACCTCTCTCTACGGTATGATTCCGCTGTCCGAAACCTTTCCGGTGTCTGAAACTTTTTCGGTGATTTTCTCTCACACGCCCTGTCTAGTATTCAACAGATAGATGACCCTTAAGCGTGTGACCCTATAGGTTCGGTGAAGTATAGACATGACTTGGAACCCCTTCTGATCAATGATCAACATCGGAGTCGTGGACACCCATATTGACCCCTATACCCACACGAAAAAGTATTCGAGTGAACCTCCAGTTGTAGTGAGCTATTCCTGTTGCTTAGCGATATGTCACAAACACCCAAGGTGAGATTTATTGCATCTCCGTGGATGAACAATTTATCCACCATGCAAGTTACCTCATTACTGGTTTTGTTCTCTTTTCTCGTTTCCGTGTTCTGGCATCCTAGTGATCAAATCACAAGGTGTCTGGCCAGACAATTATGGATACCGTAACACCGAGAGGGCCCGAGAATATCTCTCCATCGTCGGAGGAGCAAATCCCAATCTTGAGCTATCTTGTTACTTCCCATACTTTTCCATGAACACGTAAGCCACCGTAATAGCCACCCAGTTACGGATGACGTTTAACAAACCCCAAAGTTCGCGAAGCAAGCACGAAGGAACTCAATACTCTCATGGTCTAAGGAATTATGCGAACATTAACTATCTCAATGATATTAACCATAAAATTGTGACGAAAGAATCTCATAGCATAACATCAATTTGGGTCGATTCAACACAGGTGTTCTACCAACATCGTGCCCTCAAAATTGCCAGCATAGACATGCCTATGATCAAGAAAACAGGATCATCATGCAATACTTGAGCCAGTCTTCGAGGCAAGACTAGGAATACATTTTACCGTTTAGTATACCACACGTGCACATGAGTTTCCCTCCGATCCTCGTGGATATTGCAGACTCGAGAATCATTGCAGTTATAGCATGGAAGCTAAACATTCATTACAAACTTTGGAGATACAAAATAACTGTTATTAATGCCTCTAGGGCATATCTCCTACAGACTCCCACTTGCACTAGAGTCATAATCCAGTTACATGACTTCCCTAACACCAATGGCTATCCAGTGCTGCTCATGCTTTGCTTATGGTAGAGGCTTTGTCATCGGGTCTGGCATGTTCAGATCCGTGTGAACTTTGCGTATTTTCACTAAAGCCGATTCGACATGATGTCGAATGAGTTTATATTTGCATTCAATATGTCTTGTCTTATGGTGCGAACTTGGCTCCCTTGACTGAGCCACGGCACCACTATTATCACAATAGATTTCCACCGGGTCCTGGGCAGTAGGAACCACACCAAGGTCTTCAAGAAATTGCTTGATCCATACCGCCTCCTTGGAGGCTTCTGAAGCAGCAACATATTCCGCCTCCGTTGTAGAATCCGCCACAGTCTTTTGTTTGGAACTTTTCCAATCTACTGCGCCACTGTTCAATATGAAAACATAGCCTGATTGAGATTTTAAGTCAACTGGGTCAGTCATGAAGCCTACATCAGTGTAACCACTTACAATGCGCTCTTCATCACCTCCATACACAAGGAGTAAATCCTTGGTACTTCTGAGGTACTTAAGAATACCCTTGACTGCGGCCCAGTGTTCCAATCCTGAATCACTTTGGTACCGGCTGCTAACACTTAGCGCATAGGAAACGTCCGGTCTTGTACATAGCATGGCATACATAATAGAACCAACTGCCGAGGCATATGGAACATCATTCATTTGCACTCGCTCATTGAGAGTCTGAGGACACTGATGCTTGCAAAGCACTATGCCAGGTGACATGGGGAGAAGGCCCTTCTTGGAGTTCTCCATGTTAAACCTTTTCAACACCTTGTCAATGTACGTGCTTTGGCTAAGTGCTATCAGGCGTTTTGATCTATCTCTATAGATTCTGATGCCCAATACATATGCTGCTTCGCCTAAGTCTTTCATTAAAAAACTTTTCTTCAATCAGTCTTTTATTTTGCTAAGGAAATTCACATCATTTCCAATTAATAATATGTCATCCACATACAAGATTAGAAATGCTTTTGCGCTCCCACTAAACTTCTTGTAAACACAAGATTCTTCGTCATTCTTGATGAAGCCAAATTGTTTGACCACTTCATCAAAATGAATGTTCCAGCTCCTTGACGCTTGACCATAAATGGCTTTCTGAAGTTTGCATAGATTTCCAGCATCCTTATGAATGACAAAACCTTCTGGTTGTATCATGTATACATCCTCTTTGAGGTTTCCATTTAGGAAAGCCGTTTTGACATCCATCTGCCATATTTCATAATCGAAATAAGCAGCAATTGCTAGTAATATCCAAACAGACCTAAGCATAGCTACGGGCAAGAAAGTCTCATCGTAGTCCACTCCTGGAACTTGCGTGAACCCTTTCGTGACAAGTCTAGCTTTGTGGATAGTAATGTTACCATCTACGTCCGTCTTCCTTTTGAAAATCCATTTACAACCAATCGGCTTTACACCTTCTGGAAGTTCTTCCAAGTTCCAAACTTGGTTTTTGTACATGGATTCCATTTCAGATTTCATGGCCTTGTGCCATTCCCTTGAGCTAGGCCCCGCCATCGCTTCCTTGTAGTGCGCAGGTTCATCGTCTTCAAGAATGAAGATTTCATTATGAAACCAATCAAGTGGCTGGATAGCCCTACCTGATTTGTGCGGTTCAGTTACAACATTGTCTGAAGTCTCCGCATCATATGCGACAACTTTCGGATGGTTGCAGGGATAATTAGCGGAATATCTTCTGGTTCCTTAGCCATATCAATAGTTGCCGAAGATTCACTAATCTCATCAAGTTGTACTGTCCTCCCACTTAATTCTTTGGTGAGAAATTCTTTCTCTAGAAAGACTCCGCTTTTAGAGACAAACACTTTGTGCTCGGAGGGTAGGTAGAATGAATACCCAATTGTTTCTTTTGGATAATCTACAAAGTTACACTTGTCTGATATGGGATCGAGTTTGGTAGGTTGTAAACGCTTTACATGTACCTCACATCCCCAAATTTTAAGATGCGCATACTGGGTGTCTTCCCATTCCACATCTCATGTGGTGTCATCTTAACAGACTTAGACGGTGCTCTATTTAGTGTATGAGGGATAGTTTCTAGTGCATGACCCCAAAAATATATCGGCAGATCTGTAAGAGACATCATCGACCTTACCATGTCCAACAGGGTTCGGTTACGTCTTTCCGATACTCCATTTCTCTATGGAGTTCCGGGAGGCGTAAGCTGTGAAACGATTCCACGGTCACTCGGATGTTGGCCAAACTCATGACTAAGATATTCGCCTCCGCGATCAGACCGCAGAAACTTAATCTTGTTGTTATGATGATTTTCTACCTCATTCTGAATTTCTTTGAACTTTTCAAAGGTTTCTGACTTATGCTTCATTAAGTAGATATAGCCATACCGACTTATATCATCAGTAGAAGTCACAAAGTAGAAATATCCACCCTGTGCTGCTGTGCTCATTGGACCACATACATCACTATGTATTATTTCCAATAATTCACCGGCCCATTCAGGATGACCCGTGAACGGCGCCTTGGTCATTTTCCCCATCAGACAAGCTTCACATGTGTCAAATGATTCAAAATCAAAGGACGGTATAACTCCATCTCTCTGGAGTCTTTGCATGCGTTTCTTTCCAATGTGGCCAAGCCGGCAGTGCCACAAGTAAGTGGTGGTGGTATCAGCCTTCTTAAGGCGTTTAGCATTCATGTTAAAGACATCATTTTCACATTCAAGATTTAGTATGAAAAGGCCCCCAACAATGGGTGCAAATCCATAAAACATATCCTTACAATAAAGTGAACAGTCATTGTTCTCAGACTTGTACGAATACCCATCGTGTAACAAACATGATCCGGAGACAATGTTTCTATACAACAGTGGAACAAAATAATAGTTACTTAGTTCTAAGATAAATCCTGAAGGGAGACGTAGAGGCATAATGCCGACGGCTTGAGCTGTGATCCCAGCACCGTTCCGGACACGCATCACGACTTCATTCTTTGCCAGCTTGTGCACCTTCTGAAGCCCTTGTATCGAGTTGCAAATGTTAGCAGCCGATCCAGTATCAAATACCCAAGACTTAGAATTTTCGCTAGCAAGAAAAACGTCAATGACATTAACCTGTATAACAATTATACCTTTTCCGGTTTTCTCGGTCTCCTTATCTTCCAGATACTTCTTGCAATTTATCTTCAAGTGTCATGTGCCCTTGCAGTATAAGCACTCAGTTTCATTCTTGGCTCCGCCCTTAGAGTTGCTTTGGGAGCCGGTCTTACTGGCGCCCTTGCCCTTCTTTGGCTTGCCTTTCTTTTTGAGACTGGCGGTTTTATTCACAAGCAACACTTGCTTGCGATTTTTCTGCAGTCCTCCTTCTGTAGTTTTCAGCATGGCGAGCACCTATTCTTGTGTCTTCTTCATCCCTGTCATGTTGTAGTTCATGACAAAACCGTCGTAAGACGGGGGAGTGAAGAAAGCAACATGTCCATCATATGCCCAGGTGGAAGTGGAAATTCCAGGGCATTAAGCCTTTCAGAATAGCCAATCATTTTGACCACGTGTTCTCCAACTGAACTACCCTCAGCCATCTTGCATTCCATCAAAGCCTTCATGATATAAAATCGTTTAGACTTTGTGGTTTCTTTGTACAGAGCATCCAATTCCCGGATCATATCATGGGGTTTATGGAATTAAAAACGTTTTTGAAGCCATGAACTCATGCAAGCTAGCATGAGGCATTGCACTAAGTTGTGATCATCATCCTTAGTGGCCCAGACATTTTGTTCATCTTCTGGGGCCTCTGCCGCCGGTTTAGCTGGAAGAGCAGTTTCAAGCATGTACAATTTCTTAGCGCTCCTGAGGACAATCCTCAGGTTACGGACCCAATCCGCATAGTTGTTTCTAGTCGTAGCTAACTTCTTTTTCTCTAACATTGGACCTCAGTTGAACATGGTGTTGCGAGCCATTTGATCTACAACGGAAAACACAAGTTTCACTTAGACTTTGTTTATAATGAAATTAGCAGTAGTGAATAAACATTTTTTATTCTAAAGTGTGCTCCCACTCAAATCAATATCTCTCATAATTGATTTTGAGTGATTCAAGATCCAAATATCAATTCAACGTCATAGAATCATCATCTCATGACGAGGATTTCAATTGGTAGGACAACTTGCCGATCACATCTCTATGTGACTCTTGTTCATCTTTCGATGTGTGTGTTCCGAGCTCAGGATGATCCTGCCATGAACGTCGAGACAACCAAGCTACGAGGTCTGACCTCACCCGCCTTACATTTCTCCAATCGTTCGTACCCATGCATCCATGGTGCACCCTGAAAGGATAGATGTTGTGATGGTGCTGCACTTGGGAGAACACTAACTAATTGTATTTTAAGTGAGAGATCACCCTAATAAAAAGCGACTACCACGCAATCAAGAAGGGTACATCAAGAGGGATAAACATCTCAGACAATTCATAATAGCATGATATGGTATAGCCTCTTCTGACGGATAAGTCAAGTATTTCTTCGTCTTTGGCATTCGCGTCGGTGTTCACCTTTGCAAAGATTGCCACCACCTTGTCGAAGCACCAGATAATATTGCTATGTCCATAGCGGATAAAATAAATGCATTACTTAAGGTTGACACACAGGTCATTAAAGTGACAATTGTATGGCTCCAGCCATCATGCCGAATCATGACACGCAGGTCATGTTAATTACATCATATAGTCATCTCATACATAATCGAATTAATACAAGACTTGCTATACCACATCACATGCAAACCATCCTGCAAAACCAAGTTAGACGCCTCTAATCGGTTTATGGAAAATTTTATTTTACGTGGCTTCTAAGGTTTTGACTTAAACTGCAGCTACCAATGTTTATCATCAAGTATGATTATTCAAGTTGCTAGATTAACTTTGCAGGGTGTATGAAGCACGAGATAATAAAATCTCGAACCCCATACTAAACTTCGTCATACGCATGACCCCCGTGCAAATCATATCTGCATTGCCCTTTTGTCTGCGCAATTTCATCTTTCTCTCAACTATGGCGGAACCCAAAGAACTGATAGCACTTCATTGATCAATTAGGATCGCAGATTGCCAGAACTTTGTAAAATTCCATCATGCCATTTCAAGATCAGAAATACGCAAATTCTAGGGAAGCAACAAGAATATCGGGTAACAGATTTTATCTGCCACCCACATAAATAATTTTCCGCAATAGATCTCGTCTACTCCAAAATTATATAATGCCATACCCATACATCTCCATGTATTCTAGATCATAACCTGCATCTACGCATAGCACGGCTCTGATACCACTATAGGGGAACACAATAGAAAACAAAAAAAAATCGGTATAGCGAGCACGCCCAGTACCACTATGGAGACTGTATACAAGGTTTGATCTGATCCATACCAACTCAAAGCGCAACGGAAGAAGAGTCGGTGTAGATCATCGGTGCAGATCCCCACAGCTAGGATTTACAACCTCCCAACCGCGAGGATGTACTCCCTTTCCGGAAAGACCTTCGAGAGGCGGTCGGATAGTCCCCCGGATGATGTCGCGGACAGCCCTTCAGGAGCACCGTCGAAACTCGAACGGAGACTCAGACAGCCCTTCGGGAGGACACTCGAACAGCCCCTTGGGCAAAAGATGGAAACTACAATCCCTCTACAGGGTTGCACACATATGGTGTCAGCTATCCGGTAGGGCTTCGCCGTCCAGAACTAGTTCCTGTCGGAACCCAGACAGCCTTTCGGCTCTATAAAACTATTTCGTTGGGAGGGAGAGAGAAGCCAGACAAGCCATGGCATGTGTATGATAGAAAGGGATGAAGAGATGGCAGCCCTCACCTCCCCTATTTATAGGAAAGCCAAGGGGTAGTGTGCCTCCACAATTTTACCAAAAACCCCATGCATTAGGTCACACATGAGGGTGTTAAGGTCAAAATGGGATGCCATGTGGACTTCCAAGGAGCTCCACCACCCATGTCCGGCCACCCCTAGGGGGCCCCCAAATGGGGTTCCTTCCCTTGTAAGCCACTTCTTTCTAGAACTTTGACCAAGTCACAAAAGGTGGCTCTACATAAATATCCCAAAAAGCACTTTCACTAATCATGACGACATTATTCAGTGTCCGTTCGAACTAAAAATATTTATGTGGTCTAAGAACATTTCCAGTACCCACTAAAATAATTTTCAATACATTCCGAAACAATACCGGTTTAGTGATTTTCATCTCCGAAACGCATCTGAAGTGGCTCCGGCAGTTCCGGAACATTTCCGGTTTTTATCTCAGAAAATTCCAAAAAGCTTCCGGAATGATTCTGGCACCCTCCAAGAATTGTCAGGCATGTGCTGAAACCAATTTGACTTAATAGTATATCCTGAAACAACTTTTCAGTATCATCGGAACTTATCCGATGACCTCTCTCTACGGTACGATTCCGCTGTCCGAAACCTTTCCGGTGTCCGAAACTTTTTCGGTGATTTTCTCTCAGACTCCCTGTCTAGTATTCAGCAGATAGATGATCCTTAAGCGTGTGACCCTATAGGTTTGGTGAAGTATAGACATGACCCGGAACCCCTTCCGATCACTGATCAACATCGGAGCCGTGGACACCCATATTGACCCCTATACCCATACGAATAAATATTTGAGTGAACCAGCTTCTGTCGAGAGGAAGAAGTAGGAGGCGAGGGAGGAGAGCGAACTAGCGGCAGGCCCCACTAGTCAGCATCCCAGACCCCGGCCCCACCCCTGCCAACATGTCAAGTGGAGACGCACTCCGCCAGGGTGCGCTTTCAATCTTCTAAAAATGCATTTTGGCTCTGCTTCTCCCAAACTACACTTTCTCTATTAGAAAGTGTGTTCCCTAGAAAGGCACGTTCTATTTAATCAACTAGGGACCTGTTTGTGAATACTTTTGTTACATATTGGTCCCTGAGCTTTGAACTACGTATCTTTTCAACCGAGACTCTGAATGAGGTGAATCCAACACCCACATCTTTGTCTCAACGAGCCCGTTCAGTTCACATCATTTTCATTATGGTTTGACATACTGGAAATGACCATTTTCCCTTGCACCTAATCATCCCCCTCCGAGGGAGAAACTTCTCCAGCGATTCCTTCCGCGATCATTCAGCACTTCTCCCTGGTGTATCCTTCACCCCCCAGGCAAGCCCCAACCGCCACTTGCATTATAGCCATGCAGTAGCCATGTTTTATCCTTGGATATTTAATAAAATTTTGCCCGTTATCTGCCTGCTTGTTTGCTACTACTGTCGTTGTTTCAGTTTTGCTCGTGGATTCATGTTCACCCTCTTGCTATGTTCTGATGCATCTTGTTATCTTGTACTACTTGCTAGTATCATTGTCACATGTTATGCTTGGTAGTAGTAGTACATGCTAGTAGAAGTGATGTTCTTTCTTATGCACGCTTACCGTCTGTTATCTAGTATCGTTGTTATGCATGTTTCATTGCATCTAGTTGGTTACATGTTTACTTGGTAGTATCCGTGCTATGTTCTTGCATGGTATTTATTTATGATGCTAGTGGTCATGCTATGCTTATGTGTAGAGTTATACTTATGCAATGCTCATTTGGTTATATGCTTCATTATGGTTATGCTCGATGGTCATGTTGCACATCCATGCTCATGTTGGTATCATGCTCATGAATTGTAGTTACATCATGTTATTTTATCATGACTCAGCATATTGCATTAAAGTTTAACCGGATAATAATGAACTTGAACAACTGTGGACTAAGTCATGGTGCCACCAAATCGAGCTGACCAGTGCAGCCACATTTTCCTTTATGGGAATGCCCTAATGCAGTTTATTGCCATGCCTCTTGCCTATGCCTCCAACGAGGGAAGGTTATGGGAGCGTGCTACCCTGATCAGGTAGGCGGACATAAGCCTTGTGAGCCCGAGGTTGATTATGTGCACATGTCCCCGTTTGGGACCGTTTATTGTTTTGCCACAACGGTGGGTGTTGGGTGTCATTGGTTGATACGGGGCCACCCAGGATTTAGCCCAAAGGGGAGTTTGTCGGAGTGGCCGGGAGAGTGTCATGAGCAATAGAACGGTTTTTTCGGAATGTCATAGGTCCACCCAAATGGGAGTGCGAGGCCATGGATTCCGTGGTGTGGGTACAGTGTACTAACCTCTGTAGAGCATGTGTTTAAATCTATCGATAGCCGCGCCCGTGGATATGGGCCCAATTCATAGTCGGTCACACTATGAGCCAACAATAATAATAACTTGATTAATAATAACCCCGGTTCGGTGATGAGAAAGAGTTTGGTTGTGATCGAGAGAGGATCACGGAGGTGTCGTGGATACCAAAGTTGGTTGATCTTTATGTGATCGCGAGATTATCACGGTGGTATCATGGATATCGATGTTTGTAAGGTGATGCATATGTTGGTTATGAGGTAACCCCGAGCAGAGTAAGTTGGTGCATGATACTGTATGCATGTTGCATGCTAGTATCATCATGTTCATATGTTCATGCCATGCTCATATTGTTCTAGTTGTATCATGTTCAGCTTGTACATGCCATATTGTTCTGATAGTATCATGTTCATTGTTGCTTATCTTGTAATTGCCATGCTATTGTTTGTCTTGATTGCTTTTGGTTTGTTGTGAGCTTGCAAGTACATTCAATGTACTAACCTGGCATGTCATGCCAGTTTGCAGGTCATGCCCGATTTGATTACTTGTTTGCCACGGATCCCTTGTTTGTGAGCTAGGATAAGCGTTCCAGCCAGAGTCCCTGCGGAGTGGATTTCACCACCATCGGTGTTGTTTCGCTGCCAGTAGTTATTCCGCTGCTTCGTGTTGTTTTGCAGCTTGCTTAGAGCAACCATGGCAGGCGTAGTGTCGCCATGCTGATGTAATCCCTTGTACCCATATAGATTGTAATAAAGAGCTTATTTGTTCTATTCTAAGCAATGCCATATTCCAGAAGACTTCTTCTCAATCTCTAGGCTGGAATACAGGGTGTTCTGGTTTCTCTGAGCCGGGGTGTCACAAGGCTTGGTATCAGAGCAAGTCGGGCTATAGGATGCCCTAGCCTGCGCGAGCATTAGAAAGCGGTAGTACAGACTCTAGTGGTTTGTTGCACTTGAATGATGCATTAGTTTGTTGCATAGCATGCATATAGACTCATTATCTTGTCACTAACGATTAATCTTGTGAGTGTAGGTGGCATCGGTTTCGATCCACTACCTGCACCCTCCTTCTTAGCATGCCTGCTCTTTGGTGTTCGGCGTCATCTCTGGCCCAGCAGAGTGATGCCCTAGTACCAAGTGTTCCAGACACCATTTGCAGGACTTATGCTTAGGTATCGCTCGATATCTTTTAACCATCCACCCATATAGTTTTGGTGATAGACTTGTCTCTATCCCGAATCGTGCCATCCATCTCGTCCCTTTGGCAACCCTTAGTGATCTTTGTTATCAGAAAAGGGCAATGCCAGCAAGCCCTGTTTTCCATCGTCATCCTACCCTGCCATCCCATTCTTTGGAGAGGTATGGTTCCCCTTCGTACGCTTGATGATGAGGTAGTTTTCACCTTTGTGTTCTGCTACTTAATCACCACGTCCGTCCTCGCCTCCGTAACCATCCAGATGCAACCGGTGTTCAGCCATCACTTGGTGTAGCCTTGGTTACACAAACTCCTTCCACACAAGGATTCACTTTCGTGCACTCCGTCACAGCATATTAGATCGTAATACCGGAGTTTCTGCGAGATTTGTGTGCTTAGGTGTGCATGCATATTATTGTTGTGAGTAGCAGTAATATGTGACGTTGCTTGATTATTTATATTATTTGTATGCTTGTGTGCTTTTGTTTTTGTTGTTTCTTTTGCTTCTTTCTTTGGGCCATCGGTGTTGCCATATTTTCGCCTTATTAAAGTTGCTCGTCAACCACATCGAACCCGAAGAATCAGCAAGGAGCTCAAATGTTTGGAAACTCGGCTAAACACTATGGAATTCTCAGCCAACTGCAGTGAAATTTGGAATATCTCATCTGAATGCAAATGATATCCTGGATTGATTATTAACATCAAGTTTGCATTAGTGTGCACTCCTCACAATAGTACGGATAATCAAGTCTCCCCCAGTGTGCACTCTTCATAGCAAAAATGATGAAATCAGCAAGAAGATAAATTGTGTGCAAGATCAACAGTATATTACCAGTCCAAGGTATGGTTCATATGCAAGGTTTGATTCTTCCTTGAGGATGGTCTTGACACATGCTATACCTAGAAGCAAGCAAGAATATGCCATGTATTCAATAAGGAGGATAGCCCAGCAAACTTGTTTTCATACAAGTAATTAATAGCAAGAATATTAAGATGATTGATATATGTGGTAAGCAGTCTGCATATCACAATGAGAAGCTTCTTGTGTAAGCAACTCAGTCTTCCCTCGCGAGCTACAAGAGAAGCTTCCAGTGCAAGATTCCTCTATCTTCCTCAGTGCGATACATGGATGACTTCCCATGCAAGGTACTCTATCTTTTGCAGTAAGCAACCGCAAAAGCTTTCGGCATAAGGTACTGAGTCCTTCCCTAGCAAGTCTTTAAGGAGGGAAGCTTCCAAAGCACGATACCCAGTATTCCTCAGCAAGATAGTCTTATGGCTTCCAACATAAGCCATCCAATCCTCCTCAGTACGGCATTGGTGCAAAATAGTACACTGTGAATTGACAGCATATGGCAGTGAACCCCAAGAATCAGGTCCACAACAGTCTGGTCAGAAACAAGAACCTGTCAGAATACAAGTCTACCTCAGAATCAAATTCTTATATATATTGTGAGCATGCTGCTAAGACCTTGCAAGTCACTGGGTGCTGCAAGAACCGACAAGTTCCGGAGAAAACAACATGGGATAGCAAATTTTGTTAGTACTCATCAAGGCCAATTTCCCCATACCCGACAAGGTGATATCATTTACCCTTGTGACCACCTAGTATGCTTGACAGCAAAAATGAGCTAGATGCAAGTACCTGTTGTGATGCCCCCGATTCAATCGTACACTAATCATGCACACAAATGTGTACGATCAAGATCAGGGACTCACGGGAAGATATCACAACACAACTCTAAAACATAAATAAGTCATACAAGCATCATAATACAAGCCAGGGGCCTCGAGGGCTCGAATACAAGTGCTCGATCATAGACGAGTCAGCGGAAGCAACAATATCTGAGTACAGACATAAGTTAAACAAGTTTGCCTTAAGAAGGCTAGCACCAACTGGGATACAGATCGAAAGAGGCGCAGGCCTCCTGCCTGGGATCCTCCTAACTACTCCTGGACGTCGTCAGCGGCCTGCACGTAGTAGTAGGCACCTCCAGGGTAATAGACGTCATCGACGGTGGCGTCTGGCTCCTGGGCTCCAGCATCTGGTTGCGACAACCAGGTAGAAGGGAAAGGGAAAAAGAGGGAGAAAAGCAACCGTGAGTACTCATCCAAAGTACTCGCAAGCAAGGAGCTACACTACATATGCATGGATATATGTGTAAAGGGCCATATCAGTGGACTGAACTGCAGAATGCCAGAATAAGAGGGGGATAGCTAGTCTTATCGAAGACTACGCTTCTGGCAGCCTCCGTCTTGCAGCATGTAGAAGAGAGTAGATTGAAGTCCTCCAAGTAGTATCTCCAAGTAGCATCTCCAAGTAGCATCTCCAGTCGCATCGCATAGCATAATCCTACCCGGCGATCCTCTCCTCGTCGCCCTGTAGAAAAGCGATCACCGGGTTGTCTGTGGAACTTGGAAGGGTGTGTTTTATTAAGTATCCGGTTCTAGTTATCATAAGGTCAAGGTACAACTCCAAGTCGTCCTGTTACCGAAGATCACGGCTATTCGAATAGATTAACTTCCCTGCAGGGGTGCACCAACTTACCCAGCACGCTTGATCCCATTTGGCCGGACACACTTTCCTGGGTCATGCCCGGCCGCGGAAGATCAACACGTCGCAGCCCCACCTAGGCTCAAAAGAGAGGCCAGCACGCCGGTCTAAACCTAAGCGCACAGGGGTCTGGGCCCATCGCCCATAGCACACCTGCACGTTGCGTACGCGGCCGAAAGCAGACCTAGCCTAGTGGCGTTCCAATCCAATTCGGCGCCCGCCGCTCCGTCGCTGACGTCTGAAGTGCTTCGACTGATACCACGACGTCGGGATACCCATAACTACTCCCGCGTAGATGGTTAGTGCGTATAGGCTCGTAGCCAACTCAGATCAAATACCAAGATCTCGTTAAGCGTGTTAAGTGTCCGCGAACGCCGAACAGGGCCAGGCCCACCTCTTTCCTAGGCGGTCTCAACCTGCCCTGTCGCTCCGCCACAAAGATCCACACAGAGGGCCGTCGGGACAAAGGTCCTTTCAGCCCCCAATCCGTGAATCACTCGTGGGTACTCTTCGAGCTGACCCGACTTTAGTCACCATCTGTATAGTATGTATGTATGTATAATATATACCCGTGATCAACTCCCGAGTGATCACGGCCCAATAGAATAGCAAGGCAGACTAACAAGAATGTAGGGCCAATGATGATAAACTAGCATCCTATACTAAGCATTTAGGATTGCAGGTAAGGTATCAACAGATGTAGCAACAATGTCAGGCTATGCATCAGAATAGGATCAACGGAAAGCAGTAACAGGCTACACTACTCTAATGCAAGCAGTATAGAAGAGAATAGGCGATATCTGGTGATCAAGGGGGGGGGCTTGCCTGGTTGCTCTGGCAAGAGAGAGGGGTCGTCAACTCCGTAGTCGAACTAGGCAGCAGCAGCATCGGTCTCGTAGTCTACCGGAGAGAAGAGGGGGAAGAAACAATGAATACAATGCAAACAAATTCATATCGATGCATGACATGACAAGTAACGATGCTAGGTGTGCCCAATCGCGGTAGTAGGTGATACCGACGAAGGGGGGAAACATCCGGGAAAATATCCCTGGTGTTTCGTGTTTTCGGGCAGAGGAGCCGGAGGGGGAAAGTTGCGGGTTCGATAGGTTAGGGGTGTGCGGCGGACGAACGAACTGCGTATCCGGATTCGTCCCGTCGTTCTGAGCAACTTTCATGTTGAAAATATTTTAATCCGAGTTACAGATTAAAAGATATGATTTTCTAAAGATTTTATTAATTTCTGGAATTTAATTAACTATTTAATTCTAACATTATCCAGAATAGTGCACGCTGACGTCATCATGATGTCAGCAGTCAACAGGGAGTTGACTGGGTCAATCTGACATGTGGGTCCCGCATGTCATACACTGTTTTAATTAACTAACAGTTAATTAGGTTAATTAGTGATTAGGTTAACCTAATTATAATTAATTAACTTAATTAATTCCTTAATTAATTAATTAATTAATTAATTAATTAATTAATTTTATTATTATTATTATTATTTAATTCTTTTCTTCTTTTTTTTAATTAAAACATTCTGGGGCAGTGGGGGCCCTTGTCAATGGCCCATAGGCCTATCGGGTCGGGCGTGCAGGCGACGAGCGCCACCCGAATGGGCACACGCCCATGGGCGGGCAGAACCGGCGCAGTGCCGGAGCAGGGGGAGGCCGGTGGCCACGGCGCTCCATCGGCACCGTGCGGCGGCAGCAGGCGAGCAGGGGTCGCGGCGCTGAGCAGCAGTAGCATTAGGCAGCAGCAGTGAAGCGGCGACGAGCATCGATGGTGGCTCGTAAGCCGAGCCGGGAGAGGCGGCAGCAACAGCGCAGCGCAGTGGGGCGAGCAGGGCGGGCACCAATAGGCGCGGGGCACGCCGGACGTGGCGAGGCCACGGCGGCGTTAGCAGAGACGCGGGGGGGGAGGCCATGGCGTGAGCGCGAGGAAGAGAGGAGGGGGAAGCTCACAGGGGCGGCGTAGGGTTCGTGGCAGTGGGCTCGGGGAGGAGGACGACGAAGGGGCGGCGTCCGGGTCGTCGGGGACGAGTGCGGCGAGGCGACGGGAGGGCGTCGCGGCG
>NC_041381.1:370878009-370885657 GCF_002162155.2 Triticum dicoccoides | reverse complement strand
GGAGGGCCGTTCCCCTCGATCCGATCTGGATCGGGGAGGAGGGGGGAGAGCGACTGGGGGGAGGGGGCGAGTGGGTGACGGGGTGGGGTTAGGGTTTGGGTCGTGGGGGATATGGGGATTGGGGGGCGGCTGGGCCTTTGCCCAGTTGGGCCGGTTGGTGGCCTGGCCGGCTGGGCCGGCTGGCCCAGTGGGGGGTGCGTTTCCCTTTTGTTTTTGTTTTTGTTTTTTTGTTTTCCTTTCACTTGTTTCTTTTTTTATTTATTTTCCTTTCTGTTTTATTCAATTTAAATTATTTATGCATTTTCTAAAAATGTGTTTACTTCACCATAATTATCTATGCAACATTTGACACGGTCCGAACATTTTGTTTTAAAGTTTGAAAACTTTGTTTGTTTGCCAAAAATCCAAATTTAAATTCGAATCGTTTTGAACTAACGCGAGATTAGCGACAGTAACGGAGGTGACATGGCGTCATTAGCAGAGGTTACTGTAGCTTGCTTATCCGGGCGTCACAATTCTCCTCCACTACAAGAAATCTCGTCCCGAGATTTAAGAGGTGAGTAAGGGGGAAAGTTCTGGTTATTCTAATGGATCTTCTCGCAGAAGTTAATCCCTTTCGTTGATGTCTTCAATTCTTTATTCCAAAGCATCATGATGAAGTTGTCGTCCTTTCTTCGGGGAACTTCATCATACTTACGAATAGGTACGGGGCAGCTCTACAATGATAGGATGTTATAAGGGAAATTCATCTGGGGGTATCCCAAGAATGAACATATGAGTATCTCTCGAGTTGATCAAATGACACACATCGAGAGCAAAGTAAGACGGTGTAATAAGAAGTTTCAAGCGGATAGGCAATCATTCATTGCCTGAAGCAGAGTGCGAAAGGGGTTCAGAGCAACGGGAATAAGTATTGTGTCCGATACCAGAATAGATCAACAGGCAAGTGGCTCGTGAATTACATACAAAGTCAAGCACGAGGAATAACTTTGACATCAGGTTGTACAGGAGAGTCAGGTTTCGATCCTGTGGAACTGTGGGTTATGGGCCCACCATGTGGGTTAAAAGTAGGAAGGCGGTGATGTCTTGCACGATCATGCAAGTAAGGCATGTCAGAGGTTAGACTGTCAGTTATATGTCAGCAACTACATCGGTACCAAGGCGAGGGACAAGGAGAACCATTTTCCTGCTCGTTGAAACGAGGCGGACCAATAGGCAAAGTTCTCGTCCATCGGTGGTTACTAAAATGTCATCAACAATAGTAACAGGGTCTTACTGACAGAGTTGTACACCGAGGTGTTTACATAAGCAGGAGAATAATACTGCTTAGTTTATATAGACCTCAAGAAAGGTTAAACCAACCAATGGAAAGGAAAATAAGATTATCAGATTAAACAGAACAATGAAAAGGAAAATGTGTTTAAACACATATATCAGGGGGTATATCCTTCCCAAGGGCAAGCAACGCATGATATTCATGACGGGATATAACGTAGAAAACCCCTTTAGTAAAGGGAAGAGAAATTTTCATGACATTACCCATACAACGGTGTTTGGATAATTGATCAAGAAGCATTTAGCATTGGGCTTTAAATGTTCTTGTTGAAAATCGGAGTACCATAGACATGCTTCGAGATAGCATTGACATGGTCTTCAAGCAAAAATCAGATTTTGGATACACAAAGGATCCATCAGGATAAACTCATTAAAAAGGCATTCGGTTTCCTCATGGAAAAATGATTAACCTTGTTACAAAGGAAACTATAACACTAGGTCCTCTGGTCCGGTGTGCTAGGCATGACATCACCTTACCGGGGCATATAGGGACCAATGTTATAACTCTTGAAAAGTTGTCCCAACCATCATATCTGACCGAGATTCAGATCCGGTTGGTGTCATGATACCTCAGACTCAGGATGTCCGAGAAGAAAAGGTGCAACACAAATAGACGAAAAGACATTTCAAGATTCTCAGGAAATGAACTATGGAAGCAAGTTCCGAAACCAGAGTTCATCATTAAACCAAGGAGAGGATGAGGAAGTGGCTGACGGACTCAGCGATAATTCAACGAGGTATCCAAAAAGATGCATCTCCTCAATTATGTGGATAAGGAGATAGCATTTGTCCGATCAAATGATATAATGAAGCATGCTCGAGGACAACATACACAATTAAACATTGGTTGAAAGGTGCGCCCGAAATATGGGTTGGGCTGCACGACCAATGTCAGAATGGTGATTCAATAATCAATAGTCTAAGAATGAACGGTTGACCATTAACTTCAAAGCAATAGGGTTGCTAGAAGTACAGAATCCAAACAGCATAGTTCACTTGTTGGTACCCCGGTTGGAATCAACCGAGAACCAAGAAAGAATGGTGATGGTGAGAAGTATCACTATACCAAGAATTTCTTAAGAGGTGGAGCAATCCCCACCACATCCTTGATATTAAAAGATGGTAATACTCCAAGGTAAGGAAGAACAAATGCTGGATATTAGGGATCTCAAGGTATAACTCAAAACACGAACAATTTTGTGTTGAACGGAAGGCAAATAAGTGGTCAAAGGTAACACAAATCATCAGGGGCAAGGATGGTATTTCTCATCATGAACTCCATTTGATATCCTGGATGAGCTCAGAATGTTGATGATCACGACACCTTTGTCGCAAGAGTTCATGAAGATGTAATTGATCGGCGACGACATCAAGTCAAAGTAATGATGAAGTGAAAGGTTATTGGAACCAAGGGTACGACTCAACTCGAAACCAAGCTTGTTGTTCAAGGCGAAATGGTATGACGATGAGGATCGACGTAAGGTTAGTTCATCATTGAAAATTGTGCTCCGAGAAGAAGGACCGGGTAGCACAGTTAATATCATCATGACAATGATATAGCCAAACAGGCTAGGAATGGCGTGATCGGGTACAAACTCGTACTTATAGAAGCTTACCGAAGAGTTGTTGAACCGTAGTGCGGACTCGGTTCAGTTATCGGTGTCTTTGAGTGTTCAATAACTCAGAGCCCGTGAAAAATTGGAATCAGTGGGAAGGTAGCATTTGATGAAGAACTCATAAAAAGTTATGCAGTTCCATGATAATCTCGAGATGCAAGGGGGGTAATACTCGACACAAGATCAAAGTAAAGGTTGGACTAGTGTATTGATCCATAGAAGACAATTGTTTTAACTTGTCCGAGAAATGAGATCAAAGAAGAACAATCATGGTCGGAACCACGGTTGCAACAGGCCAGATCCTAGATATAAGATGAACTTATACCAAAGGAATAATTTATTTAAGAGAAGCTTTAATGATAAGATCTACATCGTGTCCATGGGCATGAACACAAGTTCAAGGTCGACTCCCACTTCCATAATGCATAACCTTCCATTCACTTCTCTCAGTTAAGAATGTTTAGAGTTTGAAAGTTTAACTGACGGATTACCAGAAGGTTATGACCCATGAAGACTTTTGGGTTCACAAAAATTAAGGAAGGTATATGTTCAACCCATCGGAGCATCTTAGAAACATATACCACAATCTTTAGGAGTAATTAGCTCAAACTCGAAGGCAGAGCAAGGTTGAGAAAGCAGAGGATACATTTTACCAAAGGCATTATGTACCCGAGAAAAGGCTCACAAGGTTATTGAATATGAAGGGCGTTGTCAGATAAAATCCAACAAAGGATCTGGTGGTCCATAAGGGATCTGATGTGAGCATCGGTACTCAACCAGAAGAAGAAAGAATGCAAGGATATCATATGATAGAACAATTGACTAATTCAAAGATCAATCGCAAAGGATTTATGATTTCCAATTCAAGGGATCAGAAGCAAATGCTCTGGTTAAGGATAGAATAGTTGAATAGACTTAGGGATACAACCGACGGCAATTTAATTGGTTGATAACCAGCTCATGTCCAAAATGACGTCTGAGCCGGAGGGATGAATTCTAGGACCTGATTGAGGATTGCGAGCATTCACAACATATCGAATCAACAGACCCAAATGATAATGACAAGGGATGTCAATCTAATTACGAGACTTATGGGATTAACCATAATGCAAGCAAGCAAGAATTTCAAGAGCAATAGGCTGCTCGGGATTTTCGGAAGATCGAATGGCATTTCGAAGACTTTTGTGAAATACATGAATCAACTGGGGATGAGCGGATACTGGATAAGTGCGAGAAATTATCCGTATGGGTATTCAGGTGGTAAGGAACTGCAAGGCAGTAGGCATAAGTATTCTAAGAACAACAACGAGTATTTCGGGGCGTCTTGTAATAAAAGAACAACTGGGGACTAAGTAAGAACGGTGTATGAATTTATTCATAGGGATATTTTGGTGGTAGTGAATTGCAAAAGCAATGGGCAGTCCCGAAAGAGTATCGGAAAGTAACTTTGAAATCTTCATGTGCAGTCGGCGATCATCTAGACTGAAGGGGCTCTCCGGGAGAAAGCGTTTTCGAGAACCTAAAGTTAGATTTTAGAAAATCATTTAACCCGAATAGAAGAGAGATCAGAGTCCCAGAGTATAGACGAGGAGTAAAAGATCCTAATACCACCCAATGGCGACGTGGGCCCGTAAGGCACACAGCCAAGTTAGTAAAAGTTTTGCAATGACTAGACTCAACTTCAGCCAAGGAGTTGGAAAGGGGATTCCTACAGGTAGTCGGCTCTGATACCAACTTGTGACGCCCCCGATTCAATCGTACACTAATCATGCACACAAATGTGTACGATCAAGATCAGGGACTCACGGGAAGATATCACAACACAACTCTAAAACATAAATAAGTCATACAAGCATCATAATACAAGCCAGGGGCCTCGAGGGCTCGAATACAAGTGCTCGATCATAGACGAGTCAGTGGAAGCAACAATATCTGAGTACAGACATAAGTTAAACAAGTTTGCCTTAAGAAGGCTAGCACCAACTGGGATACAGATCGAAAGAGGCGCAGGCCTCCTGCCTGGGATCCTCCTAACTACTCCTGGACGTCGTCAACGGCCTGCACGTAGTAGTAGGCACCTCCAGGGTAATAGACGTCATCGACGGTGGCATCTGGCTCCTGGGCTCCAGCATCTGGTTGCGACAACCAGGTAGAAGGGAAAGGGGAAAAGAGGGAGAAAAGCAACCGTGAGTACTCATCCAAAGTACTCGCAAGCAAGGAGCTACACTACATATGCATGGATATATGTGTAAAGGGCCATATCAGTGGACTGAACTGCAGAATGCCAGAATAAGAGGGGGATAGCTAGTCTTATCGAAGACTACGCTTCTGGCAGCCTCCGTCTTGCAGCATGTAGAAGAGAGTAGATTGAAGTCCTCCAAGTAGTATCTCCAAGTAGCATCTCCAAGTAGCATCTCCAGTCGCATCGCATAGCATAATCCTACCCGGCGATCCTCTCCTCGTCGCCCTGTAGAAAAGCGATCACCGGGTTGTCTGTGGAACTTGGAAGGGTGTGTTTTATTAAGTATCCGGTTCTAGTTGTCATAAGGTCAAGGTACAACTCCAAGTCGTCCTGTTACCGAAGATCACGGCTATTTGAATAGATTAACTTCCCTGCAGGGGTGCACCAACTTACCCAGCACGCTTGATCCCATTTGGCCGGACACACTTTCCTGGGTCATGCCCGGCCGCGGAAGATCAACACGTCGCAGCCCCACCTAGGCTCAACAGAGAGGCCAGCACGCCGGTCTAAACCTAAGCGCACAGGGGTCTGGGCCCATCGCCCATAGCACACCTGCACGTTGCGTACGCGGCCGAAAGCAGACCTAGCCTAGTGGCGTTCCAGTCCAATTCGGCACGCGCCGCTCCGTCGCTGACGTCTGAAGTGCTTCGGCTGATACCACGACGTCGGGATACCCATAACTACTCCCGCGTCGATGGTTAGTGCGTATAGGCTCATAGCCAACTCAGATCAAATACCAAGATCTCGTTAAGCATGTTAAGTGTTCGCGAACGCCGAACAGGGCCAGGCCCACCTCTCTCCTAGGCGGTCTCAACCTGCCCTGTCGCTCCGCCACAAAGATCCACACAGAGGGCCGTCGGGACAAAGGTCCTTTCAGCCCCCAATCCGTGAATCACTCGCGGGTACTCTTCGAGCTGACCCGACTTTAGTCACCATCTGTATAGTATGTATGTATGTATAATATATACCCGTGATCAACTCCCGAGTGATCACGGCCCAATAGAATAGCAAGGCAGACTAACAAGAATGTAGGGCCAATGATGATAAACTAGCATCCTATACTAAGCATTTAGGATTGCAGGTAAGGTATCAACAGATGTAGCAACAATGTCAGGCTATGCATCAGAATAGGATCAATGGAAAGCTGTAACAGGCTACACTACTCTAATGCAAGCAGTATAGAAGAGAATAGGCGATATCTGGTGATCAAGGGGGGGCTTGCCTGGTTGCTCTGGCAAGAGAGAGGGGTCGTCAACTCCGTAGTCGAACTGGGCAGCAGCAGCGTCGGTCTCGTAGTCTACCGGAGAGAAGAGGGGGAAGAAACAATGAATACAATGCAAACAAATGCATATCGATGCATGACATGACAAGTAACGATGCTAGGTGTGCCCAATCGCGGTAGTAGGTGATACCGACGAAGGGGGGAAACATCCGGGAAAATATCCCCGGTGTTTCGTGTTTTCGGGCAGAGGAGCCGGAGGGGGAAAGTTGCGGGTTCGATAGGTTAGGGGTGTGCGGCGGACGAACGGACTGCGTATCCGGATTCGTCCCGTCGTTCTGAGCAACTTTCATGTTGAAAATATTTTAATCCGAGTTACGGATTAAAAGATATGATTTTCTAAAGATTTTATTAATTTCTGGAATTTAATTAACTATTTAATTCTAACATTATCCAGAATAGTGCACGCTGACGTCATCATGACGTCATCATGACGTCCGCAGTCAACAGGGAGTTGACTGGGTCAATCTGACATGTGGGTCCCGCATGTCATACACTGTTTTAATTAACTAACAGTTAATTAGGTTAATTAGTGATTAGGTTAACCTAATTATAATTAATTAACTTAATTAATTCCTTAATTAATTAATTAATTAATTAATTAATTAATTAATTAATTAGTTTTATTATTATTATTATTATTTAATTCTTTTCTTCTTCTTTTTTAATTAAAACGTTCTGGGGCGGTGGGGGCCCTTGTCAATGGCCCATAGGCCTATCGGGTCGGGCGTGCAGGCGACGGGCGCCACCCGAATGGGCATACGCCCATGGGCGGGCAGAACCGGCGCAGTGCCGGAGCAGGGGGAGGCCGGTGGCCACGGCGCTCCATCAGCACCCTGCGGCGGCAACAGGCGAGCAGGGGCCGCGGCGCTGAGCAGCAGTAGCATTAGGCAGCAGCAGTGAAGCGGTGACGAGCATCGACGGCGGCTCGTAAGCCGAGCGGGGAGAGGCGGCAGCAACAGCGCAGCGCAGTGGGGCGAGCAGGGCGGGCACCAATAGGCGCGGGGCACGCCGGGCGCGGCGAGGCCACGGCGGCGTCAGCAGAGACGCGGGGGGGGAGGCCATGGCGTGAGTGCGAGGAAGAGAGGAGGGGGAAGCTCACAGGGACGGCGTAGGGTTCGTGGCAGTGGGCTCGGGGAGGAGGACGACGAAGGGGCGGCGTCCGGGTCGTCGGGG
>NC_041381.1:370847278-370877448 GCF_002162155.2 Triticum dicoccoides | reverse complement strand
GGGTTAGGGTTTGGGTCGTGGGGGATATGGGGAATGGGGGGGACCGGCTGGGCCTTTGCCCAGTTGGGCCGGTTGGTGGCCTGGCCGGCTGGGCCGTCTGGCCCAGTGGGGGGTGCGTTTCCCTTTTGTTTTTGTTTTTGTTTTTTTGTTTTCCTTTCACTTGTTTCTTTTTTTATTTATTTTACTTGCTGTTTTATTCAATTTAAATTATTTATGCATTTTCTAAAAATGTGTTTACTTCACCATAATTATCTATGCAACATTTGACACGGTCCGAACATTTTGTTTTAAAGTTTGAAAACTTTGTTTGTTTGCCAAAAATCCAAATTTAAATTCGAATCGTTTTGAACTAACGCGAGATTAGCGACAGTAACGGAGGTGACATGGCGTCATTAGCAGAGGTTACTGTAGCTTGCTTATCCGGGCGTCACACCTGTGAACCTGGTATAGTCCATATCACACGATACATGAATGAGGATAAGTTATGATTACGAAAATATTGCACCCGACAGTACCTATGGTCACAAGGAGAAGCAATATGACCAAGCTCTTTCAGCAAAGAATCCAGACAAGAAAACAATAATGGAGCAAGACCGACAATGCAGGTATGATAAATTGTGGCATGAACCACATGGTGTAGATACCCCGAACAGTCCGAGTGAGTGAACCGATCACCATGAATATTCACCTACCGGGTCTACTCAATTTTGGTAAGGACCCCATATCCAGACAACCCGCTCAGTTAACAGTATATGCTCAGATTTGTCAATATCGAATATCTGAGTCTGTCAAGTCAGACTAGAGGTTAATTCAATAGTTTGACTCCGGCGACTATGGTAAAGCATCACAAAGCCTGCTATCCACATGGATACACCGACAGAATGAGCAATCCGAATGTGGAATAATAGTCTCGAAGCATGTGCCCTCACTTATGTGAATCATCAAAGGATAGCCGGTCATGAACAGAATTCTTCTGCCAGAACCACCATCTGTCAAGTCTTTGGATACCATCATATAAGGATGTACCCCTTCATGATGGCCATGACAGGTGACAACCAACTATTTGGTACAGGTCTGACACTCAAGACAATGGAACCATTCAAGATGATTCAGAAACTCCTGCGAGAAGTCAGAATCCGTCAGGAGAATGGTTATGACCCACCTCATTGTTTTGAACCCGAAGGACCCACAGTTAGTTGAGAAACCCAATGCCAAGAGTAAAAGATAGGGTGTCCACCAAGAAAATCTATTCACAACTTCATGAAAGGTTGTCCGTGATGGATGCCACATCCATCGGAAATCACTCTCAGACTTGTGAGGTGGGAATATATCTCAGTCGTGATGATCTATCACACTTAGCTAAGTCAGCAGATATGAAAAGAATTGGAGCCCGTATAAGCATGAACATGTGAGGTAAGATCTGTCAGGATATGGATACGGTGAATCAAACCACCGCAGAGCTACTCAGCCTAGTCATCTGAAAAAGTCAGTGGGAATAATCAATAAAGGAAAAAAGGATGCATGAGTTGGAAACAGTTTCCTTAAGTCAGTATATTCATACTTGTTCCCTGAGCAACCAAATCTCGATGACGAGATTTCTTTAAGGGGGGAAGGTTTGTCACACCCTGTTTTTTGGCCCTTTCTTTTTCTTTTGATTTTCTGAGTATTTTGCTTGGATTTCTTTTTCTGTGTCTCTGTGGTCTTGAAACTTGGGAAGATCATCTCTTCTCAAGTCTCACAAGTGGCTTGCCATCCCCAAATCGATCCCAAGACCTTGCCATTTTCATCCTAGCCCAAATCCCAATATTCTTTTTATTGAGAATATTCCTTTTCTATTAAAGGAATTATCCAATTTTCCCTAGGTTGTGAAGCAACCTATATTTCCATCACTCCTAAAATTCTCAAATAATTCTCATAAATTGTTTGGGTCATATCTTCCTCAAATATGGCAAAACTTTTCCTTGCCATGATCAAAAATATTCCACCAATATTCCTTTTCCTATTCTGCCCTAAATGGCACATTGTGAAGCAAGTCTATTTATCTTTGCTCATTTGACTCCAATCTTTTTTGACACCTTTTCATGTCCATATCATTGCCTCATGCCAAAATTCAACTCCATTTGCCTAGTAAATCTTCCTCAGTGATGTTTCAAAGTTCCTGCCTGAGGGAATTCTTTATGAAGGAAGTACTAGCTAGGTTAACCCAATTGAGTTGAAATTTTGCACACTCCTTCATGTGCTCCTAGAATCACCCTCCTTCAAGTTTCATCTCATTCCATTAATCTATGTGGGCCCAGGATCAATTCTTTGTTTCTGTCCAAATTTTCAGTTTCTGAAGCAAGTATATTTTATCTTGCTCCATTATGGCTAAAAAATTTCCTAATCTTTCTTCTATCCATATAACTTACGTCCACAAGATTTGGGCTCCTTTCATCTAGCCATTTTCCCGTGTGATTCTTCCCAAGTTTCTGGGCAGAGAGGATAGTTATGAAGGAACTACCATTTTGGCAAGTCCATTTGGTATGAAATTTTTATAGCATCATTATATGCCCAAATCATCCTGCCATGTTCATTTTTAGCTCAAATGGATACACTATGTGAGTGCCCCTTCATAATCTCTATTTTGGGCCAGATTTAGCAGTTGCAAAGCAACTATGCTAAACACTTGTCCAAATCACCTCAAAATTAACAGGATTATAGTCCTTCCTATCCTAAACCTCCCAGACATCAACTCTGTCCATTATCACTTCCCTGCTGATCACAATTTCATGCAATAGTTTGCAACAGCAAACTTTAGAGGTCATTTCCCATCTAACCACAATGTTTTTAATCAAGATTTAAAATTAGTTGTAACCTACCCTGGAGGGACTTAACCCTAGACAACAATTGCCAGCCCGTTGCGTCCTCTACTTGCTAGTTCACGTGGTGACTACCGTTTTGGCATGCTATGAGCGTGTCCAGAACGTCGTTTTGCTCGGGCCCTACTCAAGATCGCCGTTCCAGCGCGCCCGTGCATGTCTAGCAGCTCACCCTTGCTACCCTCTTCTTCCCTGACCTCACTCCCCCTCCTGTAGCTCGCTCATCGGAGCTCGTCACCGCGTGCCCACGGACGAGCTGTAGCCAACCGTTGTTTTCCTCCTCTGGTTGTTTCCTCCCCATGCCCCTTGGCCTCCTCTGATCCGTGACCTCTGCATCATTGCTTCGTCGTGTCCCCGCGCCCTCCCGTGACCTCTGTTCGCACCGGAGCATTGGAAACACGTCGTCGTGGCGGCACTCAGCAAGGCTCCCTCGCCCGAGCTATAAATAGCCAGCCCTGAGCCCTTCTGACCTCACCAGCGACCTCAACACATTCCCCACGCCTCCCCGACCCATCCATCCATCTCCAAGAGCTCTCCTCGCTCACCAATGCCACCATGGCCGCCACCATTGTCCTAAATTCCATCGAACTGGAGCTCCATTCTCCCTCTAGTCACCGCCATGGTACTCCCAGAGACCACTAAAGCCTCTCCTACCCCTCCGTTCATCACCGAACCAACTCCATCCCTGTCACCAACTCTGGTCATGGGCCTCGTCCGCCGTCCTTCTAGCTGCCATCGCTCCCGGTCTTCTCGCCATCCGTGCACCACTGGAGCGGATGCTTGACCTCCTCCCGAGCCCGCTGGTGGTCCGAGCTCCACCAGGGGTGGCCTGAGTCACCGGCGAACACCGGCGCGTGTGCCTGGCTGCAGTCTCCCATGCTTTTGTTCAGAGGAAGGAGGAGGCGAGGGAGGAGAGAGAGAGAGAGAGAACCAGCGGCGGCTCCACCAGTCAGCGCCCCAGACCCCGGCCCCGCCCCGGCCAACGTGTCAAGTGGAGACGTACTCTGCCAGGGTGCGCTTTCAATCTTGTGAAAACGCATTTCGGCTCTGCTTCTCCCAAACTACGCTTTCTTTGTTAGAAAGTGTATTCCCTGGAAAGGCACGTTCTGTTTAATCAGCCAGGGACCTGTTTGTGAATACTTTTATTACAGATTGGTTCCTGAGCTTTAAACGTCCGTATCTTTTCAACCCAGACTCCGAATGAGGTGAATCCAACGCCCACATCTTTGTCTCGACGAGAGCGTTCTGTTCATATCATTTTCACTATGGTTTGACATACTAGAAATTACCATTTTGCCCTTGCACCTAATCAGCCCCCTCTGAGGGAGAAACTTTTCCGGTGATTCCTTCTGCGATTGTTCTGCACTTATCCCCGGTGTATCCTTCACCCCCAAGAAAGCCACAACAGCAACTTGCATGATAACCATGTAGTAGCCATGGTTTCTACTTGAATATTTTATAAAAGTTTGCCCGTTATCTGCCTGCTTGTTTGCTACTACTATCGTTGTTTCAGTTTTGCTCATGGATTCATGTTCACCCTCATACTATGTTCTGATGCATCTTTTTATCTTGTACTACTTGCTAGTATTATTATTATATGTTATGCTTAGTAGTAGTACATGCTGGTAGAAGTGATGTTCTTTCTGTTGCATGCTTACCGTCATTATCCAGTACCGTTGTTATGCATGTTTCGTTGCATCTAGTTAGTTACAAGTTTACTTGGTAGTATCCGTGGTATGTTCTTGCATGGTATTTATTTATGATGCTAGTGGTCATGCTATGCTCATGTGTAGTGTTATACTTATGCAATGCTCATTAGGTTATATGCTCCATTATGGTTATGCTCGATGGTCATGTTGCACATCCATGCTCATGTTGGTATCCTGCTCATGCATTGTAGTTGCATCAAGTTATTTTATCATGACTCGGCATATTGCATTCAAGTTTAACTGGATAATAATGAACTTGAACAACTGTTGGCTAAGTCATGGTGCCACCGAATCGAGCTGATCAGTGCAGCCACATTTTCCTTTATGGGAAGGCCCTAATGCGGTTTATTGTCATGCCTCTCGCCGGTGCCTCCAATGAGGGAAGGTTATGGGCGCGCGCTACCCTAATCAGGTAGGCGGACGTAAGCCTTGTGAGCCCGAGTTTGGTTATGTGCACATGTCCCCGTTTGGGACCGTTTATTGTTTTGCCACGATGGTGGTCATTGGGTGTCATTGGTTACACGGGGCCACCCAGGACTTAGCCCAAAGGGGAGTTTGTCGGAGTGGCCGGGAGAGTGTCATGGGCAATAGATCGGTTTTGTCGGAATGTCTTTGGTCCACCCAAACGGGAGTGCGAGGTCATGAATTCCGCGGTGTGCGTATAGTGTACTAACCTCTGCAGAGTGTGTGTGTAAATCTATCGATATCCGCGCCCGTGGATATGGGCCCAGTTCATAGTCGGTCACACTATGAGCCAACAATAATAGTAACTTGGTTAATAATAAACCCAGTTCGATGATGAGAAAGAGTTTGGTTGTGATCGAGAGAGGATCACGGAAGTATCATGGATACCAAAGTTGGTAGATCTTTATGTGAACGCGACATGATCACGGTGGTATCATGGATACCGATGTTGGTAAGGTGATGCATATGTTGGTTATGAGGTAACCCCGAGCAGAGTAAGTTGGTGCATGATAGTGTCTGCATGTTGCATGCTAGTATCATCATGTTCATATGTTCATGCCATGCTCATATTGTTCTAGTTGTATCATGTTCAGCTTGTACATGCCATATTGTTCTGATAGTATCATGTTCACTGTTGCTTAACCTATAATTGCCATGCTGTTGATTGTCGTGATTGCTTTTGAGCTGTGAGCTTGCAAGTACATTCAATGTACTGACCTACCGTGTCATGCCAGTTTGCAGGTCATGCCGGATTTGATTGCTTGTTTGTTGTGGATACCTTGTTTGCGAGCTTGGATAAGCATTCCAGCCAGAGTCCCTGATGTAACATCCCAATTTTCAATTTGGATGTTAAACATAGATCATTCATATGCATTTCATATTTTATTTCATTTTGGTTTTTATTTGGTTGTGATCCCAGAAATCTTAAGCAACTCAAGGACCCAAGGAGAGAGTTGGAGGTTTTATATATTTTTCATTTTTGAATTTACTTCAAATTTGAAAAGTAGATCAATTTGATTTCAACAAATTATTTCCAAATTATTTCAAATAAAAGAGAGAACATAAAAGGACTTCTTCAAAACAAAGAAGAAATGTTGGAAAAGAAATTTGGAAGTCAAATTATTTTTATTTGAATTTTATTTGCTATTTTATTCGGTTGAATTAGGGAAAAATGTGCATTTTTAAAAACTGCATTTAGTCCAGAAAAATATTCACATTGTCCCAAATATTAGGTAGGGATGGTGAAAATTGTTTGTAGAATTTTAGGATTTTATTTTACTTTATTAGGATTTTTCTTCGTGGCGTTGTTTAAAAAAAATTAGTCGCACGCGTGCTGACTGGGCCGGCCCAGCCGAAGCCAGGCCAAGGCCCACTTGCGCCGAACCGCCACCGCCGCCCCATGACCGGGCCGGACTCCAGCGACGGGAGTCCGGGTCAGAGCCGTCTGTCGCCCCCTCGTGCAAGCCGAGGTCCCCCGCCCCCCGACCTCCTTATAAGCCCGCTCCCCGCTGCCCTCTCCTCCCCGCAAACCACGAGCCACGCGCTCTCGCCAACCGCCGCCGAGCCGCACCGTGCCGCCGCTATTCCGCGCCGCCGCCGCCGCTGAAAATTTAAAATTTGAGTTTAGTTCAGATTAATATTTGATCGTGTTTTGTATGTATCTTGAGTTTTGTAGCTCTGTTTGAGTTGATTCTTTTTGCAAATCGTAGCTAATCACATGAACCTACTATTAAGATCTAATCCATATAAAAATAATGTTGTTAGAATTTGTTTTCTATTTAGATTAGTGTTTGCTTGTTTTGAGTTTTATTTAGATCTTTCCTCGTTTTCTCTTTGCATCGTTTTCTTGATTGCTTATGTACGCTATTGTTTGTCTATGCTAGATTTTCCGGAGTGCGAAGCTTGTTACTATGAATCTTTAGAGTTTTTCGATCGTCAGAAAGGCAAGTTGCACTTTGTTCATACTCTTCTATACCTAGTTTTTACTATGCATTAGTTGTGCCCCTCAAATATTTGCATGAGTAGGATTGGGAACATGTGGTTTGATTGTAATCTTGAGGTAGGAACCTATTACCTTTGATCACCCCGGGAATATACTTAATGCTCAATTATTGCTTAGCCATGCACGTAGACGCGGATTGGATCGTGATGTACATGGAAGTTGTGAGAGATAATAATTTTTGGACAACGTTAAGGTGGCAACTTTAATACACATCTGGGTGGATTGGTTGGGGCACCTAGAGAAATCAGTGCTTGCCCATTGGGAAATCCCGGAGTACCCGTGTGATTTTTCCTTGGTTCGCCACCCAGGCTCAAAGGGATCATATGATATTTCATGCCTAGAAACTTCCATGTGTAGCCACAAGCCATTATGGGCTCTAGCGTAGCTGAGTAAGTTGTATGAGCTCTTGAATAGGTGGACTAGCAGATGTATGGGAAAGTAGGTGTACCGGTCTACCCAGAGTAGAGAGTTAATGCTTCAGAAAGACTATGTCTCGATCTTCCGATCATGGATGCGGCCAAGTCTTGTGGGGAAAAGTGCGCAACCTCTACAGAGTGTATAAACTAATCCTGGTTAGCCATGTCCCCGGTTATGGACATCTTGAGTATCTAGAAGTGGATATTATTGTTGATCTCATCACTCTTTAATTAATATATTGGGCTTAATGATGATATTTGGTTGTTGGGATTTGAGTTGGAGGAACCTTCTCCATCATTGGTATAAACTTTGCAGTAAATAAAAATTTATTCCTTTATTGTAGGAAAAAATTAGCTTTATGCAAAACATTAAACTTAGAGCCTCCACCAGCCAAATATGCATGTAGATATAGTTCTTGCATTCATTGCTTTTACAGTGTAACTCTGCCAGCATATTTCATGTGCTGACCTACACGACTGCAATGTATCATGGTGCAGACTTTACCGACGAAGAATAAGGTGCGATATGTTGTTGTCATGCACTCAGCTATGTCGTTGGAGTTGATGGACTCATTTACCTTTGAAACTTCCGCAGTTATTGAGTTTAGAGGCCTTCAGCCATTTTATTTGTGTAACAGATACTCTTTATGAGGACCTCGATGTAATAAGTGTGTGATTGAACTCTATTATAATTCCTCGAGTACTGTGTGTGTCAGCATACCGATCTAGGGATGTCCCTTAAGCATAGAGACTTCGGTCCATTGGGATCGTGGTGGCTACAAGATGGTATCAGAGCACACGCTGACAGTAGAACGCGACCACTAGGAAAAGCCATAGGATACTCTTCTTTGCTCATTTCTAATTCTCCTCTATTTCTACTCTATAAATGGTGGACCCCAGGAACAAGTTCACTCAGCCAGATTACGACACCCCTTTCGGACGACACTTGAAGGAAGTCACAAAGTATCTGAAGATCGGACTACCAAGTTTCACAGGAACTTTCTCTACAACTTTACCGGAAGAGGAGCGCGGGAGGATCAAAGTTCGTGTACCTGGGAGGATGTTTGCGCTAACAACGGAGCCCATTGATTTTACCCTGAATGCACCAAGTTGGAACTTGGGAAAGAGCATGGCATCCCACATCACTTTTGGATGCATTTGTGAAGTGTACCACAAGGAGCTTGAAGACACCGTCTATCAGATATGTGGACGCCGAGATGAGGAATGGGAGATGATTTTGTTGGAGATATGCCCTAGAGGCAATCATGTATGATGATATTTCCTATGTGTTTATGAATAAAGATAGTCCTTGGACATTATCAATGATGTGTATCAGCAAGTATGTGACTTGTTTGTGGGACTATGCATTGTATGATGACTGTCCTAAAAGGTCCCTAGTCGAAAGGGCTATGTGGACGCACAGCCGACTAGACTAGCATATGACACGGTCGATGGCTTGGTCTCACTAGCCATGGAGCATTGGATGCTAACCGGATAATATGGACTTGGCAAGGTCTGGTCGGATTCGATGTAGTCGGATCCGAGTCGAGATAAGGTCCAAGTCGAACAGACCCAACTACGAGACGCAGCGATATGTCATCTGTGAGTCTCTAGTACAACATACATTCTATGTCTTAAGACCTGAGCTGACGCATGTACTCGGGATGGTGACAGACTTGCTTTGGGCCGACCAAAGCTACTCCGTGACTGGGTAGTTACAAAGGTAGGTTTCGGGTTTGTCCAGTCCCATGCTGCGAGACATGGTCGAGCAAGATGGGATTTGCCCCTCCGATCAGGAGAGATATACTCTGGGCCCCTTGTGTGATTCGACCAGGATAAGCATGGGTATGCGACAAGGATTATAAGATAATCCGGATAGTGGTCGGTATCACTGGAACGAGAAATAGGTCGGGCTAGCACAAGGATGACAGTCTCGCCTTGAGCCCGACAACATATATCGTGCGGCAAAGGGAACAGAAGTGTGACACGTTGTACAGGTTCGCCTAACCAGCTTCATAGTCTGTTTGATGGTCGGCATGCCTTGCTAGAGGCCGCTACCAACCGTGCAGGTCGGAGGTGATCCGAACTGTGACCAAGCCGACTTGAACCTAAGGGGTCGCGCGCTTAAGGGAAGGAGCCTACGAGGTCGGTTCATAGGACACTGGTCGGGTGTGATCTGAACTGGACTAGGAACGTGACCAAGTAGACTTTGGGCTTTAGGGTCCGTGAGAGGCCCAAGTGTTGAGCTCGCGACGGACGCCTATATAAGGTGGAGGTGCAGCGCACTTATTTGGTTGATCGCTTCGACGCTGTGACTAGGGTTTGCATGTGTTGCGAATAGCCACCTCCACTCGCCGCCGACTGTGTACCTAGCAGTCCGCCGCACGGTGTTCCTCCTGCACGCGTGGATACCGTTAGAGGCGGTGCACTTGCACCGCTCCAGCGAACCTATTCGCGGGATCTGATCGGCTATGTGGGTGATCGGCAAGGAGGAGACAACTCCGGGAATGTGAGGCGACTCCGGGAACGTGAGGCGACTCCGGGAACGCGCTGCCCCAACTCTACTTCCGCTGCACGGCACTGCGCGTCTAGTGGTAACAATCTGTGATCCATCTCCCGTAGCATGTTCTTGGTTGTTCTGCGTGTAGGAAATTTTAATTTGCAGTCGATGCACCCTACCGTAGACCCCAACAGTGGTATCAGAGCCTCTGCTATAGGATTTGGATTTAGATCATATGCATATTAGATATGTGGAGGCAACAGATGAGATCTGTTGTTCTTGATGAGATCGGCTATGTGCACGATTGATGTGATCAATTGCACATGGGGATTGAAGAGGCTATGTTTTCTGATGATCGGAGTCGATGAGGTCGTGACACAACCTACCCCTATCGGTCGGTATCCGCCATCGGGGTTAACTGTGAAACGTAAATCCGAATCGGACTCGTGATGATCGATAAGATCGATCAGATCAGAAAATTCGGCCTGATCGGAGTTCAGACGGGACCGCCGTGTGCGTAGCACCGTGTATTTCGTACCCGACACACAAACCGGTAGAATGCGATTCTATGCATAACTCTGTTTTGCAGGTTTGATGTGAATAGTATGGCTCATGTGTATGTGATGCATGTGTGTAATTTATACGTGGCCTGCGTGTCATGTTTGTCAGCCGGCAGGAGCCAAAGTGTTGTCATTATATTGTATAACGACCTGCGTGTCGACTTGTGACTCTATGTAAAATTCATTACTAGTTGTAGTAGTTGGATAATAGACATCAGGTTGGTGGCTTGGCATCCTGGCGTGACAAACAAGATGGAGTTCCTAGATGGTCATCAGAGTCGGAGCCGACCTGGAAGAACGTCCATGAAGGAGCCATACTATTTCACAATATGTGTTTATTTGTGATTGTTATGCTTCTTTGTTTCTATGCATGTTAGAATGGTCGAATGACCCCTCATGAATATCAAGCGAATTGCCATCCCCGATGTTGCACCTTCGCATGTCAAGTACGTCTAGTAGTGGGCTCATAAAATTCGGATGCTGCTAGGTGTCCTTGAACTGAAGGGTTCGTGTCAGACACGGACATGCACTGCATCAGGTTAACTTGACAAGGCTATCAAAACGGTTTTGGGCCTTGTGGCAAAGAAGGTTGGGAGCCGGGGTATGAGATACCTTCCCGACCGACAGGAGTCGTATAGAGATACGATTAGCAAGGAGGTGCTTACCTGATAGGTATGTTGGCTAGCAGTGATGCTAAAGCTCACTAGTCGCATGCGCTAGTCGGATCTTGAATCACTGAGAGTTTGCGGAGGGATGCTGACTCTAGTGGGAGTATTTCTGTTTAGGCGAATTACTCTACATAAACACATTGCTTAGTGATTGCATATTTTCTGTTGTAGATCAATGGCACCACCTACTCAACCCAACTTTGCATTGAAATCAATTCTGGAAAAGGATAAACTGAATGGAACAAACTTTACCACCTGGTATAGAAATCTGAGAATTGTTCTCAAGCATGATAAAAAGGAACATGTTCTAGAGGATCCACTTCCAAAGGGACCTGCCGATAATGCTAATGCCACAACTAAGAATGCCTACCAGAAACTCGTTGATGAATCAATGGAGATCAGCTGTCTGATGCTGGCTTGTATGGAGCCCGATTTGCAACAGCATTTCAAAAATGTTGAGGCTTCGATATGATCGAGAGTCTCAAGAGCACGTTTCAGACACAGGCTAGGACCGAAAGGTTCAACATCTGGCGATCCTTGATGGATTTCAAGATGAAGGAAGGTGATCCACTGAGCTCGCATGTGATCAAGATGGTCAGATATGTGCAAGCTTTGGATCGTTTGGGCTTCCCGCTCTTGGATGAGCTGGCTACAGATGCAGTTTTGGGTTCTCTTCCGCCCAGCTATGGGACGTTCATCTTGAACTATCATATGTATGGCATGGATAAGAAGCTCACTGAATTGCATGGGATGCTCAAAGTGGCAGAGCAGGATATTAAGAAAGGCACGCATCAAGTGTTGATGGTGCAGAAATCGGCTAAGTTCAAGAAGAGTTGGTCCAAGAAAAAGGCTAAGGCAAAGGGCACGGAGACGGTAACCTTCGCCGCTGTGCCAAAGTCTGGACCGGACTCGAAGACTGTTTGCTTTCACTGCAAGGAGACCGCTCACTGGAAGAGGAACTGTAGCAAGTGGCTTGCAGAGCATGGCAAGAAGGCCGGGAATGCTGCTTCACGCAAAGGTACACTTGTTGCATATGTTATAGACATTTACCTTGTTGACATACCTAGTAGCTCTTGGGTATTTGATACCGGATCGGTTGTTCATATTTGCAACTCGATACAGGGGCTGGTAAGATCTAGGCGTGTGGCACAAGGGGAGATTGACATCAGGGCTGACAACAAAGCAAGAGTTGCTGCGTTGGAGGTCGGCACGATGCAGCTCTAGCTTCCTTCCGGGTTCATTATGGAATTGAATAATTGTTATTACATTCCTGCACTTAGTCAGAACATTATTTCTGCCTCATGTTTGATGAGTCAAGGTTATGAATTCAATTTAAAGGACAATGGTTGTTCGATATTTTTGAATGGTATGTTCCACGGCTATGCACCCATTGTTGATGGGCTATTTATATTGAATCTAGAATAGGAACCGGTCTATAACGTGAATGTCAAGAGGAATAAGCCTAATGAGATAAATTCGACATACTTCTGGCATTGCCGACTTGGACACATCAGTCTAAAACGCATGAAGAAGCTCCATGATGATGGGCTCCTAACTTCATCCGACTTCGGGTCATTCGAGACATGTGAATCATGCTTGCTCGGTAAGATGACTAAGTCTTCTTTCGCAAAGAGTTGCGAGAGGGCGTCTGAGCTGTTGGAACTTATACATAGTGATGTGTGTGGTCCAATGAGCACAACTGCCAGAGGTGGCTATCAGTACTTCGTGACTTTTACCGACGACTTGAGTAGATATGGATATATCTATTTGATGAGGCACAAGTCGGAAACTTTTGAAAAGTTCAAAGAGTTTCAGAACGAGGTTGAGAATCAGCTTGGCAAGACTATAAAGCTTCTGCGATCTGATCGTGGAGGTGAGTACATGAGCCAGGAGTTTGATGATCATCTGAAAAGTCGAGGTATAGTACCTCATCTCACACCTCCGGGTACGCCACAGAGAAACGGCATGTCGGAACGGAGGAATAGGACCTTGTTGGACATGGTCCGGTCTATGATGAGAAAATCGGCTTTACCCTTGTCATTTTGGGGATACGCTCTAGAAACTGCAGCTTTCACACTTAATAGGGTACCATCAAAATCCGTAGACAAGACACCACATGAGATGTGGACCGGGAAGAGTCCCAGTTTGTCTTTTCTAAATATTTGGGGTTGTGAAGCATTTGTCAAGCGACTTATGTCAGACAAGCTTACACCTAAATCAGATAAATGCATATTCGTGGGATATCCGAGGGAAACCTTGGGATATAGCTTCTACAACCAGGAAGAGAACAAAGTGTTTGTTGCTCGGAACGGGGTTTTCCTTGAGAAAGAGTTTCTCAGTCGGGAGGCCAGTGGGAGGACGGTCCGACTCGAAGAAATTCGAGGACCACTCGGGGACGGCTCGGTTGGTGATGAGATTATACCAGAGTTAGTCAGGGAACCCGTAGTGGAAGCGGCACCGGAACCACGGAGGTCGGAAAGATTGCACAAAGTGCGTGATGTGTTGTTGCTAGAAAGCGACGAGCCGGCCACATATGTGGAAGCGATGGTGAGCCCAGATTCCGAGGCATGGCTGGAGGCCATGAGATCCGAGTTAAAGTCCATGGATGAGAATCAAGTCTGGGACTTGGTTGATCCGCCGCCTGGCATAACGGCCATTGGTTGCAAATGGGTCTTTAAGAAGAAAACCGATGTGGATGGAAATGTTCAGATCCACAAAGCATGGCTTGTCGCTAAAGGTTATGGACAAGTTCAAGGAATTGACTATGACGAGACTTACTCGCCGATAGCGATGCTGAAATCGGTGAGGATCATACTAGCTATAGCTGCATATTTCGATTACGAGATATGGCAAATGGATGTCAAAACGGCTTTCCTTCACGGAAATTTAACCGAGGACGTGTATATGATACAAACCGAGGGTTTTGTCGATCCGACTAGCACTAGTAAGGTATGCAAGCTCAAGAGATCCATTTATGGGTTCAAGCAAGCATCTCGGAGTTGGAACATTCGTTTTGATGAGGTCGTCACTGGTCTCGGTTTCATCAAAAGCGAAGAGGACTCTTGTTTATACAAGAAGTTAAGTGGGAGCTCGATAGTGTTTTTGATCTTGTATGTGGATGACATATTGTTGATCGAGAACAATGTTTTGATGCTAAAATCGGTCAAGGAATCATTGAATGGCAAGTTTTCGATGAAGGACCTTGGTGAGGCAGTCTATATTTTAGGCATTAAGATTTATAAAGATAGATCAAGGAGGCTGCTCGGCTTAAGCCAGAGCACGTACATAGATAAAGTGTTGAAGCGGTTCAACATGAGTGAGGCGAAGAAAGGGTTCTTGCCACTCTCACATGGTATAAGGCTAAGCGAGACTCAGAGTCCTTCGACATCTGATGAGCGAAGCAGGATGAGTAGGATTCCATATGCCTCGGCAATCGGATCCATCATGTATGCCATGATATGTACAAGGCATGATGTTGCTTTTGCAATAAGCCTAACAAGTAGATACCAGGCCAACCCAGGTGAGAGTCACTGGGCAGCGGTAAAGACTATTTTGAAGTACCTGAAAAGGACTAAAGAAATGTTCCTAGTTTATGGAGGTGAGGAAGAGCTCGTCGTAAGGGGTTACGCCGATGCTAGTTTCCAAACCGACAGAGGTGATTGTCAATCACAGTCCGGATTCGTGTACGTCCTGAACGGAGGAGCAGTGCACTGGATGAGTTCCAAGTAGGATACGGTGGCCGATTCTACCACAGAAGCCGAATACATTACGGCTTGTGAAGCTGCAAAGGAAGGTGTTTGGATCCGGCATTTTCTGGATGATCTTGGTATTTTCCCAGCCTCGGTGAAACTATTGGACCTTTATTGTGATAATTCTGGTGCCATCGCACAAGCCAAGGAGCCGAGGAATCACCACAAGGTCACACACATAGATCGGAAATATCACCTGATATGAAAGATCGTAAAGAATGGTGATGTAGAGTTATGCAAGATTCACACAGATGCAAATGTTGCAGATCCATTGACTAAGCCGCTTCCACAACCCAAGCATGAGGGGCATGTTAGAGCTATGGGCATTCGATGTCTATTTGATTGACTCTAGTGCAAGTGGGAGACTGTTGGAGATATGCCCTAGAGGCAATCATGTATGATGATATTTCCTATGTGTTTATGAATAAATATAGTCCTTGGACATTATCAATGATGTGTATCAGCAAGTATGTGACTTGTTTGTGGGACTATGCATTGTATGATGACTGTCCTAAAAGGTCCCTAGTCGAAAGGGCTGTGTGGACACGCAGCCGACTAGACTAGCATATGACACATTCGATGGCTTGGTCTCACTAGCCATGGAGCATTGGATGCTAACCGGATAATATGGACTTGGAAAGGTCTGGTCGGATTCGACGTAGTCGGATCCGAGTCGAGATAAGGTCCAAGTCAGACAGACCCAACTATGAGACGCAGCGATATGTCATCTGTGAGTCTCCAGTACAACATACATTCTATGTCCTAAGACCTGAGCTGACGCATGTACTCGGGATGGTGACAGACTTGCTTTGGGCCGACCAAACGCTACTCCGTGACTGGGTAGTTACAAAGGTAGGTTTCGGGTTTGTCCAGTCCCATGCTGCGAGACATGGTCGAGCAAGATGGGATTTGCCCCTCCGATCAGGAGAGATATACTCTGGGCCCCTCGTGTGATCCGACCGGGATAAGCATGGCCATGCGACAAGGATTATGAGATAATACGGATAGTGGTCGGTATCACTGGAACGAGAAAGAGGTCGGGCTAGCACAAGGATGACAGTCTCGCCTTGAGCTCGACAACATATATCGTGTGGCAAAGGGAACAGAAGTGTGACACGTTGTACAGGTTCGCCTAACCAGCTTCATAGTCTGCTTGATGGTCGGCACGCCTTGCTAGAGGCCGCTACCAATCGTGCAGGTCGGAGGTGATCCAAACTGTGACCAAGCCGACTTGAACCTAAGTGGTCGCGCGCTTAAGGGAAGGAGCCTACGAGGTCGGTTCGTAGGACACTGGTCGGGTGTGATCCGAACTAGACTAGGAACGTGACCAAGTAGACTTTGGGCTTTAGGGTCCGTGCGAGGTCCAAGTGTTGAGCCCGCGACGGACGCCTATATAAGGTGGAGGTGCAGCGCACTTATTTGGTTGATCGCTTCGGCGCTGCGACTAGGGTTTGCATGTGTTGCGAATAGCCACCTCCACTCGCCGCCGACTGTGTGATCGGACCTAGCAGTCCGCCGCACGGTGTTCCTCCTGCACGCACGAATACCATTAGAGGCGGTGCACTTGCGCCGCTCCGGCGAACCTATTCACGGGATCTGATCGGCTACGTGGGTGATCGGCAAGGAGGAGATGACTCCAGGAACGTGAGGTGACTCCGGGAACGCGCTGCCCCAACTCTACTTCCGCTGCAGGGCACTACGCGTCTAGTGGTAACAATCTGTGATCCATCTCCCGTAGCATGTTCTTGGTTGTTCTGCGTGTAGGAAATTTAAATTTGCAGTCGATGCACCCTACCATAGACCCCAACAGATTCGTACCAGGATGGGTGGATCAATTGCAGCTTACATTCAGGAGATGGATCAGCACATTCGCCGAGACGAGAACCAGATGTGCTCTATCATGAAGAAGACCAAGAAGCTGATGAAGAGGAATATCGACCTAGAATAGGAACTCAAGTCAACATGCGATGGATATGAAGAAGAAATTGATGTGCTACTGGAGAAGCATGAAGACCTGAAGAAGAAGCAGGATTACCCATGGTGAAGCAGAGGTGAGAGCCTGAAGTGGAGATTCGTTTGGAGGACTACATCATCTTGGACGACACCGACACGGACAGTGATGCAAATGATGATAGTGATGATGAATATATAGATGAAGATGGAGCAGATACTATGGAGTCTTCCACCGATCAAAATTTCTAGACAACCACCATGTTACTAGTAGTATTCTTCCAAGTAGTTAGCTTCGATCGATTTGTAACCGTAGTTTAGATCGTTTGTGTGAACCTTGTTTGCTATTGAGTTAAGTGAATTGGTTGTATTTGCCTCATATGCATCTGGGTAGTGAAATCTCTTAGACCTTATTCTATTTTGTTTTCTCACCCCCTCTAACCCATCATATGCCTCCGAGACATGACACCGGATTGGTTTTCCCGCCGGAGCTCACCCAGTTGATCTAGAAGTAGAATGCCTTGATGCAGATGTTAGTCCTTAATCAGAATTAGAACCAAGGCAATAACAACAACAACCCACCGCCACCACCCCCTGTTGACAACCTAGCCCGTTTTCTGAGGTTGAATCCACCGGTGTTTTCTAGCAGCACCGAGCCGATTGTTGAACATGATTCGCTCCGCAAGATTGGGAGAGAGCTGACCACTACAGGATGCACAGATGCAGAGAGAGTGCACTTTGCCGTGCATCAGGTTGATGGACCCATAGTATCTTGGTGGGAGAATTTCACCACCACTTATCCCATTGCTACAGTTACATGGGATCAATTTCAGCAGGCCTTCCGCATCGCACATGTCTCAGCTGGAGCAATGAGTTTGAAGAAACGTGAGTTTCGCAACTTACGCCAAGGGAGTCGTAAAGTGGGACAGTATGTGGATGAATTCAGCAAGTTAGCACGCTATGCCCTGGATGATGTGGCCATAGATGCCGCAAAGTAGGAGAAGTTTCTTGAGGGACTCAATGATAAGCTAAGTATGCAGTTGATGGTGGCAACTTTCAACAACTACCAGGATGAAAATAAGAAGCGGATTAATTTTTGATTGAGTTATTACCAATATCAAAGAGACTGTATCGGATGCCCGCAAATGATCTGGATGAAAATAAGAAGCAGATTAAGGAGTTACTGGAGAAAGGTTATATTTGACCAAGCTCATCGCCTTGGGGAGCCAAGTGCTTCAAGTGGAGAAGAAGGATGGATCTTTGAGGATGGTTGTTGATTATCGTGCGCTGAATGAGGTGACGATCAAGAACAAATACCCTCTGTCGATGATCAATGATTTGTTTGACTAGCTGCAGGGAGCTAAGGATTTCTCCAAGATTGATCTTCGATCAGGTTATCACCGGTTGAAGATCCGAGAGCACGATATACCTAAGACAACTTTTACCACGAGGTACGGGCTATATGAGTATACAGTTATGTCATTTGGTTTGACTAATGCCCTTGCCTATTTCATGAGCATGATGAACAAGGTGTTCATGGAGTTTTTGGACAAGTTTGTTGTGGTGTTCATTGATGATATATTGGTCTACTCGAAGAATGAAGAGTAGCATAAGGAACATTTGTGCTTGGTTCTCGAGAAGCTCATGCAACATCAGTTCTATGCAAAGTTTAGCAAATGTGAGTTTTGGTTGAAGGAAGTTGGATTTCTCGGACATGTTATATCAGGAGAAGGAATAGAAGTAGACCCTACCAAGGTTGCATCTGTCACTAAGTGGTTGGCACCCACCTCGGTTGGAGAGATCAAGAGTTTTCTTGGACTCACAGGTTATTATCGGAGATTTATTGAGAATTTTTCCAAGATCGCATAGCCTATGACGGAGTCATTGAGGAAGGACACCAAGTTTAAATGGACTGAGGATTATGAGGCAAGTTTTCAGGAATTGAAGAAGCATTTGGTTACAGCCCCAGTGTTGATTCTCCCAGACATACACAAGGATTTCCAAGTTTATTACGACGCTTCACATCAAGGACTTGGAGGTGTGCTTATGTAGGACGGAAGAGTTGTTTCATATGCCTCACGACAACTTCGACCTCATGAGTTAAATTATACTATGCATAATTTGGAGTTAGCAGCCGTAGTGCATACGCTCAAGACATGGAGACACTTTCTCAACGGTTACCGTTGTGATGTTTACACGGATCATAAGAGTTTGAAGTACATCTTCACACAGAAGGAGTTGAACCTCAGGCAACGGAGATGATTGGAGCTTATAAAGGATAATGACATGAGATTGCTTTATCATCTAGGAAAGGCCAATGTTGTAGCAGATGCGTTGAGCCGCAAGAGTTATGTTAACACGCTCATAACTGAAGGATTACCGCAGGAGTTAGCCGATGATCTCCGAGAGCTATGCTTAGAGATAGTTCCGAGAGGTTATGTTGCAGCACTGGAAATTCAGTCCACTTTGTTGGGAAAGATCAGATAAGCCCAGAAGACAGACAAGGAGATTGCATAGATAAAGGAAAGGATGAGTAAAGAAAAAACTAAAGGATTTTGTGAGGATGAACACGAGAATTTATGGTTTCAGTATCGTATCTATGTGCCTAATGACCCTGAGATCAGGAAGTTGATTCTTCAGGAGGCTCATGATTCGCCTTATTCGATTCACCCAGGCAACACCAAGATGTATTTGGATTTGAAGGAGAGTTTCTGGTGGACAGGAATGAAGAAGGATATTGCAGAATATGTAGCAGTATGCGATGTATGTCAGAGAGTTAAGGCAGAGCATCAGAAACCAGTAGGGTTGCTTCAGCCTTTGTCGATACCTGAATGGAAGTGGGATAAACTTGGCATGGATTTTATCACTGGATTACCCAGGAGCCGTTCAGGCTATGACTCTATCTGGGTTGTAGTTGATCGTTTGACGAAGGTAGCCCATTTCATCCCTGTGAAGACAACTTATACGAGTGCTAAGTTGGCGAAGATTTACATGACCAGGATCGTATGTCTGCATGGAGTTCCAAGGACCATCATATCAGATAGAGGAACACAGTTTACCTCAAAGTTTTGGAATCAGTTGCATGCAACTTTGGGTACCAGGTGAGGGAGTCCTGGATTAGGGGGTCCTCGAACAGCCGAACTATATACTTTGCCCACACTGTTGAACTATGAAGATACACGATTGAAGACTTTGCCCCGTGTCCGGGTGGGACTCTCCTTTGCGTGGAAGGCAAGCTTGGCAATCTGGATGTGTAGATCTCCTTCTCTATAACCGACTCTGTGTAACCCTAGCCCCCTCCGGTGTCTATATAAACCGGAGGGTTTAGTCCGTAGGACAAGAACAACAATCATACCATAGGCTAGCTTCTAGGGTTTAGCCTCTACGATCTCGTGGTAGATCAACTCTTGTAATACTCATATCATCAAGATCAATCAAGCAGGAAGTAGGGTATTACCTCCATCGAGACAGCCCAACCCTGGGTAAACATTGTGTCCCCAGCCTCCTATTACCATTAGCCTTAGATGCACAGTTCGGGACCCCCTACCCGAGATCCGCCGGTTTTGACACCAACATTGGTGGTTTCATTGAGAGTTCCACTATGTCGTCACGATAAAGGCTCGATGGCTCCTTCAATCAGCTACAACGACGCAGTCCATGGTGAGGTTTTCCTCCCTAGACAGATCTTCATATTCGACGGCTTCGTACTGCGGGCCAACTCGCTTGGCCACCTGGATCAGATTGATAGCTACGCCCCTGGCCATCAGGTCAGGTTTGGAAGCTTAAACTACACCGCCGACATCCGTGGAGACTTGATATTCGACGGATTCGAGCCCGTGTCAGGTGCGCCGAACAGTCACGACGAGCATAACTTAGACCTGCCATCCAACGGTGTTCGGGAGATCACACCTGCATTTGCCCCGGCTGTTAATCCGGAGTAGATCGTGCCATCCGAGGACAGGTGGATGGACCCCGCCACAGAGGCCGTACATTCAGCAGCGTTAGAGCCGAACATAGACTTTGCCTCCAATGAGATCTGTGTCATCAGACCCTCGAACTCGTCTTCGGCCATAGGCTCCGAACCGCGTGCATCCACGCCTATCAAATCTGATTGGGCACCGGTCATAGAGTTTACCTCCGCGGATATCTTTCAGCACTCGCCCTTGGGCGGCGTGTTAGATTCACTAAAGTCTCTCTCTCTCTCTGTCAGGAGACTTCTGGCCGAACTATGTCCGGCTTGAGTAGGAAGCGGACGACGAAGAAATTCATTCCCCACCCACCACCCACTTAATAGCCATTGTCGACGACTTAACCGACATGCTTGACTTCGACTTCAAAGACATCGATGGTATGGACGACGATGCAGGAGAAGAACGGGAACCACCGCCCACAGGGCGCTGGACAGCCACCTCATCATATGATATATACATGGTGGACACACCCAAAGAAAACAACGGCAAGGAACGGAAGGATGCAACGGAGGATAATCCCCTGGAGAAGCAACCAAAGCGACGACGTCGGCGCCGCTCCATACCCCGCCACAGTAAAAACAACGATAACAGTGCAAGGAAGAATAACACCCTGGTCGACTTCAAAGGAACCGACGACCCCATGAACCAAGCGACGGAGCAGGAGGAGCCAGGGGCGGCGAGCATAGTTTAGGGCCGCTGTCCGATCATAGCGACGGTGGAAATAAAACTTATAAACATGTCTATGGAGAGGAGAACAGTCCGGATGACGATGCACTCATCATCCCGGAAAGGGACTTGGAACAAGGGAGCCTCCACAAAAGGCTTATCGCCACCGCGAGGAGCTTGAAGAAGCAGAAGCAAAGGCTTAAGGCCGTGCACGACACGCTCAACCGCAGATGGAACAAAGTGCTCGACACTGAAGAAAAATACGGCGGCGATCACCACACAAAGAGCTACCCAAAGCGCAAGTTGCTGCATGAATTCGACGACGAGGCTATAGATCCCATTCTGCCGAAAAATAATATGGCTGATCCACCGGACCGACCACCCCGTGGGCGCGATAGGGTGGCTAAGGGCACCAAAAACAAGTCAGCACACGATTTACGTGAGCACCTGGACCAAAAAGCCGATATGGCTAGGTCCATCTATGGATCCAGGAAGCGTGGTCCGACGCAGGATCACGGCCACCAAAACGATCATACTGATCGAATAACAGCTCGGAATCAACACCGAACACTACAAGCTTTGGTGGCATGCCAGGACACATCCAAATACAGGGGTGCCGCGCACCCCCTATGTTTCATTGATGAGGTGCTGGACAATGAATTCCTAGAGGGATTTAAACCCGTAAACATAGAGGCATACGATGGAATGACAGACCCTGTGATCTGGATTGTGGACTTCATTCTTCACATCCACATGGCTCACGGAGATAATCTCCATGCCATCAAATACCTGCCCCTCAAGTTGAAAGGACCAGCTCGGCACTGGTTGAAAAGCCTCCCCGAAAACTCAATTGGAAGTTGGGAGGAACTTGAAGACGCTTTCAGGGCTAATTTTCAAGGGACCTATGTCCAACCTCCGGATGCTGACGAACTAAGTCACATAATCCAACAACTCAAAGAGTCAGCCCGTAAGCTTTGGAACAGATTTCTCACTAAAAAGAATCAAATCGTCGACTGCCCGGATGCCGAAGCCTTAGCGGCTTTCAAGCATAGTATCCGGGACGAATGGCTTGCCAGACACCTCGGCCAGGAAAAGCCAAGGACAATGGCAGCCTTAACAAGCCTTATGACCTGCTTTTGCACGGGCGAGGACAACTGGTTGGCCCGCAGCGGCACCAGCGACCCAAGCACATCCGAAGTCAGGGATGGCAATGGGAAGCCGCGACGCAACAAAAGCAAGCGCTTTAATAATCAAGACAGCCCAGACAACATGGCGGTCAACGCCGGATTCAGGGGCTGACCCGGTCAATGGAAAAAGCCATTTAAAGGCAGTAGAGATGGATCGCCGGATTCAGGGGCCGACCAAGCGCGCACTCCGAGACGTATACGTTGTAGATCCCGTCGCCCCCAAGTTCAGCCCTTGGTCGGCCTGCCCGTTCACTTTTGATCGCAGGGATCATCCGACTAGTATCCATCACGAAGGTTCGGCTGCCCTGGTGCTCGACCCAATAATTAACGGATACCATCTCACCCGAGTCCTTATGGACGGCGGAAGTAGTCTTAATCTGATATATCAGGACACCATCCGCAAGATGGGGATGGACCCATCAAGAATCAGCCAAAGCAATACTACCTTTAAAGGAGTAATAGCAGGCATAGAGGCCCGCTGCATGGGCTCTCTAGTACTAGAGGTTGTATTCGGTTCGCCCGACAACTTCCGAAGCGAAGAACTAATCTTCGACATCACTCCATTCCAAAGCGGCTACCATGCACTACTCGGAAGAACGGCCTTCGCCCGTTTCAATGCAGTTTCGCATTATGCTTATCCTAAACTCAAGATGCCCTGTCCACGTGGCGTCATCACAATCAGCGGAAATACAGAACGTTCTCTACATGCGGAGGAATACGTGGCGGCTATAGTAGCCGAACGGCCTCTCCAACCAGAATAACGGATCGGTCGTCAAGACCACGGACACGGTTAGACGTGTCCGGCGCACCACTAGTTGTAGCAGCCTGGATAAACCTAAGCTTGGGTGGATGAATATACCCCAATAGGTGGTGCTAGGGGCTGCCCGCATGTAAAAAGGCCCATAGTTCGGCTCGACCCTATTAATACAATAATAGATTGCATTTTCATGGTTTATTAAGAATAGCCAACTTTTCGCACGAAGTTTTTCACCTGGGTTTTTATTTTTTTACAGATGATCATCGTGCTACACCCTTCCAGGATACGGCACAACGGAGACAAAGGCGCGGACGTGCAGCAGGGCCCCGCTCAAAGGTTTCTCTTTAGATTAAGCCCCTGTGTAAACCTTTTCTAATGTATCTTGTTGCTTGACACCCTCTGGGTACCTAACACAACCGAGAGGGTTACTGGCGTTGTCGGCATTTCGCCATGCCAGATTAATGCATGTACTTGGAAATTCAGGGCTCATTCTTGAGGGCGTTACTTAGCCCAGTATATGTTGTAAAGTCCGAATACCTTAGGGAGTGTTCGGCGTCGCGAGTTTGGCCTTATATGCACCAGCTCCGAATCATGTCTTTGGTCAATAGTTGGGTTTGCCCGGCTCCTGTGTTTTGCTACCTTACATTCTGCTCTATCGGCTAAGGTGGCACCGAGAGAACTACTACGATTGTGCCCTGGTTCATCTGGATGAGCACCTCAGTAGAGAAAGCCGAAAACTGACTGTCATGATAACGCGTGAGACTGGTCAACCACTCGATGGCTAAGTGGAATCTTCACGATTCCTCCGCATTAACGAAGGACCGGTTTCCCGTTCATGTATGTACGCGCACCGTATTCGGATGAACATAGAAGTACCAGGGGCTATATAGTAGCCCCACCGTCAAACTCCTATGGCTAAGTGAACGTGTTAAAGATATATAGTCTGATTGCCTGGTTCACCGCGCTATCACCTCCTTAATGGACCAAGACGTTGGATCAAGTGTGATTACGCGCTTTACCGAACACCCCCGCATTATATGCGTGGGGGCTAAAGCCGACGACTGCAAACTTTCAGGTTATATACATATATACATAAACGGTCGCACAGGAGGCACTATAATACTTTCAGGCAAAAGTATAAACACAACCTTTATAATCAAAATAGCATTGTTTTTTACAATCAAGATACATGTCACTCGAACATGATACTCTTTGAGCACTGAGCCTCTATTAAACGGGCGCCTTCTAGGACTTCTTCAAAATAGTGCTCGGGCGAGTCCCGGCCTCCGGTCAGACCCGTGGTTGCAATAGCGGTGGCCTCCATCCCTGCCCAGTATGTCTTAACACGGGCAAGAGCCATCCGCGCACCCTCTATGCATGCCGACCTCTTTACAGCGTCGATATGCGGCATAGCACGAAGAAATCGTTGCACCAAATCAAAATAACTACCCGGACTTGGTTCCTTTGGCCAAAGATGATCCACGACAGACCTCATGGCAAGCCCGGACAACCTATGGAGCTCGGCCCACTCGGCCATTTGCTTATTCCACAGCAGCGGACGCTTTGGAGCGCTGAACTGCGACCAGAACAATCTTTCCACCTCATGATCTTTTTGATCCTTGAAATACTTAGTCGCATCAGCAGCACTCTTCGCTAAACCCAGGTACTCGTCTGCAGAACTCCATAATTGATCAAGAGGGGCATAATTCAGATCGCTGAACTTCGTCCGCAATAAAAAGGGCCTACCAGTCGTGATATCTCCGGCTTGACGAATCTCCTCCCGTGTAGCTCTGATTTCAGAGCGCGTTTCCTTGGTTGCTTCCAATGCTTTCTTCAGGTCAGTCGCTTTTGTTTGGCTTTCCCTTTCGAGGAGCTCATAGCGGTTGGCGGCATTTCGCAGCTCAAGAGCCATGCTGGCTACTTTATCTTCGCTTCGGTGATGAGCGGCCTGTTCGGCTTTTAACTCTTCGGCCGCCTTCAGGGCAGCCGCATCACTTCTCCTAGCTTGTTCCTTGGCTCGGGCAAATTTCGCCCGAAGGGTCTCCACGGCGGTAGCTCCATCTGTAGTTAAAGCTTATTATAGATACTAGCATCATGCTCCTCTTAATATTTGCTGACCACTAGAATATACATACCATGTGCCTCGTCAAGCCGCTTGTTCACAAGCGTAATGTCGGCATCCGCCACTTCAAGCTGCCGCCTTAATTCGACAAAATCAGCAGTCCGGTCAGACGTCGGACCTTCAGTCGCCTACACAATAAAAGCAGCACGATCATTACCTGGGACTATGATCCTCCATTTGCCGCCGCTAGGCGGCAACCAGAGTCTCAGGGGCAACTATCTATATGGAGCACACCCAGCGTGTGCGGTACAGCCAAAAATATATATCGGATGCGTACCTCAAAGCCTCTTAGCAGGCTCGTAAAAGCTTCATTTAACCCGCTTTTCACGGATGAAATCCTCTCAACCACCGTACCCATCAAGGTACGATGTGCCTCTGAGATAGCCGCTTGCTCCAGAAGGCCCATCAAAGTGTCCGGTTGTACACCGGATAGTCCCGGGCTTTTTTTGTTGGTCTCCTTAGGAGCCAAGGACCCCGGACTTCGGGCGGCCAAAGAATTACCTGCGGGCCTTTGCGGATCAGGGGAAATCCTCCGTGACGACACCTCAGGGTTATTCGTCTCGCAAGGTGGGGAAGCAGGGGGAGGCATTTCGCTCTCCATCATCTCTGGCAGAAGATCCCCCGAAGACGAACTTTGTTGAGAAGGGCTATGAGCCGGACTGCAAAACATATGTTTCGGCTGTGATTCTCAAAGAAAAAACAAGATATATTTATCAAAAGTGCCTTTGTTCACTTACGGCTCAGTTGATGGCTGGCCCCCTCGTGGGCGCTGTGCGGCAAGGACGCCCTCCGAGTCAGGGCCCCCTGGCGAAGGTTTCTTCCCTTGTTTGGAAGCCTCCGCTTCCAAATCTTCAGGGGTGCCCCTTTTCTTCTTGGGGGAGAGGGAATTTTAGATTCGCCTCCCCGATCGCCCTCCTTTGCGGAGGCACTAATTCCCCCGGTTTGGATGTATAATGTATGAAGCCCGCTCTCGGCTTCTTTATGCCTCCCTTCATCTTCTCCTGATGGCACTTGATAAGGTGTGCGCTCAAGCATCCTGGTTAGTACAGGGTCCGGCGAGCCTTCGGGAAGAGGGGCCGAACACCTGATCCTCTCCGCCTTTCTTAGCCAGTCCTGGCCGAGGGTATTTTTTCAGAATAAATGTTGTGACAAATATAAAGACAACATGTTCGGTTGCGGGGTTACTTACTTTGGTATCCGGACGATTGCAGTTCAGGCCCACATCCTCGATGGTGTCCGGACACTTTATTCGTGATCCGAAGAATAACCGATACATCCCTTCGAGCGTCACGCCAAAGAAGTGTCGAATGGTTCGCGGTCCTTCTGGCTTGAACTCTCACATCCCGAGAGGTCGACGTTTGCATGGCAGGACCCGACGAACTAGCATTACCTGAATTACTTTGACGAGGCTGACATCCCTCTTAAGGAGATCTCGGATGTGGCTTTGCAATGTTAGCATGTCATTCACTGGCCCCCCGTCCAGCCCTTTGTTGACCCATGACGCCAGTTGGGGCGGAGGGCCCGGGCGGAAGGCCGGGGCGGCCGCCCACTTTGAACCTCGGGGCGCTGTGATATAAAATCACTCCCGTTGCCATAGGTCGGACACCTCTGGAAAGGAACCCTTTGGCCATGGGGCCTCGGCACCTTTGCTTATTATAGCACCTCCGCACTCCACGTGTTGCCCGTCGATCATCGGTTTCACATTAAAGGTCTTGAGCCACAAGCCGAAGTGTGGGGTAATACGGAGGAAGGCCTCACACACAACGATAAATGACGAGGTGTGAAGGATGGCATCTGGAGCTAGATCGTGGAAATCTAGCCCGTAATAGAACATGAGCCCTCTTACAAAGGGATCAAGACTAAAGCCCAGCCCTCGGAGGAAGTGGGAGACAAATATGACACTCTCGTTGGGTTAAGGAGTAGGAATAACCTGCCCTTGAGCAGGTAGCCTATGCGGGATTTCAGCGGTTAGATATCTAGCCTCCCTAAGCTTCTTGATGTCCTCCTCTGTGACAGAGGAGGCCATCCACCGGCCTTGAAGGTTGGATCCGGGCATGGTTAGAGGTCCGAAGCGCTTAGCCGGAACCTTGGGTGTTGGAACTCAAGGTAGGAGAAGGGAAGGATTGAGCGTGGAAAGAAAAGGACAGGTCTTGGCCCCTTTATAAAGAGGGTGAATATCAAGCGTCCTCCGCGTGGCCGTTTGGAACTCGCCTAAAATCGAGGAGTTATACTAAGAAGCACGGTTGGGTTACCCACATCCATATTGATGAGAATCCCGTGATAAGGGGGGACACGATCTCTACTTCGACAAGACGTGCCAATAAAACCGCCTTGCAATACGTGCAGTAGCAGGCTGGAAAAAAAGGGTTCGTATAATGACCGGGCCGCGGCGTGATGTCACGCTATGAAAAGATGTCAGCAGATTAGATTTGTGGAATATTGTGCTCTCTACGGTGGTATGTGGAAATTGTTTTGCAGAGCCGGACACGATCCTTGTGTTCAAAATCTTCTATGAAGTATTCGGAGAAGGAACCCGCCTTGCAATGCTGAAGACAATCTGCACACCGGACTTGTCGTCATTGAAGCCTAGTTCAGGGTCTACTGAGGGAGTCCTGGATTAGGGGGTCCTTGGACAGCCGGACTATATACTTTGCCCGAACTGTTGAACTATGAAGATACAAGATTGAAGACTCCGTCCCGTGTCTGGGTGGGACTCTCCTTGGCGTGGAAGGCAAGCTTGACAATCCGGATGTGTAGATCTCCTTCTCTGTAACCGACTCTGTGTAACCCTAGCCCCCTGTGGTGTCTATATAAACCGGAGGGTTTAGTCTGTAGGACAAGAACAACAATCATACCATAGGCTAGCTTCTAGGGTTTAGCCTCTACGATCTCGTGGTAGATCAACTCTTGTAATACTCATATCATCAAGATCAATAAAGTAGGAAGTAGGGTATTACCTCCATCGAGAGGGCCCAAACTTGGGTAAACATTGTGTCCCCAGCCTCCTGTTACCATTAGCCTTAGACGCACAGTTCGGGACCCCCTAGCTGAGATCCGCCGGTTTTGACACCGACACCAGGCTAGAGTTCAGTACAACCTTTCATCCACAGACAGATGGACAGACCGAGAGAATCAATCAGATTCTGGAGGACATGTTGAGAGCTTGTGCGCTAGATTATGTATCTAGTTGGGATGATAATTTACCCTATGCAGAGTTGTCCTATAGCAACAGTTATCAAGCCAGTTTGAAGATGGCCCCTTTCGAAGCCTTTGTACGGAAGGAGGTGCAGGACGCCGCTATCGTGGGATGAGGTTGGAGATAGACAGTTATTCGGACCATACTTAACCAAAGATTATGAAGAGAAGGTTAAGTTGATTCGAGACAGACTCAAGGTAGCCTAGTCCAGGCAGAAGAGCTACGCCGATACTAAACGCAAGGAGGTAGCCTGCGAAGTCGAAGACCAAGCATATCTTCGTGTATCCCCACTTCGAGGAGTTAAGTGTTTTGGAGTCAAAGGGAAGCTAGCACCACAATTTGTGGGACCCTACCGAGTTTTGGAACGCATGGGAGAAGTTGCATACAAGTTGGAATTACCCGAAGGATTGTCAGGAGTTCACGATGTGTTTCACGTTTCCCAATTGAAGAAGTGCCATGCAGAGATGGCTGACAATAGTCTGAGAGATACAGTGCCACTGGAAGCAATTCAGTTGGATAATGATCTGACCTATGAAGAGAAGCCAGTCAAGATTCTCGAGTTTTCCAGCGAGTTACTCATAGCAAAGTCATCAAGTTTTGCAAAATTTAGTGGAGCCACCATACCGAGGAGGAAGCCACCTGAGTGCGAGAAGAAGACCTCCGCAAGGACCATCCACACCTTTTTGCTGACCAACCCGAATCTCGAGGGCGAGATTCATCTTAAGGGGGGTAGGTTTGTAACATCTCAATTTTCAATTTGGATGTTATAAATAGATCATTCATATGCATTTCATATTTTATTTCATTTTGGTTTTTATTTGGTTGTGATCCCAGAAATCTTAAGCAACTCAAGGACCCAAGGGGAGAGTTGGAGGTTTCATATATTTTTCATTTTTGAATTTACTTCAAATTTGAAAAGTGGATCTATTTGATTTTAACAAATTCTTTCCAAATTATTTCATATAAAAGAGAGAAGATAAAAGGACTTCTTCAAAACAGAGGAGAAATGTTGGAAAAGAAATTTGCAAGTCAAATTATTTTTATTTGAATTTTATTTGTTATTTTATTCGGTTGAATTAGGGAAAAACATGCGTTTTTTAAAAATTGCATTTAGTCCAGAAAAATGTTCATATTGTCCCAAATATTAGGTAGGGATCGTGAAAATTGTTTTTTGGAATTTGTGGATTTTTATTTTACTTTATTAGGAGATTTCTTCGCGGCGCTGTTTAATTTTTTTTAATAATAATAAGTCGCGCGCGTGCCTGGGCCGGCCCAGCCGAAGCCAGGCCAAGGCTCACTCGCACCGAACCGCCACCGATGTCCCATGACCGCGCCGGACTCCGGCGAGGGGAGTCCGGGTCAGAGCCACCCATCACCCCCTCGTGCAAGCCGAG
>NC_041381.1:370802347-370846822 GCF_002162155.2 Triticum dicoccoides | reverse complement strand
GCCCGCTCTCGCCCACCGCCGCCGAGCCGCACCGCACTACTACTTTGATGTGTCTCGTTAACTTGCATAGCAAGAAGAAAATTGTTTACTACGTCCTCTCCTTCGTTCAAGCGCACAGTGATACGCAGGACGAGCGAAAACTTTTGCTTGCTTTTTCAAGTGCTTACATGCATGTGCTGGCGGAATGTAAGCTATGTGAAGCTTAGTACATGCATTTGTGGGCGGAAAGTAAGCAAAGTGATGATTAATACAAGTGCTCACATGCATGTGGTGAGCAAATTGAAGCTTAGTACATGCATGTGTTGGCGGTAGGTCAAGTGCTTGGTACATGTATGCGCCATGGCGTATTTGGCTCTCTTTTATTTTCTTTCAAGTGCTCTTGTTAGTACATACACGTGTGTTTGACGGAAGGCATTAGTGATTGTACTAGTTATTTAGCGAGTGGTTATTGTTGTTTGACGTGGAATTTGAGGGTTGGATGCCCGACTCATATTTCGTATCAGCGGCGTTTAGATGAAGTCCACGGACAAATATTGTATCTGTTTTAGGGGATGTTGAAGATGCTCTTACACCATATATGATAGCCAAACAATAGAGTGTACTCTCTCTATTGTCGCCTTCACCGCCTGGGCTATCTGCAAGCATCGTAACGCGGTCATCTTTGACGGCTTACGGCCTTCCACCGATGACCTTCTCCTAGCAATCAAGGATGATGCTTGCCTATGGGCCAAGGCGGGCGATTAGCTAGCGTTATACCCATAACCTGGGTTTTCTTTTTTGAATTGTGGTTGAGCATCCTCCCTCTAGTGCTTGTTCCTGCACCCTCCCAGATGCCTGATCCTTGTGAGGTCGCACCTTGTACTCTCTCTTCCACCTATCAATAAAATGATAAGTAAAAAAAAGAAATGATACATTGCTCAGCGTATTCACCAAAAAATAGTGTACTCTCCTGAATAAGAAAAGCGACATGGTCTGCTACTCTTTCCGTCCTACAGTGTAGTGTCAAAAACGCTTTTATATTACGAAACGAAGAGAGTAATAGACTTGTCTCTAGCTGTCTTAATTAAGCAATCGAAGTTGCAGGTGTCATGCAGTTATAGACAAGGCCTGCAATGCAAGGCAAACATGGAAGGAGACTAAAAAATGCTGCAGCTTAGCTTGCAGATAAGGGTTTGACCTGCATCGTGTATGCATTACCGTCTCGAGAAATTATGGGTTCATTCGAAGATTATCACCAATTACAGCGGATGCGAGCTTCCAAAGTCACCTTTTTAAAAAACAATTAAAGACACGATGTAGTTGTTCTGCACTCCATCGTTCTTCATGAGACTTGGATAAGCTCCAAGAATAAGCTACGGTGTTGCACTGTGTCCCTTTGTCCTGGTCTCCTGTTTTTAGGGTAACTCATTATCCTTTTTTCTACAAATATCCTATCTGCTAAGAATGATGGCCTTTCGACCAATCTCTGTTTGGCGCCTAAAAGGCGATGTTTCCTAATGGTACACACCCCCATCTGGATCTCGGCTGATTTATAATTTTTTTACTCGTCGCACAGCGTGTCAAATGTACACAGCCCACATAAAGCTAAATTTGCAGCGCGCCGGGTTTTGGCGAGTTACTTTGCATTTTGATTTTGGGAAGCTTGTAGATGCTTCCTTGTCTAGCTTTTCTTTTGTTTGGCCGGTTTTTCTTCGGGGTTTTTTATCCTCTCCGTTTCCATTTTCATTTATTTTTGTTAAATCAAGATCTTTTCTCAAATTCATGAACTTTACTTAAATCACAAACATTATTCAAATTCACGAACTTTTCTAAAATTCAAGAACTTATATTAAATGTGTGTACTTTTAAAAATTTATGATTTTTATTTAAAAATTGGTGAATTTTTCAAAATTCATGAAAAACAATTAAATTCCTGATTTTTTTTCAGATTTATGAAATTTTCTCAAATTAATTTTTTTGTAAATTCAAGGATTTTTGCCAAAAGCCAACAGTCAAATGGTTAGTGACGTGACGTCCATCAGGTTTTTTACTTTGAGACAAGTGAGGTCCTTCAGGGGGTGCTCCTAGTTAGCCTCACAGCCGCCGAATCATGGGCCGGCCTGGTCCCTCGCTCAACTCGCCCCGTCTGGTCGCTCGCTTGCTCAGTTAGCCTCACGGTTGCAAAAAAAAGAGGAAAAAGTTAAAACGAAAAAGAAACACAAAAAAGAGAGGAAAAGGTTAAAACTAAAAAAACACAAAAAAGAAAAAAAATCGAGATTTCAAAATAGTTCACAGATTTCGAAAATTTTCATTCAATTTTAAAAATATATTCAAACAATTTAGGAAAAAAATTCACAAAATTTAAAATATTCATCCATTTGAAAAAAAATTCATCAAATTGGAAAAAAGTTCATCGATTTTGAAAAAAAGTTATCCAAATTTGCAAAAAAGTTCATCCACTAAAAAAATTGTCAAACTTGAAAAAGAGTTTATCGAAAATCAAACAATTAATCCATTTGAAGAAAAAGAATTCATCCATTTTAAAAAAAGTTCATCTAATTTGGAAAAATGTTCATTAAATTTCAAAAAAAATCATCGAATTTGATAAAAAGTTCATCGGTTTCGAAAAATGTTCATCGGCTTCGAAAAGAGTTCACCGACTTCAAAAAAACTTCATTGAGTTTGAAAAACGTTCATCATATTATAAAAAATGTCATTGAATTTTTAAAAAATTCATTAGATTGTAAAAAAAAAGTTCATCAATTTTGAAAAAGGTTCATCGCAATTGAAGAAAGTACATGGATTTTTTTTTAAATTGTCAATTTTGAAGAAAAATGTTCATCATAATTAAAAAAATCACATGGTTTTTTCAAAAAATATTGTTGTTTTTTAAAAAAGTTCATCGAATTGAAAAGAATTTCTGCGAATTCCAAAAAAGTTCATCGATTTGAAGAAAAGTTCAGGTATTTACAATAGCAATTCAGCGAACCAGGAAGAATTAAAAAAATAAAAGGAAAAACAAAAAACGAAAAAAAAAGTGAAAAAATGAAACAAAGGAATTAAGAAAGGAAACAGTTGCTAGAGCATAAACCGCTTTGCGGCGTGGTTGTTAGATGAGCCTACCTCTGTGACACTGCGGAGGTCAGCGCATTCGATACCTGAAACTGGCGCAGTTTTTTGAGGAATGAATACACAGTATATGAGCCGAGCCCGACTAACGCAACTGCAAGCGCCGGTTTATAGAAAACAGCTATAACCGGTGCCTGCAGTGCAGATAACAGATTCAGGGAGCGCTCGTTTCACCACCAACGGATTTTGGGAAGGTTCTAGAACCTTCCCTGAACAGGGTTTTTCTAGTTTTCTTTTGTTTTTTTATTTTGTTTTTTTGTTTTTCTTTACTTTTCTTTTTGTTCCTTTTCTGTTTTATTTTCTTTTTTTCTTTTGTGTTTTCATTTTTATTCTTGTTTTTCTAAATTTGCAAAAGTCCTTTAAACTCGGAATATGTTTCAAAGTCACAACTTTTAAAAATGATGAGCATTTTTTAAAGTCATGGTTTTTTATTATAAATTCGTAAACAATATCTTACATCATGAATATTTTTTTGAAAAACGGTAAGGTTTTTTTATATCTCACAAACATTTATTTTGAAAAAGTGAATATTTTTTAAAAATTAGAGAATATGCATTCAAATTCGAGAATTATTTTTTACAAAATTATGAACAGTTTTTGAATCATGAAAATTTCTTAAATTTACGACCAATTTTGTGGAAATCATGAATTTTTCTAAATTCATGATCATTTATTACAAATTCTAGAACACTGTTCCAAATTCATGAACATTATTTGAAATCATGGATATTTTTTAGATAATGTTTGGTGTCAGCGCATTATGAGTATAATTGGTTTGGTGTCAAAAATTGGCAATGATAATGTTTGGCATTGTGTGAAATATTGTCTGCAACTTGATTGGTTACCGAGTTGTTTTGCCTCTCTCACATAAAGTTGCCAATAGTTGGCAAGCCTAGGTATTGCCAATATTTGGCAATGCCAATATTTGGCAATGCCAATATTTGGCAATGCCAACATTTGGCTAGCCAAATACTGGCAGCAAACCAATCATGCTCTATGCGCCCAATAGGAGCTGCCTCCTTCAGGTGCGTAAACGAGCAAGTGACCAACTCAGGCGACCGAGCTAATAGGCCACGGCCCACATAAGGCGCACGTGAGTGCCTTAAAAACTGACTAGGAAGTCTTGGCCTTTCGAACGCAATTAGCCGGACCATCACAAAACCATGGAATACATTGGCCTTTTGACACTGCCTCATGAAGTCACAACCTGATAGTGCAACCCCAGCGGAAAGGGTAATGATATGTCGCGAGAGCATATTTTGGTTCTCTGTTTTATTTTGAGAAAAACATATTTCAGCTCGTACTTATTATCGCCTACCGTGCGGCTCCAGTTTGACCGGCCCAACATTGTAGTTGTACGAGTACTTTTTTCCGTTGATGTTTTTGTCATGTTTAGCATTGGTTTTCTTTGGTTTTTCTTCTTTTCTGCATTTCCCTTTTCTTTTTATTTTTTCTTTGATTTTACTTACTTTCTTTGTTTCTATTTAATTTTTATTTCAAAACATGTCTAAATTTTTCTTAAATATTGCAGATTTCTTCACACACAGCAAAAACAGTTTTAATTACTGTTTAGAATTCTTAAATACATGATTAATATTTTCCAAATAAATTTTTTTATGTCTCACTCACATTGTAAATTAGATTTATTTAACTTTTTACATATGTTTAGATTTTTTCCCAATACATCATTAACATTTTTCCTAATAAATATTTTGAGCACATTATTAATATGTGTTAAATTTTCTTGAAATATACAAAATAAGTTTTTTAATGATATGTAGCCTTTTAAAAACTTCCCGAACATTTTTTTAAATGTATAACATATTTTCTTGAATGGTATGAAACATTTTTTTTGAATTACAGAAACATTGTTGCACTATATAACAGCTGAAGCATGGGGTCCCGTCGTGGGACCACAGTTATTATAGCGGTATTTTTCAAAAATAATGATATCTTCTAAAGGCTAGCGAACACTTTTTAAACTTAAGTATGTTTTATATTAACGAACATTTACCCCAAAAGTGTTTACAATTTCCAAAGTTAGTGATTTTTCCGAAATACTTCACATTTTCTTGAAAATGTGGAGAAAATTTGAAATTCCAAGTATTTTTTGAAAATTAAGTATTTGTTTTTACAATATGAACAATATTAGAATTTTCAAACACTTTTCTTAAAACATGGACATTTTCGGAAAATCATGTACAGAGTTTGTTCTTCCAAAAAAAGATAAAAATATGAACATTTTGTTTAAACACTAACAAAATTTTGATAATGTGAACATTTTTTCCAAAAACGTGTAGATTTGTTAAAAAAATAAAATGAACATATGAGAAAAGGAGAGGAAAAGAACTAAAAATTGAAACAGAAAAATAAAAATACAAATCGAAAAAATGCTGCAAAAGTTATTAAAATATGGTCTAGGAACCTTGCATAATGTTTATAAATCGGCTCCTTGACCGCATTATTATCTACAAATGGGTTGCTCGCTCAGTCGCCTGTAAGTTTCGACAACTTATTTGATGCAAATAGCCTAAAAATATTAGACCCAAATAGGAAATGCCTTGGCTTTCCTCTCAACAAAAACAAAACGTACGGGTTTGCTCGCGTCTCTCGTGTACAGGTTTGCTTGTTTCTTTTATACTATATAGTTTTCTTTATAAAAAATTTATGAAAATCTTCATGAATTTGAAAACAAAAGTTTATAAACTCAAAAAAGCCTGTGAATTTTAAAATCTTACATGAGTTTCAGAAATGCTCACGAGGTAAAAAAAATGTTTGTAAATTTTAGAAAATGATCACGAATTGTAGGTATGTCGGACTTAAAAGCATGTCGAAAATTGAAAAAAAACATATTCATGAATTTAAGAAGAATTCATCAATTGTAAAAATGTTTGTGATTTAAAAAAAATGATTTTTAGAAGAACAATAAAAAAATCCAAAGTATTCATGAATTTGGAAAGCATTCATGTATTTGAAAAAAAATCATGAATTTTGATACAATACGAATCTGAAAAGACATTTGCAATTGTAAAAATGTTCAGGAACTAAAATGTTCATGAATTACTTTTTAAAATTTTGAAGCAAACTTATGGATTGAAAAAATGATCACAAATTAAAGAAAGAAAGAAGGCAGAAGGAAAGCCGAAAAAAATAATGAACAATATAAAACCAAAATACCAACAGAAAAAAATAGCAAAAGATACAATATAAAAGGTTCCCAAGAACGGACAAAGACATCCCTCAAACCGTTCCACTGGGCACGCTGTGAATACTTCCGTGCCTAAATGGCCGGCTCACGTTGATAAGCTAACAAGTGATCAAAAGTATACGTATCACGGTAAATACACAGGAGCTACTGGGTGCCCCACCCCGAGAGCTCCTGTTTGATGCTGTGCTCCACGCTGGGAGCTCCTGTTTGACGCTCGCTAGCATCAAAGGGAGCAGCTTTTGCGCAGGGATTGCTGAAGGTCGCGCAAAACGGGCCGGCCCATTTGCAGGTAACAAATGTAAAACTTGACGGAAAATTAAATAAAAAGCAGCAGTGTGGACTCGAACTCCCGCCTCAGGCAACAAAACGTCCTTTGTTGGCCACTCGACCTGGCAATTGTTACATACTCCCTCCGTTCCAAAATACTTGTCTTTCTAGGCATTTCAAATAGACACAACATATAGATGTATGTAGACATATTTTTAGAGTGTAGATTCGCTCATTTTGCTCCGTATGTAGTCACTTGTTGAAATCTCTAGAAAGACAAATATTTAGAAACGGAGGGAGTACAAGGCAGCACTAACATTTAAGTACCCAGACACAGTGGCAAACCCCTTTTTTTATTTTTCAACATTTCTTGGAAAAATGGGAATAATGTTTTGAAAATATGAACAAATTTCAATACTCTAACAAAACCTTTAAAACGAGAACAAATTTTGAAAAGGTTAACAAAAATTGAAAAACGTGAAAATAATTTCATATATGCTGAACAATTTTAAAATATACATTGAACATTTTTGTAATACACAATGAACAAATTCTAAAGACACATTAAAGATTTTTGTGATATATGCTGAACAATTTTTAAATACACGTTGAACATTTTTGTGATATACGCTGAATAGTTTCTGAATACATAATGAACATTTTCATATGATATGTTGGACACTTTATTATTATACTGTGTAGATTTTCTAAAATATATGATGCACATTTTTGCAATACACATTGAATTTTTTGTATAATACCCAAAATTTGTGACTTTTTTAAAAATGAGAACATTTTTTGGTATTCTGTATAGTATTTGAACTTTTAGAATAATTATTTGAAAACATAAAAAATAAAAAATAAAAAAAGGGAAGAAAAGAAAAGAAAAGGAAACAGAAAAAAAAGAATAGAAAAACAGTGATGCTTACGTGGGCCGGCCCAACTGGGAACGCCTTCAGCGAAGGCACGGCGTTTTGGCGCCCACGAGTGTCAAATACGATCCACCCTCCACACTGTTATAAGAATATAAAACGTAAAAAATACTAAAAAAATAAAAAAATCTGAAATTTCAGGATATGAAACCTGGGTTTCCAATCTAATCCCGTGTGAAGATTCATGAAAAAATACCAGGAAACGTATCCGTGGCCAAAAAAATACTGTCCGAACAAAAATCCATCCAAACAGTATTCTTTTTTATACATAGGAATTTTTTGTCTTTTTGCCACGAATAAGTTTTCTGGTATTTTTTAGCGAAATTTCACAATAGATCGGAAACACAGTTTTCATATCCCAAAATCCCAGATTTTTTTTCAAATTTCTCAGTACTCTTTTGAATTTAATGTTCGTATAGAGGTGTGGAGCACCCGAGTGCTACAAATCCGCTTCCTACATATCACTGTAAATTATAATGATATGTATGATTTGTGCAGCAAAAATCCAGTGTGTGTCCTATTGCGGCGGATGTGCTGCTCCCCGCCTTAAATGCTTTGACGAACACATAGTAAAGGGCCGGCTAACACATAGTATAATTCTTTTTTCTTTACAAACAAAATAAGTTTTTATATGTTTATAAGTACACGTGCTGTAATCAATCATTTGGGAAATTATATACTAAAAATGCTTTCACGAAAAGTACATAAATTTTAAATATGTTCATGTTGTTTAAGGGACTGATTAATGTATTTTTTTAGGCAAACTGATTAATGTATATCTATCTACTACTCTACAACTAATATAAAAGCACGAGTGGGGCTAGTTCAAACAATCTAAGCCATTCGACTTGCCCATCTGATGGTCAAAATTAGACTTGTGTTTATCGGTCACAACACCAAAATTTACACCCGCATGTCGTCATGCCCTTGAATACTCTTCTTCACCCAAGCGGACAAGCAATAGGGTTAACTCGCGGTTGCCCTGCATATCTCTCCGGTTGCCACAACTGCTCTATATGTGTGTCTTTTCTACGTCCAATCTCGTATTCATGCCCCCGTTTCCACCGATGTTGCTCCCTAGCCATGCATCGCCATCGCCTGCGACACTACTCCCAGCTACTACCGCTGGCCTATTTTGGCCAACTCCGGCCATTTTTCCTGCCACGAAGCACCACTCCGAGCCTCCTAGACTCTCCTTCTCCACCCCGTAAATTTGATATTTCTCTCCTTCTCAAGCGGCCCCATCTAACCCTAGCCGCCTAGACTCTTCAGTGCGACCATGACGTGGTTCCGCGTCCCTGGTTCATTGTGGGTCCCCCACACGTCCGCGTGGAATTGGCGATTGCGGGTCCACTATTGCTGGTCTGCCTTAGTTGCCTCTACTCTAGCACTAATGGGATGGTGGGGGCGTGGTTGTAACCTTGGTTCTGAGTTATTCCTCTGTTTCAGCTACTCCTGCTTGCATCGTCGACCTGTTTTTAAGAAATAATGATCTAGAGGAGCCTGGCTTTGAATTAATAAAGCCATTAACCAGCAAGGAATTAGAATGCATCCACAGGCAACATCAGTCGTAGCCGATACAAGGGAGCTTACAAGAAAGCAAACTACACAACAACCATTATAAGCACCTGAGAATAGGAAAATAGATAACAAAGCTTGCGAAGGCCGCTGTCCTCCTCATTGGCACCGAAGATAACCAAACAAATGCAACAAGGCGAGGATCATACAACCATCGCTTTGTGTGATCTTGGTAGGAAATGGCGTGGGAACTACATGAACACACCACCTTCGTTCTCTAGAACTGAAGGGGCCTCTGCACCCTTGCCTTGGCTCGAAAGGCACGACACCATCAAACTACATAAATGTTCACCCGAAAGCTAGAAGGATGACAAACTCAATGCACATTGTAGCCACTAAGCGAGCATGTAGAATCGGGACACACCTTTCCGGTTGTATCACCGTAGAGCACGGACAATCAAATGGAGTGGGGAAGCTCTTGGAGCAATCGGATTAGAATGAGACAATGGTTCGTCGAGACGAGAACAATGAGTTGCAAGAGAGTGGGACAATCGACTACCTGGGAATGACCGGGTACCCTCGGATTCCTCCGTGCCACTGCCACCGGCAAGGGGAACCCTAACCCCTGACACCAGGCTCGAAGAAGTTGAGCCGTCGTAACTGAGCAACGCAAGCTACCACCGGCGATAACCAACCAAAGAGCGCTAAGACATGAAACCCTCCGCACCACAACAACAGCTCGAACCCCAAGCCAACAAAGAACCACCACATACAACACCTCACACCCGAGAACCTATACCTCCCCAAGTGGTATCTCCTGGAAGGGTGAGACAGACATGCTGCCATGATACGTCCATTTTGAATCATGCTTTTATATCAATATTTATTGCATTATGGGAAGCCTATTCTCTCTTATTTTACAAGGTTTACATGAAGAGGGAGAATGCCGGCAGCTGGAATTCTGGGCTGGAAAAGGAGCAAATATTAGAGACCTATTCTGCACAACTCCAAAAGTCTTGAAACTCCATGAAAGTCATTTTTGGAATTAATAAAAAATACACCGAGCGGAAGAAATACCAGAGGGGGACACCCACCGTCCACGAGGGTGGGGGGCGCCCCCTGCCTCATTGGCCCCTTGGCAGCCTTCCGGTGACCATCTTCTGCTATATGAAGTCTTTTACCCTGGAAAAAATCATAAGAAAGATTTCAGGAAAAAACTCCGCTGCCACGAGGCGGAACCTTGGCGGAACCAATCTAGGGCTCCGGCGGAGCTGTTCTGCCGGGGAAACCTCCCTCCGGGAGGGGGAAATCATCACCATCATCATCATCATCGATCCTCTCATCGGGAGGGGGTCAATCTCCATCAACATCTTCACCAGCACCATCTCCTCTCAAACCCTAGTTCATCTCTTGTATCCAATCTTTGTCTCAATACCTCAGATTGGTACCTGTGGGTTGCTAGTAGTGTTGATTACTCCTTGTAGTTGATGCTAGTTGGTTTATTCGATGGAAGATCATATGTTCAGATCCTTTATGCATATTAATACCCCTCTGATTATGAACATGAATATGATTTGTGAGTATTTATGTTTGTTCTGAGGACATGGGAGAAGTCTTGCTATAAGTAGTCATGTGAATTTGGTATTCGTTCGATATTTTGATGACATGTATGTTGTCTCTCCTCTAGTGGTGTTATGTGAATGTCGACTACATGACACTTCACCATTCTTTGGGCCTAGAGGAAGGCATTGGGAAGAAATAAGTAGATGATGGGTTGCTAGAGTGACAAAAGCTTAAACCCTAGTTTATATGTTGCTTCGTAAGGGGCTGATTTGGATCCATTTGTTTCATGCTATGGTTAGGTTTACCTTAATACTTCTTTTGTAGTTGAGGATGCTTGCAATAGGGGTTAATCATAAGTGGGATGCTTGTCCAAGAAAGGGCAGCACCCAAGCACCGGTCCACCCACATATCAAGTTATCAAAGTAATGAACGCGAATCATATGAGCGTGATGAAAACTAGCTTGACGATAATGCCCATGTGTCCTCGGGAGCGCTTTTCTCTATATAAGAATTTGTCCAGGCTTGTCCTTTGCTACAAAAAGGATTGGGCCACCTTGCTGCACCTTATTTACTATTGTTACTTGTTACCCGTGACGAATTACCTTATCACAAAACTATCTGTTACCGATAATTTCAGTGCTTGTAGAGAATACCTTACTAAAAACCGCTTTTTCATTTCCTTCTACTCCTTGTTAGGTTTGACACTCTTACTTATCGAAAGGACTACGATAGATCCCCTACACTTGTGGGTCATCAAGACTCTTTCCTGGTGCTGTTGCCGGGGAGTGAAGCGCCTTTGGTAAGTGGAACTTGGTAAGGAAAATTTTATATAGTGTGCTGAAATTTACTGTCACTTGTTACTATGGAACATAATCCTTTGATGGGCTTGTTTGGGGTATCTTCACCCCGACCAGTAGGGCAAAGAGTTGCTCCTCAACCTACTGAACCTACTGAAAATGTTTACTTTGAAATTCCTTCGGGTATGATAGAGAAACTGCTAGCTAATCCCTTTACAGGAGATGGAACATTGCATCCCGATTTACACCTAATATATGTGGATGAAGTTTGTGGATTATTTAAGCTTGCAGGTATGCCCGATGATGTTATCAAGAAGAAGGTCTTCCCTTTATCTTTGAAGGGAGAGGCATTGACATGGTTTAGGATATGTGATGATATGGGATCATGGAACTACAAATGATTGAAATTAGAATTTCATCAGAAGTTTTATCCTATGCATCTTGTTCATCGTGATCGTAATTATATATATAATTTTTGGCCTCGCGAAGGAGAAAGCGTCGCTCAAGCTTGGGGGAGGCTTAACTCAATGTTATATTCATGCCCCAATCATGAGCTCTCAAGAGAAATTATTATTCAAAAAATTTATGCTCGGCTTTCTCCCAACAATTGCTCCATGCTCGATACTTCTTGTACTGGTTCTTTTATGATGAAGACTATTGAATTCAGATGGGATTTATTGGAAAGAATTAAACGCAACTCTGAAGATTGGGATCTCGACGAAGGTAAGGAGTCAGGTATGACACCTAAGTTTGATTGTCTTAAATCTTTTATGGATACCGGTGCTTTTCGTGAATTTAGCACTAAATATGGACTTGACTCTGAGATAGTAGCTTCTTTCTGTTAATCATTCGCTACTCATGTTGACCTCCCTAATAAGAAGTGGTTTAAATATAATCCTCCCACTGAAGTAAAAGTGGTTGCACCTATTAAAGTTGAAGAAAAGACTATCACTTATAATGATCCTATTGTTCCTACTACCTATATTGAGAAACCACATTTGCCTGTTAGGATAAAGGATCATGCTAAAGCTTCAACTGTGGTTCGTAAGAGTAATACTAAAAGACCTACACCACCTGAGAAAATTAAAGTTGAACCTAGTATTGCTATGGTTAAAGATCTCTTGGCTGATGATATTGATGGGCATGTTATTTACTTCTCTGATGAAGCTGCTAGAATTGCTAGACCTGATACTAAGAAACATAGACCTGTTGTAGACATGCCTGTTATTTCTGTTAAAATAGGAGATAATTGTATCATGGCTTATGTGATATGGGTGCTAGTGCCAGTGCAATACCTCATTCTTTATACAAAGAAATTATGCATGATATTGCACATGCTGAGATAGAAGAAATTGATGTTACAATTAAGCTTGCCAATAGAGATACTATTTCACCAATTGGGATTGTTAGAGATGTTGAAGTCTTGTGTGGGAAAGTCAAATATCCTGCTGATTTTCTTGTTCTTGGTTCCCCACAAGATGACTTTTGTCCCATCATATTTGGTAGACCCTTCTTGAAAACTGTTAATGCTAAGATAGACTGCGAAAAGGATGTTGTTACTATTGGTTTGGGAGATATGTCTCATGAGTTTAATTTTGCTAAGTTTCATAGACAACCCATGATAAAGAATTGCCTTGTAAGGATGAAATTATTGGTCTTGCTTCTATTGTCGTGCCTCCTAATGATCCTTTAGAACAATATTTGCTAGACCATGAAAATGATATGTTTATGAATGAAAGAAGGGAGATAGATAAAGTATTCTTTAAATAGGGACCTATTTTGAAACACAACTTGCCTGTTGAAATCCTAGGGGATCCTCCACCACCCAAGGGTGATCCCGTGTTTGAGCTTAAACCATTACCTGATACTCTTAAATATGCTTATCTTGATGAAAAGAAGATATATCATGTTATTATTAGTGCTAACCTTTCAGAGCAGGAAGAGGAGAGATTATTGAAAACTCTGAAGAAGCATCGTGCTGCTATTGGATATACTCTTGATGATCTTAAGGGCATTAGTCACACTCTATGCCAACACAAAATTAAATTTGAGAAAGACGCCAAACCAGTTATTGATCATCAACGACGGTTAAATTCTAAGATGAAAGAAGTGGTAAGAAAGGAAATACAAAAGCTCCTAGAGGCAGGTATAATTTATCCCTTTGCTGATAGTCAGTGGGTAAGTCATGTCCATTCTGTCCCTAAGAAGGGAGGTATTACTGTGGTTCCTAATGATAAAGATGAATTGATCCCACAAAGAATTGTTACAGGTTATAGGATGGTAATTGATTTCCGCAAATTAAATAAAGCTACTAAAAAGGATCATTACCTTTTACCTTTTATTGATCAAATGCTAGAAAGATTATCCAAACATACACATTTTTGCTTTCTAGATGGTTACTCTGGGTTCTCTCAAATACCTGTGTCAGCAGAGGATCAAGAAAAGACCACTTTTACTTGCCCTTTTGGTAATTTTGCTTATAGACGTATGCCTTTTGGTTTATGTAATGCACCTGCTACCTTTCAAAGATGCATGATGGCTATATTCTCTGACTTTTGTGAAAAGATTTGTGAGGTTTTCATGGATGATTTCTCTGTTTATAGATCTTCTTTTGATGATTCCTTGAGCAACATTGATCGAGTTTTGCAGAGATGCGAAGATACTAGTCTTGTCTTGAATTGGGAGAAGTGCCACTTTATGGTTAATGAAGGCATTGTCTTGGGGCATAAAGTTTCTGAAAGAGGTATTGAAGTTGATAAAGCTAAAGTTGATGCTATTGAAAAGATGACGTGTCCCAAGGACATCAAAGGTATAAGAAGTTTCCTTGGTCATGTCGGTTTTTATAGGAGGTTCATTAAGGACTTCTCTAAAATCTCTAGGCCTCTGACTAATCTATTACAAAAAGATATTCCTTTTGTCTTCGATGATGATTGTGTAGAAGCATTTGAAATACTTAAGAAAGTTTTGACTTCTGCACCTATTGTTCAGCCACCTAATTGGAATTTACCCTTTGAAATTATGTGTGATGCTGGTGATTATGCTATAGGTGTTGTTCTAGGACAAAGAGTTGATAAGAAACTAAATGTTATCCAATATGCTAGTAAAACTCTAGACAGTGCCTAGAGAAATTATGCTACTACTGAAAAGGAATTTTTAGCAGTTGTATTTGATTGTGATAAGTTCAGACCTTATATTGTTGATTCTAAAGTAACTGTTCACACTGATCATGATGCTATTAAATATCTTATAGAAAAGAAAGATGCTAAACCTATACTTATTAGATGTGTTCTCCTACTACAAGAATTTGATTTGCATATTATTAATAGAAAGGGAGCTGAGAACCCCATTGCAGACAACTTGTCTAGGTTAGAGAATGTTCTTGATGACCCACTACCTATTGATGATAGCTTTCCTAATGAATAATTAGCTGTTATAAATGCTTCTCGTACTACTCCATGGTATGCTGATTATGCTAATTACATTGTCGCTAAATTCATACCACCTAGTTTCACATACCAGCAAAAGAAAAAGTTTTTCTATGATTTAAGACATTACTTCTGGGATGACCCACACCTTTATAAAGGAGTAAATGTTGTTATTAGATGTTGTGTACCTGAGCATGAACAGGAACATATCCTACGCAAGTGTCACTCCGAGGCTTATGGAGGACACCACACTGGAGATAGAACTGCACACAAGTATTGCAATCCGGTTTTTATTGGCCTACTCTCTTCAAGGATGCCAGTAAGTTTGTATTGTCTTGCGATGAATGTCAAAGAATTGGTAATATTAGTATACGTCCAGAAATGCCTATGAACTATTCTCTTGTTATTGAACCATTTGATGTTTGGGGCTTTGATTATATGGGACCGTTTCCTTCCTCTAATGGATATACACATATTCTAGTTGTTGTTGATTACGTTACTAAGTGGGTAGAAGTTATTCCAACTAGTAGTGCTGATCATAACACCTCTATTAAGATGCTTAAATAAGTTATTTTTCCGAGGTTTGGAGTCCCTAGATACTTAATGACTGATGGTGGTTCACATTTTATTCATGGTGCTTTTCGTAAAATGCTTGCTAAGTATGATGTTAATCATAGAATTCCGTCTCCATATCACCCACAGTCTAGTGGCCAAGTAGAATTGAGTAACAGAGAGCTTAAATTAATTTTGCAAAAGACTATTAATAGATCTAGAAAGAATTGGTCCAAGAAACTTGATGATGCATTATGGGCTTATAGAACTGCATATAAAAATCCTATAGGTATGTCTCCATATAAAATGATTTGTGGAAAAGCATGTCACTTACCTCTTGAACTAGAACATAAGTCATATTGGGCCTTTAAAGAGCTCAATTATGATTTCAAACTTGTCGGTGAGAAGATGTTATTTGACATTAGTTCACTTGATGAATGGAGAACCCAAGCCTATGAGAATGCCAAACTGTTTAAAGAAAAAGTTAAAAGATGGCATGACAAAAGGATATAAAAGCGTGAGTTTAACGTAGGTGATTATGTGTTACTATTCAACTCTCATTTAAGATTTTTTGCAGGAAAACTTCTCTCTAAATGGGAAGGCCCTTACGTCATCGAGGAGGTCTATCGTTCCGGTGCCATGAAAATCAACAACTTCGAAGGCACAAACCCGAAGGTGGTGAACGGTCAAAGGATCAAACATTATATCTCAGGTAATCCTATAAATGTTGAAACTAATGTTACTGAAACCGTAACCCTGGAGGAATACATAAGGGACACTTTCCAGAACGTTTCAGACTCCGAAAAGGAATAGGTATGTGGTACGGTAAGTAACCCGACTCCAAAACAGTTCTAATAGCAATTTTTCTCCGTTTTGGAATATTTAAGAAAATAGGAAAATAAGAAGTAGTCCGAGAAGGACACGGGGCGTCCACGAGGGTGGAGGGCACGCCCTACCCCCTGCCTCGTGGGCACCTCGTGTGCTCTCCAAACACCGTTTTCTTGCACGATACTTCTTTTGGTCGGTAAAAATTCAATATATAATCTCCCAAAGGTTTTGACCACTATATCACGCAAATATCCTCTGTCTTTGTTTCGAGCTATTTTTCTGACAGATCTAGAGCACCATGATGTCACAGCCCCAGATCAGCCCTTGTTTGTTTTTGCTTTAGCATCCATGCATCATGTTTAAATTTTATGAAACTTGAAATGGGGATTGCCTAAACCCTAGCATTAAAGGAATTCAAATAGGTTCAACTAAAAATATTTTTCAATGAATCCAATTGGCTTTAGAAAATGTTCATCATTTCTGGGGAAATGCTATAAACCATAACCAGAGGTGCTGCACATTTTCATGATATATTGGGCTCTGGATTTAAATCATACCTTATTTGCATTTGGGCATTTAAATTTTATATATTATATTAAATTTCCAAATATTCATGAACTGAAATTCTGGTTATTGGAAATAATCCAAATAATGGCCACAAGCAGTCTCATGATTTTTGAAAGTGCATAGGTATTTTTAATAAAGCCCAACAGTTTACAGAAAATTAGCAAACTAAAACAAATAATAAAGAGAGGGAGAGAAGGCCACCAGGCCACCTACCTAACCTACCTGGCGGCCCAGCTGCGGCCCAGCACTGTTGGCCCAGCCCAGCAGTCGCCCCCACCGTCTTCAACCTCCTGCCAGTAGGCAGGAGGGCGTGTGCTCGCCGCGCGTGGGCACGCGCGTGCCACCTCCTGCTTCCCACCGCTGCCCCGACGCGCCTGCGAGTGCCACGCACTCCCCCTCGCCCCCTGCACCTCTCCTCTCTCCCCCTGGACCCCATCCCCTCCTCTGCTCCCCTCTCGCGCGCACCACCGAGCGGAGCTCGCCGTCATCGTCGCCGTACCCGTGGCCATCGGCCACCCCTAGCCTCGCCGATGCGCTCAAAGGCTCCGCCTCGACCCCCTCCTCCTCCTCACCGAGCCACGCCCCTCCAGAAGCCCCCGAACGTCCTCTCCGGGCTCGTCTCCTACCTCGGACCCGCCGGTCGCCGTCGCCCGATTCGTTGAACTCCGGTCGTTCCCGAGCAAGCCGAGCCCCTCTTCGTGATCGCTGTGAGCTCCTCCACCCTTTCCCCCTCTTCCCCGCTTCATTTGATCGCCGTAGCCGTCGCCCCCTTTAAGGCCGAAACGCGCCGCCGCCTGAGCTCAATGTCGGCGTAGCTCCGGTGACCATTTGGTCACCCTGGCGTGCCTAACTCGCTCCCTGCATCGCGTAGCGCTCCGCTAGCCTCTCACCTCGCTCGTTTGCACACCGTAGCACTAACTCGCCCCAACCCCGAGCTCAGGCCGCCGCCTCGGGCTCCACTCTGGCGAACCCCGGCCACCCCCGCACCTCCCCTTGGTCTCCCTAGATGCACGCGGTCATGGGCTACCTCCTGGTGCTCTTCGCGCGTCCAACCGCAGCCCATAGCGCAACTCCGGCGAGCCTCCGCCGCGAGATGTGGTCGCCGGCGCCTAATCCGGCGACGCTGACGTGGCGTTGCCATTAGCGGCTAATCCCCCCAATTAGCACACTAACAGACACTGACAGCTGGCCCCGTAGCGGGTCAAAGCCCGAGTCAACGCGGGTTTAGTGTATGTCTCACTGACCAATGGACCCCACGGGTCAGGTTTGACCTGGGGCGCCCAGTTGACTCTGCTGACATCACAGTGACGTGGTGCTGACGCCATAAATCATTTTCTGGATTTATTATTATTCAGGAAATTTTAGAAAATACCCCAAACTTCTAAAAATCATATAAAATCAACCGTAACTCCAAATCAAATAAATTATATATGAAAAATGATCAGAAAAATATGAAGAATCTGTTTATGCCATGATCATGCATGTTTGAACAAGTTAACCTCACTGAATAGGATGAATCATGATTAGGGTAATTTGTGAAAGAACATTTGGAGTTGGAGTTTAACCTTGTTTGAATTCCACTTCAATTAATTTGGCTTACAACTGCATTAGCTCAAAACACCAGCATATTGCCATGTCATTATCATGCATCATATTGTTGCATCGCATTGATTGTGTTCTTTCTTGTTTGCCGGTAATTGTCCCCTCTCAGTAGACGACGTTCCGACGATTGTTCGATGACACCGATGAAGAACTATATTATCTTCAGAAGTGCCAGGCAAGCAAAACCCCCTTGTTCATTCCGATACAATCCTAATCTCTCGCCCTGCTCTCTTTTACTGCATTAGGACAACAACGAGTCATTTGTTACTTGCTGCGGTAGCTGAACCCCTTTATCCTCTGCATGACCTGTCATTACCATAGTAAATAGATGAAACCCACTAGCATGAGTAGGAGTTGTTTGAGCCCTGTTGTGCCTACTCATTCATGTTTGTTTGTCATGCCTGCTATTGCTTAGAGTTGTGTCAGGTCTGATTCATCGGGAATGAATCAGAGGTGTGTGAACATGTCCTACTGTGTGTGAGCTAAGTGTGTGAACACGATTTGGTAAAAGGTATCGGTGAGAGGCCATGTAGGAGTACATGGTGGGTTGTCTCATTGAAGCCGTCCTTAGGAACTGAGTTCTGTGTTTGTGATCCATGATTTCAGCTACTACCATGCATTGGGCCCTGAAATATGACCCCGCTTGACTTCTTATTCACCCTTGTCCTCTGTCCAGGAGTTGCAAGTAGTTTCTGGTGTTTGTAACTTACTGGAGGCCGTGGACAGCGCTGACCGTAGGGGTGGGCTGTGATGCGGTAGGTACGTGGCACGGTGTACCGAATGTTGGGGAACGTAGCAGAAATTCAAAAAATTTCCTACGTAACACCAAGATCTATCTATGGAGAGACCAGCAACGAGTAGAAAGGGGGAGGAGAGTGCATCTACATACCCTTGTAGATCGCTAAGCGGAAGCGTTCAAGTGAACGGGGTTGATGGAGTCGTACTCGTCGTGATTCAAATCACCGATGATCAAGTGCCGAACGGACGGCACCTCCGCGTTCAACACACGTACAGCTCGACGATGTCTCCCACGCCTTGATCCAGCAAGGAGAGAGGGAGAGGTTGAGGAAGACTCCATCCAACAGCAGCACAACGGCGTGGTGGTGATGGAGGAGCGTGGCAATCCCGCAGGGCTTCGCCAAGCACCATGGGAGAGGAGAAGAACTTGGGAGAGAGGGAGGGGCTGCACCAAAGGCATAAGGTATGTTTGGCAGGCCCTCCTACCCCACTATATATAGGGATCCCAAGGGGGGGGGTGCGCCAGCCCCTAGGAGATCCAATCTCCAAGGGGCGGCGGCCAGGGGAGGAGTCCTCCCCCCCCAAGGCACCTAGGAGGTGCCTTCCCCTGCTGGGACTCTTCCTTTAGGGTTTCCCCAGGCGCATGGGCCTCTTGGGGCTGGTGCCCTTGGCCCATGTAGGCCAAGGCGCACCCCCTACAGCCCATGTGGCCCCCCGGGGCAGGTGGCCCCACCCGGTGGGCCCCCGGGACCCTTCCGGTGGTCCCGGTACAATACCGATGACCCCGAAACTTGTCCCGATGGCCGAAACAGGACTTCCTATATATAAATCTTTACCTCCGGACCATTCCGGAACTCCTCGTGACGTCCGGGATCTCATCCGGGACTCCGAACAACATTCGGTTACCACATACAAGCTTCCTTTATAACCCTAGCGTCATCGAACCTTAAGTGTGTAGACCCTACGGGTTCGGGAGACATGCAGACATGACCGAGACGTTCTCCAGTCAATAACCAACAGCGGGATCTGGATACCCATGTTGGCTCCCACATGTTCCATGATGATCTCATCGGATGAACCACGATGTCAAGGACTCAATCGATCCCGTATACAATTCCCTTTGTCTAGCGGTATTTTACTTGCCCGAGATTCGATCGTCGGTATACCGATACCTTGTTCAATCTCGTTACCGGCAAGTCACTTTACTCGTTCCGTAACACATCATCCCGTGATCAACTCCTTGGTCACATTGCGCATATGATGATGTCCTACCGAGTGGGCCCAGAGATACCTCTCCGTTTACACGGAGTGACAAATCCCAGTCTCGATCCGCATAAAACAATAGATACTTTCGGAGATACCTGTAGTGCACCTTTATAGTCACCCAGTTACGTTGTGACGTTTGATACACCCAAAGCACTCCTACGGTATCCAGGAGTTACACGATCTCATGGTCAAAGGAAGAGATACTTGACATTGGCAAAGCTCTAGCAAACGAACTACACGATCTTTGTGTTGTGCTTAGGATTGGGTCTTGTCCATCACATCATTCTCCTAATGATGTGATCCCGTTATCAACGACATCCAATGTCCATAGCCAGGAAACCATGACTATCTGTTGATCACAACGAGCTAGTCAACTAGAGGCTCACTAGGGACATATTGTGGTCTATGTATTCACACGTGTATTACGATTTTAGGATAATACAGTTATAGCATGAATAAAAGACTATTATCATGAACAAAGAAATATAATAATAAAACTTTTATTATTGCCTCTAGGGCATATTTCCAACAGTCTCCCACTTGCACTAGAGTCAATAATCTAGTTCACATCGCCATGTGATTAACACTCACAGGTCCCATCGCCATGTGACTAATACCCAAGAGTTTACTAGAGTCAGTAGTCTAGTTCACATCACTATGTGATTAACACTCAATGAGTTTTATGTTTGATCATGTTGCTTGTGAGAGAGGTTTTAGTCAACGGGTCTAAACCTTTCAGATCCGTGTGTGCTTTACAAATCTCTATGTCATCTCCTAGATGCAGCTACCACGCTCTATTTGGAGCTATTCCAAACAACTGTTCTACTTGGAGCTATTCTAAATTATTGCTCCATTATATGTATCCGGTCTCTCTACTCAGAGCTATCCGGATAGGTGTCAAGCTTGCATCGTCGTAACCTTTACGACGAACTCTTTTACCACCTCCATAATCAAGAAAATTCCTTAGTCCACTAGTTACTAAGGATAACTTTGACCGCTGTCCTGTGAGCCATTCTTGGACCACTCTTGTACCCCTTGACTGACTCATGGCAAGGCACACTTCAGGTGCGGTACACAGCATAGCATACTGAAGAGCCTACGTCTTAAGCATAGGGGACGACCTTCGTCCTTTCTCTCTATTCTGCCATGGTCGAGCTTTAAGTCTTAACTTCGTACCTTACAACTCAGGCAAGAACTCCTTCTTTGACTGGTCCATCTTGAACACCTTCAAGATCATGTCAAGGTATGTGCTCATTTGAAAGTATTATTAAGCATTTTGATCTATCCTTATAGATCTTGATGCTCAATGTTCAAGTAGCTTAATCCAGGCTTTCCATTGAAAAACACTTTCAAAATAACCCTATATGCTTTCCAGAAATTCTACGTCATTTCTGATCAACAATATGTCAACAACATATACTCATCAGAAATTCTATAGTGCTCCCACTCACTTCTTTGGAAATACAAGTTTCTCATAAACTTTGTACAAAACCAAAAAAAATTTTGATCATCATCAAAGCATACATTCCAACTCCGAGATGCTCACTCCAGTCCTTAGAAGGATTGCTGGAGCTTTGCATACTTATTAGCATCTTTCGGGATTGACAAAACCTTCCGGTTGTATCACATACAACCTTTCCTCATTAAAATCGTCGAGGAAACAATGTTTTGACATCCTATCTGCAAGATTTCATAAATAATGCAGTAATCGCTAATATAATTCCAACAGACTCTTAGCATCGCTACGAGTGAGAAAATCTCATCGTAGTCAACTCCTTGAACTTGTCGGAAAACATCTTAACGACAAGTCGAGCTTTCTTAATGGTGACATTTACCATCATTGTCCGTCTTCCTTTTGAAATCCATCTGTACTCATTAGCCTTACGACCATCGAGCCGTTCTGCCAAAGTCTACACTTTGTTTTCATACATGGATCCTCTCTCGGATTTTATGGCCTCAAGCCATTTATCGGAATCCGGGCCCACCATCGCTTCTCCATGGCTCGTAGGTTCATTGTTGTCTAGCAACATGACCTTCAAGACAGGATTACGTACCACTCTGAAGTAGTACGCATCCTTGTCATCCCACGAGTTTTGGTAGTGACTTGATCCGAAGTTTCATGATCAATATCATAAGCTTCCACTTCAATTGGTGTAGGTGCCACAGGAACAACTTCCTGTGCCCTGCTACACACTTGTTGAAGAGACGGTTCAATAACCTCATCAAGTCTCCACCATCCTCCCACTCAATTCTTTCGAGAGAAACTTTTCCTCGAGAAAGGACCTGATTCTAGAAACAATCCATATTGCTTTCGGATCTGAATTAGGAGGTATACCCAACTGTTTTGGGTTTCCTATGAAGATGCATTTTATCCGCTTTGGGTTCGAGCTTATCAACCTGAAACTTTTCCACATAAGCGTCGCAGCCCCAAACCTTTAAGAAACGACAACTTAGGTTTCTCTAAACCATAATTCATACGGTGTCATCTCAACGGAATTACGTGGTGCCCTATTTAAAGTGAATGTGGTTGTCTCTAATGCCTAACCCATGAACGATAGTGGTAATTCGATAAGAGACATCATGGTATGCATCATATCCAATAGGGTGCAGTTATGATGTTCGGACACACCATCACACTATGGTGTTCCAGGCGGTATTAATTGCGAAACAATTTCCACAATGTCTTAATTGTGTGCCAAAACTCGTAACTCAGATATTCATCTCTATGATCATATCATAGGCATTTTATCCTCTTGTCACAATGATCTTCTACTTCACTCTGAAATTACTTGAACCATTCAATAATTCAGACTTGTGTTTCATCAAGTAAATATTCTCAACATCTACTCGAATCATCTGTGAAGTAAGATCATAACGATATTCACTGCATGCCTCAGCACTTATTGGATTGGACACATCAAAATGTGTTACTTCCAACAAGTTGCTATCTTGTTCCATCTTACTGAAAATGAGGCTTTTCAGTCATCTTGCCCATGTGGTATGATTTGCATATCTCAAGTGATTCAAAATCAAGTGAGTCCGAACGATCCATTTGCATGGAGTTTCTTCATGCATATACACCAATAGACATGGTTCGCATGTCTCAAACTTTTCGAAAATGAGTGAGTCCAAAGATCCATCAACATGGAGCTTCTTCATGCGTTTTATACCATTATGACTTACATGGCAATGCCACAAGTAAGTGGTACTATCATTACTATCTTATATCTTTTGGCATGAAAATGTGTATCACTACGACCGAGATTCAATAAACCATTCCTTTAGGTGCAAGAGCACTTATTCAGGTTTAATACTAATCTTGATGGTAGAGGGAGCGTGCAATGTTAGATCACATCAAACTTGGAAACACTTCCAACACATATCGTCAGCTCACCTTTAGCCAGTCTCCGTTTTATTCCGTAGCTTTTATTTCGAGTTACTAACACTTAGCAACCGAACCGGTATCTAATACCCTGGTGCTACTAGGAGTACTAGTAAAGTACACATTAACACAATGTATATCCAATATACTTCTATCGACCTTGCCAGCCTTCTCATCTACCAAGTATCTAGGGTAATTCTGCTCCAATGGCTGTTCCCCTTATTACAGAAGCACTCAGTCTCGGGTTTGGGTTCAACCTTGGGTTTCTTCACTTGAGCAGCAGCTGATTTGCCGTTTCATGAAGTATCCCTTCTTGCCCTTGCCCTTCTTGAAACTAGTGGTTTTACTAACCATCAATGATTGATGCTCCCTTTTGATTTCTACTCTCGCGGAGTCAAACATCGCGAATATCTCAAGGATCATCATATATGTCCTTGATATATTATAGTTCATCACGAAGCTCTAGCAGCTTGGTGGTAATGACTTTGGAGGAACTATCACTATTTCATCTGGAAGATCAACTCCCACTTGATTCAAGTGATTGTTGTACTCAGACAATCTGAGCACAAGCTCAACGATTGAGCTTTCTCCCTTAGTTTGCAGGCTAAGAAAATCGTCGGAGGTCTTATACCTCTTGACGTGGGCACGAGCCTGAAATCCCAATTTCAGCCCTCGAAACATCTCATATGTTCCGTGACATTTCGAAAATGTCTTTGGTGCCTCAATTCTAAACCGTTTAACTGAACTATCACGTAGTTATCAAAACGTGTATGTTCGATGTTCGAAACATCCACAAACGACGTTTGGGGTTCAGCACATTGAGCAGTGCATTAAGGACATAAGCTTTCTACTGTCCGCATAATCGCTACTTTCAACTTTCAACTATATTTTCTCTAGGAACATAACTAAAACAGTAGAACTATAGCGTGAACTACGACATAATTTGCAAAAGGTCTTTTGACTATGTTCAGGATAATTAAGTTCATCTTATGAACTCCCACTCAGATAGACATCCCTCTAGTCATCTAAGTGATTACATGATCCGAGTCAACTAGGCCGTGTCCGATCATCACGTGAGACGGACTAGTTAACGTCGGTGAACATCTTCATGTTGATCGTATCTACTATACGACTCATGCTCGACCTTTCGGTCTCCGTGTTCCGAGGCCATGTCTGCACATGCTAGGCTCGTCAAGTTAACCCTAAGTGTTTTCGCTGTGTAAAACTATCTTACACCCGTTGTATGTGAACGTAAGAATCCATCACACCCGATCATCACGTGGTGCTTAGAAGCGACGAACTGTAGCAACGGTGCATAGTTAGGGGAGAACACTTCTTGAAATTTTGCAAGGGATCATCTTATTTACTACCGTCGTTCTAAGCAAACAAGATGCATAAACATGATAAACATCACATGCAATCAAATAGAGTAGTGACATGATATGGCCAATATCATATAGCTCCTTTGATCTTCATCTTCGGGGCTCCATGATCATCTTGTCACCGGCATGACACCATGATCTCCATCATCATGATCTCCATCATCGTGTCTTCATGAAGTTGTCACGCCAACGACTACTTCTACTTCTATGACTAACGCGTTTAGCAATAAAGTAAAGTAGTTTACATGGCGTTCTTCAATGACACGCAGGTCATACAAAAAAATAAAGACAACTCCTATGGCTCCTGCCGGTTGTCATACTCATCGACATGCAAGTCGTGAATCCTATTACAAGAACATGATCAATCTCATACATCACATATCATTCATCACATTCTTCTGGCCATATCACATCACATAGCATACCCTGCAAAAACAAGTTAGACGTCCTCTAATTGTTGTTTGCATGTTTTACGTGGCTGCTATGGGTTTCTAGCAAGAACGTTTCTTACCTACGCAAAACCACAACGTGATATGCCAATTGCTATTTACCCTTCATAAGGACCCTTTTCATCGAATCCGTTCCGACTAAAGTGGGAGAGACTGGCACCCGCTAGCCACCTTATGCACCAAGTGCATGTCAATCGGTGGAACCTATCTCACGTAAGAGTACGTGTAAGGTCGGTCCGGGCCGCTTCATCCCACAATACCGTCGAAACAAGATTGGACTAGTAACGGTAAGCATATTTTACAACATCAACGCCCACAACTACTTTGTGTTCTAATCGTGCAAAGAATCTACGCAATAGACCTAGCTCTGATACCACTGTTGGGGAACGTAGCAGAAATTCAAAAATTTTCCTACGTAACACCAAGATCTATCTATGGAGAGACCAGCAACGAGTAGAAAGGGGGAGGAGAGTGCATCTACATACCCTTGTAGATCGCTAAGCGGAAGCGTTCAAGTGAACGGGGTTGATGGAGTCGTACTCGTCGTGATTCAAATCACCGATGATCAAGTGCCGAACGGACGGCACCTCCGCGTTCAACACACGTACAGCTCGACGATGTCTCCCACGCCTTGATCCAGCAAGGAGAGAGGGAGAGGTTGAGGAAGACTCCATCCAACAGCAGCACAACGGCGTGGTGGTGATGGAGGAGCGTGGCAATCCCGCAGGGCTTCGCCAAGCACCATGGGAGAGGAGAAGAACTTGGGAGAGAGGGAGGGGCTGCACCAAAGGCATAAGGTATGTTTGGGAGGCCCTCCTACCCCACTATATATAGGGATCCCAAGGGGGGTGCGCCAGCCCCTAGGAGATCCAATCTCCAAGGGGCGGCGGCCAGGGGAGGAGTCCTCCCCCCCCAAGGCACCTAGGAGGTGCCTTCCCCTGCTGGGACTCTTCCTTTAGGGTTTCCCCAGGCGCATGGGCCTCTTGGGGCTGGTGCCCTTGGCCCATGTAGGCCAAGGCGCACCCCCTACAGCCCATGTGGCCCCCCGGGGCAGGTGGCCCCACCCGGTGGGCCCCCGGGACCCTTCCGGTGGTCCCGGTACAATACCGATGACCCCGAAACTTGTCCCGATGGCCGAAACAGGACTTCCTATATATAAATCTTTACCTCCGGACCATTCCGGAACTCCTCGTGACGTTCGGGATCTCATCCGGGACTCCGAACAACATTCGGTAACCACATACAAGCTTCCTTTATAACCCTAGCATCATCGAACCTTAAGTGTGTAGACCCTACGGGTTCGGGAGACATGCAGACATGACCAAGACGTTCTCCGGTTAATAACCAACAGCGGGATCTGGATACCCATGTTGGCTCCCACATGTTCCACGATGATCTCATCGGATGAACCACGATGTCAAGGACTCAATCGATCCCGTATACAATTCCCTTTGTCTAGCGGTATTTTACTTGCCCGAGATTCGATCGTCGGTATACCGATACCTTGTTCAATCTCGCTACCGGCAAGTCACTTTACTCGTTCCGTAACACATCATCCCGTGATCAACTCCTTGGTCACATTGCGCATATGATGATGTCCTACCGAGTGGGCCCAGAGATACCTCTCCGTTTACACGGAGTGACAAATCCCAATCTCGATCCGCATAAAACAATAGATACTTTCGGAGATACCTGTAGTGCACCTTTATAGTCACCCAGTTACGTTGTGACGTTTGATACACCCAAAGCACTCCTACGGTATCCAGGAGTTACACGATCTCATGGTCAAAGGAAGAGATACTTGACATTGGCAAAGCTCTAGCAAACGAACTACACGATCTTTGTGCTATGCTTAGGATTGGGTCTTGTCCATCACATCATTCTCCTAATGATGTGATCCCGTTATCAACGACATCCAATGTCCATAGCCAGGAAACTATGACTATCTGTTGATCACAACGAGCTAGTCAACTAGAGGCTCACTAGGGACATATTGTGGTCTATGTATTCACACGTGTATTACGATTTCCGGATAATACAGTTATAGCATGAATAAAAGACTATTATTATGAACAAAGAAATATAATAATAACACTTTTATTATTGCCTCTAGGGCATATTTCCAACACCGAATACCCGTTAGGTATCTCGGGAACCCTGTACACATCGTTTGGGGTTGTGAGCAAAACTCCGGCCGGATCTGCTCATGGATGGAACCCGAATAGGCGATAAACCTGGACTAGAGACTTGAGTGTTTAGGTAGGTCGTGGTCTACACCCACATCGGCTTTCGCTTGAAGTCTGCCGAGCACATGTCGTGTGCAGACGCTAAGTGGTGGAAACATGTATGAAGAAGTACACCCCTGCAGGGTTAACATCATCTATTCGAATAGCCGTGTCCGTGGAAAAGGACTTCTGGGTTGCTTATATCAGTTCATAGACAAGTGAAAGTGGATACTCTAAAATACGCAAGATAAGCGTGAGTGCTATGGATGGCGTTCTCGTAGGGAGACGGGAGCGGTTCCATAGTGGTGTATTGGTTGGTGAATATGTGGACTCGTGTGCGCCACCTCAAAAGAAGTCGCTTGCAGTCGTAGTTCAGGATAGCCACCGAGTCAAAGCTGGCTTGCTGCAGTTAAACCCCCACCATCCCTTTGTTGATAATGATGCATATGTAGTTAGTTCTGATGTAAGTCTTGCTGGGTACATTTGTGCTCACGTTTGCCTATTTTATGTTTTTGCAGAGAGACGTCAGTCTCGCTAGTAGTTCCGCGTGGTCTTCGACGTTTAGCTTGATACCTCAGCTACGATCTTGTGCCCTCGGCAGGATCTGGTAGATAGTCAGGCTTCTCAGCCTTTTTCATTTATAGATGTCTGTACTCAGACATGTTAGCTTCCGCTTGTGCTTTGACTTGTATGCTCTGAATGTTGGGTCGTGAGACCCATGTTTGTATTATCTCGCTCCTAGGAGCCTATTGAATAAATATTTGAGTCGTAGAGTCATGTTGTGATGCCATGTTGTATTTGCACATATCGAGCATATCGTGTGTATGTTATTGAAATGCTTGGTATGTGTGGGATCTGACTATCTAGTTGTTTATCCTTAGTAGCCTCTCTTACCAGGAAATGTCTCCTAGTGTTTCCACTGAGCCTTGGTAGCTTGCTACTGCTCCGGAACACTTAGGCTGGCCGGCATGTGTCCTCCTTCGTTCCTGTGTCTGTCCCTTCGGGGAAATGTCACGCGAGGAATACCGGAGTCCTGTTAGCCCGCTACAGCCCGGTTCATCGGAGTCCTGCTAGCCCAGTGCTACAGCCTGGATTCACTCGCTGATGACCGACACGTTCGATGCTGGGTCATGGATGCCTGTCCCTGTAGGTTTGTGCCACTTTGGGTTTACGACTAGCCATGTTAGCCCGGACTCCTTATCATATGGATGCTAGCGACACTATCATATACGTGTGCCAAAAGGCGCAAACGGTCCCGGGCAAAGTTAAGGCGACACCCGTGGGAATACCGTGCGTGAGGCCACAAAGTGATATGAGGTGTTACATGCTAGATCGATGTGGCATTGAGTCGGGGTCCTGACAGCGTTGGTATCAGAGCTTGACTGCCTGTAGGATTACCAAGCCAAACTGGTCGAAGTCGAGTCTAGAAATTCTTTAGTTATATAAGGGAATTGATTGTGGGATGGAACGTAAGGCTCTTTTTACTCCTTATACCTTATGCCCTTCTGATCTGAGTCATCTTATCTTTCCTACAGGGTTAAGGAACTAGGCTTTCTCTTCTTTCTATCAGGATCACGTGTTACTAATCCGTAGACTTATAGAATTGTTGGATTTAAGCTTGAGTTCAGTTCCTACGACTTCTGTATGTTAACTGTTGATCTCGAAACCTTGGTATTGTGCTTCTGAGTGGCTATGCCACCATTTTTGTAGCATGTCTCAAATCTTTTTGAGCATTTATAGCCGTTATGCTGTCCGAGTCATCCCAGGTTTCTAAACAGTCTGATGCATTTGCAAATCCCTTCCTCCCGTTCCCGATGTCCTTTTGGTCAGATTAATCACACAAATTAGTGAGTTGAGGTACTTTATTGCCTCGACATATATGTTGGAGTTAATAATTATGACCCTAAGTGCTTAGGGGATCATCTAGTGGTCTAGCCATGATCTGTGTTTCCAGTGTGATGATTCTGGCCGTCATTATTGAAAGCATCCCGTGATGCCATTTAGTTAGTAGGTATTCTATTTCTGGGTTTTGAACCCGAGATTCACCCCATTTACCTCATGTTGATAGTGTTGCTAGTTCCTTTAGGAAATTAGTAACTTTTGCATTAGTCCTCGAGGTCCGTGGTATTTTCCTTCTTCCAAATACTATGAACCACTTATGGAAGTAGTTTGTTGGATCAATAGATCACAATTAGAGTACTCTTAAGGAGTTCTCCATTCATAAATCGTGACTCTGCCAGTCCTACCTCTCTGCATGGGTTATCCAGAAGAATTATGTTGAACCTGGTTCGACATACTAATCTATGCATCCACAACTCAGAAAGTTAGATGTTCCTTTGAGTTGTCCCTCTTTAGTTGTCTACTGACCTTCGTCTATCAATTGATAGTCAAGAGTATGCATGCATTCGTTTATCGATGCCTATTACTCTTGTGGTCCGTCAAGCCATTCTATCGCGGAATGACTAGGAGAAACAAACTCCAGTACCTCTTCCATATCCAGGATTGGGTAAAAGAAGTTGTGCTCCACAGAACAAATTGCTAATCCAGCTTTTGTTCTGCTCTACCTTGGAGTATTACCATCTTTATATCGGGATTGTTATAGGAATTGCACACCATCCTATGAACTCTTGGTACAGTGATACTTCTTGCCATCATTGTTCATTCCTCGGTTCCTGTGTTATTGTAACCGGAATGCCGACAAGTGAATCGTGGTGTGTGAAATCAATACTGCTAGCAACTCCGTTGCTTGGTAGTTAAATGGACAGCAACCTCATTCTTAGCATGCTGATTATTGAGTCATCATTCTAAGATTGATCATGCTACCTAGTCCTTATTCCTGGTGCACTTTTCAATCAATGAGTTAGGATAGTGTCAATCCTTGCTTGTTTGATTATATCGTCTTGCCCTGAAAAGCAAGATTGTTCTCAAGCTTAGTAACATACCGGTGGTTCGTGATTTTCCGAAGATCTTCTCGGAAGTATTACCAGGTTGTCACCTGGCCGCTATGTTGAGCTCGTGATCAAGTTGGTTTCTTGTGAACCAACCTCTCTCCAAGATCGGTGTTAGATATCCCTGAGCTAGTTGGTTAAGCTAGACAACAACTTGGAGAGTTGGAAGATAAAAGCTTGCCTGACTTAGTTCGTTCCAAAGAGATATTCTTGTGTAGTGTGTGTTTAAGAAAGATGATATCTTCATCGATTGGTCCCTGTGATCAGTTGATGGACCTATTGTCTTATCAATCCTTTGATTTGAGTGTGGGCTATCGTCAAATCAAATCAGTACCAACAATGCTCGTAATGTTGTGTTACTCGTGGTTGATCCCTCGAGCATACACCATTACATCTTTGGTCTGACCAATGCTATCACCGTGTTCACATGATGGTGGAAGTCCGGTGATATGGAAATTCCGATGAGTTGTTGTTGAGCCCATCAGTAGCATTTCGTCTCCCCCCATGAATCATGTTGAACATCAACCTAGTGTTGAAAATTTTGTAAGTAATGTCTTCGTGCTCCGTTCATGAAGCCTATGTTTGGATGAAAGTAGTGACTTCCTCTAATTCATGTGCATCTGATGTAAGTTGCCGCCATGAATTCGAGGAAGATTGTTTTGTTTCCTTTGGAATCATCCCAAATCAGTCATGCACACGTGCGAAGTATTCTTTAGTCTGGAGGCTTGCAACCTTCATTCTATAAGTGTCCCTAGCACACTAAGCCACTGATTGACTTGTTCAAGGAAAAGAAGTCTATGCTTGGGATCTAATCCATGGACTTGCGTAAAGACTTCGATATCCTCGATGATAGTTCCCCACCTGAACTCGGTAGTGTTTAATTATAAGACTACTACGTGGCCATGCTTGTCTGGGACAACGTGTTCACATGTTTGTAGCAGAACCAGCTCATGTTTTGGAGCTTACTATCGTAGTTCATTCCTCGAGAATCTCACAACGTCATCTCGTAGATTTGTGTTGCAAACTTTCATTTTACTTCCTAGACTCGATGAGTCTGGAATATCCTGACACCAACCAGATCTGAATCTCAGGCAGATGTGATGGTTGGAACATTTCCCAAGAACTATAATATTGGTCTCGCGATAACCGGTAAAGTGGATGTCGTGGCCAACACACCCCGCCGGAAGACCTATTGTTGTAGTATCTTGATTGAAGAAGTTGGCCACCTCCCCATAAGGATCTCGTAGAACTTATTCTAGTAGTTGTTCCTTATGGATTTTTGTGCTCCCGAAGTACGACCTTTACCTGATGTTCTAGATACCAGACCATTTCAAGGAATGGGATACGCTAGCACATTAAGGAGAGCATTAGAAGCGGAGTGCTAAATGTCTCTCGGTCGATCATCCAGATTTTATTTCCTTGGCCCCGCCAAGGGTGAAATCTGAGAAAGTGTTATCTTCCTTGCATCTGCATCATCCATCATCATTCATCATGGTAGCAAGTTGTGTTGCCAGGATCCTTGACACGGATATTGGTAAAATCTTGATGATTATGGAAATGCTCAAGTTCTTGAGAGCACGCACAAGCGCTAGGTGTTATCATCAACACTAACTGGGATGCTCTCAGTTTCCTCGGCAATGCTATGACCTTTCAAACAGTGAATTCACTCTCTATTGTTGGGTTCTTCCCCAGTTACCAGAATCATTCCCAGCATTTGCATTTTGTTCCCAGCTTGCACCGCCAATGTGCCATTCTACCATGGGTCTCTTCCATTTCCGATGGTAAGCAAATTCATCCATTACGTTGTCTTCAACAAGGTAATCCACATCATCCAAGTCCGAGTATGCCATTCTACCGACCCCCTCCAAACGATCGCTCGAGAATTGCCTTAGGCTGGTTTAAAGAGTTTCAATGATATCTGAATCAAAGGTAATTCTTTTTGCCACTTAAGGGGATATATCTACGAGTCACCATCCCTAAGGTGTCTCGTTGTGGTATCATGGCAACCCAACTCCTCGCTACATGGACAACCGTTCCCCACCCTCTTAGGTGCGAAATTGTTGTCTATCTAGTGAACCTTCGTCATCTGCTTCACCCCATTCCTCTAGATGTGTGATTCGTCTCTCAGCTCAAGAGATGTTGCTATGTCTCATTCCGTGAGTTAATCTTGAGTTGTTCGACCTTCGAGAAGAACGATTCTTTTGGGGTCTTTCCTTCCTCTCGTTGTCATGATAGTTGGAGTTCTCAGAGCAAGACTTCGAGACAATGATGGTGAATGAATCAACATTCAGTTGAAGTGCAACCTGGATCGTGAAGATTGTGCTAGTTTGTGTTCCCCCTTCACCTTACCCTACGCTTGAATCTCGGGACGAGATTTTTGTTTAGTGGGGGTGAGCTGTCACAGCCCCAGATCAGCCCTTGTTTGTTTTTGCTTTAGCATCCATGCATCATGTTTAAATTTTATGAAACTTGAAATGGGGATTGCCTAAACCCTAGCATTAAAGGAATTCAAATAGGTTCAACTAAAAAATATTTTTCAGTGAATCCAATTGGCTTTAGAAAATGTTCATCATTTCTGGGGAAATGCTATAAACCATAACCAGAGGTGCTGCACATTTTCATGATATATTGGGCTCTGGATTTAAATCATACCTTATTTGCATTTGGGCATTTAAATTTTATATATTATATTAAATGTCCAAATATTCATGAACTGAAATTCTGGTTATTGGAAATAATCCAAATAATGGCCACAAGCAGTCTCATGATTTTTGAAAGTGCATAGGTATTTTTAATAAAGCCCAACAGTTTACAGAAAATTAGAAAACTAAAACAAATAATAAAGAGAGGGAGAGAAGGCCACCAGGCCACCTACCTAACCTACCTGGCGGCCCAGCTGCGGCCCAGCACTGTTGGCCCAGCCCAGCAGTCGCCCCCATCGTCTTCAACCTCCTGCCAGTAGGCAGGAGGGCATGTGGTCGCCGCGCGTGGGCACGCGTGCGCCACCTCCTGCTTCCCACCGCTGCCCCGACGCGCCTGCGAGTGCCACGCACTCCCCCTCGCCCCCTGCACCTATCCTCTCTCCCCTGGACCCCATCCCCTCCTTTGCTCCCCTCTCGCGCGCACCACCAAGCGGAGCTCACCGTCATCGTCGCCGTACCCGTGGCCACCGGCCACCCCTAGCCTCGCCGATGCGCTCAAAGGCTCCGCCTCGACCCCCTCCTCCTCCTCACCGAGCCACGCCCCTCCAGAAGCCCCCGAACGTCCTCTCCGGGCTCGTCTCCTACCTCGGACCCACCGGTCGCCGTCGCCCGATTCATTGAACTCCGGCCGTTCCCGAGCAAGCCGAGCCCCTCTTCGTGATCGCTGTGAGCTCCTCCACCCTTTCCCCCTCTTCCCCGCTTCATTTGATCGCCGTAGCCGTCGCCCCCTTTATGGCCGAAACGCTCCGCTAGCCTCTCACCTCGCTCGTTTGCACACCGTAGCACTAACTCGCCCCAACCCCAAGCTCCGGCCGCCGCCTCGGGCTCCACTCCGGCGAACCCCGGCCACCCCCGCACCTACCCTTGGTCTCCCTAGATGCACGCGGTCATGGGCTACCTCCTGGTGCTCTTCGCGCGTCCAACCGCAGCCCATAGCGCAACTCCGGCGAGCCTCCGCCGCGAGATGTGGTCGCCGGCGCCTAATCCGGCGATGCTGACGTGGCGTTGCCATTAGCGGCTAATCCCCCCAATTAGCACACTAACAGACACTGACAGCGGGCCCCGTAGCGGGTCAAAGCCCGAGTCAACGCGGGTTTAGTGTATGTCTCACTGACCAATGGACCCCACGGGTCAGGTTTGACCTGGGGCGCCCAGTTGACTCTGCTGACGTCACAGTGACGTAGTGCTGACGCCATAAATCATTTTCTGGATTTATTATTATTCAGGAAATTTCAAAAAATACCCCAAACTTCTAAAAATCATATAAAATCAACCGTAACTCCAAATCAAATAAATTATATATGAAAAATGATCAGAAAAATATGAAGAATTTGTTTATGCCATGATCATGCATGTTTGAACAAGTTAACCTCACTGAATAGGATGAATCATGATTAGGGTAATTTGTGAAAGAACATCTGGAGTTGGAGTTTAACCTTGTTTGAATTCCACTTCAATTAATTTGGCTTACAGCTGCATTAGCTCAAAACACCAGCATATTGCCATGTCATTATCATGCATCATATTGTTGCATCACATTGATTGTGTTCTTCCTTGTTTGTTGGTAATTGTCCCCTCTTAGTAGACGACGTTCCGACGATTGTTCGATGACACCGATGAAGAACTATATTATCTTCAGAAGTGCCAGGCAAGCAAAACCCCCTTGTTCATTCCGATACAATCCTACTCTCTCGCCCTGCTCTCTTTTACTGCATTAGGACAACAACGAGTCATTTGTTACTTGCTGCGGTAGCTGAACCCCTTTATCCTCTGCATGACCTGTCATTACCACAGTAAATAGATGAAACCCACTAGCATGAGTAGGAGTTGTTTGAGCCCTGTTGTGCCTACTCATTCATGTTTGTTTGTCATGCCTGCTATTGCTTAGAGTTGTGTCAGGTCTGATTCATCGGGAATGAATCAGAGGTGTGTGAACATGTCCTACTGTGTGTGAGCTAAGTGTGTGAACACGATTTGGTAAAAGGTATCGGTGAGAGGCCATGTAGGAGTACATGGTGGGTTGTCTCATTGAAGCCGTCCTTAGGAACTGAGTTCTGTGTTTGTGATCCATGATTCCAGCTACTACCATGCATTGGGCCCTGAAATATGACCCCGCTCGACTTCTTATTCACCCTTGTCCTCTGTCCAGGAGGTGCAAGTAGTTTCTGGTGTTTGTAACTTACTGGAGGCCGTGGACAGCGCTGACCGTAGGGGTGGGCTGTGATGCGGTAGGTACGTGGCACGGTGTACCGAATACCCGTTAGGTATCTCGGGAACCCTGTACACATCGTTTGGGTCTGTGAGCGAAACTCCGGTCGGATCTCCTCATGGATGGAACCCGAATAGGCGATAAACCTGGACTAGAGACTTGAGTGTTTAGGTAGGTCGTGGTCTACACCCACGTCGGCTTTCGCTTGAAGTCTGCCGAGCACATGTCGTGTGCAAACGCTAAGTGGTGGAAACATGTATGAAGAAGTACACCCCTGCAGGGTTAACATCATCTATTCGAATAGCCGTGTCCGCGGAAAAGGACTTCAGGGTTGCTTATATCAGTTCATAGACAAGTGAAAGTGGATACTCTAAAATACGCAAGATAAGCGTGAGTGCTATGGATGGCGTTCTCGTAGGGAGACGGGAGCGGTTCCATAGTGGTGTATTGGTTGGTGAATATGTGGACTCGTGTGCGCCACCTCAAAAGAGTCGCTTGCAGTCGTAGTTCAGGATAGCCACCGAGTCAAAGCTGGCTTGCTGCAGTTAAACCCCCACCATCCCTTTGTTGATAATGATGCATATGTAGTTAGCTCTGATGTAAGTCTTGCTGGGTACATTTGTACTCACGTTTGCCTATTTTATGTTTTTGCAGAGAGACGTCAGTCTCGCTAGTAGTTCCGCGTGGTCTTCGACGTTTAGCTTGATACCTCAGCTACGATCTTGTGCCCTCGGCAGGATCTTGTAGATAGTCAGGCTTCTCAGCCTTTTTCATTTATAGATGTTTGTACTCAGACATGTTAGCTTCCGCTTGTGCTTTGACTTGTATGCTCTGAATGTTGGGTCGTGAGACCCATGTTTGTATTATCTCGCTCCTAGGAGCCTATTGAATAAATACTTGAGTCGTAGAGTCATGTTGTGATGCCATGTTGTATTTGCACATATCGAGCATATTGTGTGTATGTTATTGAAATGCTTGGTATGTGTGGGATCTGACTATCTAGTTGTTTATCCTTAGTAGCCTCTCTTACTGGGAAATGTCTCCTAGTGTTTCCACTGAGCCTTGGTAGCTTGCTACTGCTCCGGAACACTTAGGCTGGCCGGCATGTGTCCTCCTTCGTTCCTGTGTCTGTCCCTTCGGGGAAATGTCACGCGAGGAATACCGGAGTCCTGTTAGCCCGCTACAGCCCGGTTCACCGGAGTCCTGCTAGCCCAGTGCTACAGCCTGGATTCACTCGCTGATGACCGACACGTTCGATGATGGGTCATGGATGCCTATCCCTGTAGGTTTGTGCCACTTTGGGTTTACGACTAGCCATGTCAGCCCGGGCTCCTTATCATATGGATGCTAGCGACACTATCATATCCGTGTGCCAAAAGGCACAAACGGTCCCAGGCAAAGGTAAGGCGACACCCGTGGGAATACCGTGCGTGAGGCCGCAAAGTGATATGAGGTGTTACATGCTAGATCGATGTGGCATTGAGTCGGGGTCCTGACACATGACGTCTTCAAGCGTTTCCAAGGACAAGTTTTTCGAGAAGGTCATCAACCCCTACCTCACGGAGGTGCTGCATCACCCTCAAACCATTGAGATGCGTGAGGGAGTGTTGCACATCCGCGATGTTAAGGGACCAAGGAGGACCAAAAGCATGGAGACAAGACTTGAAGCAATGGAACAACAAGTTTTCAAGTGCCAAGGGATGGTGGAACACGGACTCAACGCCAACCAGATGATGATCGCAGAGTTCACCAGCAACCACAAGCTGGATGCCAAGAACATTGGGGAGACCATCCTCAAGCTTCATGAGAAAATCGAGCACCTCCAAGCCCAGATCTATGACCTGCAAAACCAAAACTGTGAGTATGAATATAGATTCAAGAGGATGAGTTTGGCTGCAGATTTGAGGATCCCGGAGACTCGATCATCCTTCTATGATGGTGAGCCTATGCCTTGGAAGATGGACGACAAGCCTACATCATCAACAACTCCATCATCACCACTTCCGAAGAAGGAAACATAATCACATGGGCATGGGCACTCCCCTTGGCAACTGCCAAGCTTGGGGGGAGGTGCCCCAGTATCGTATCACCATCACACCCCTATCTTTACCGTTTTTCTTAGTTTGATCCTTTTGGTAATATCTTGATCTAGTAGAATAAAGTTTTAGTATGATTTATTTGAGTTTTGCCTTATGACCCTTCTATGTAATCGAGTCCGTGAGCTATATATAATAAAGATTAGTGTTGAGTCAAGGGCTTTTCTATCTTGATATGATCTTGAGGGAATAAAAGAATAAAAAGAAATAAAGAGATCATATTGATCTTATGGAGAGTAATGACTTCACATATAAAGAGTATGATGAATAAAAGTTGTTGAGAATTGGCAAACATAGTTTTGGTCATCGTTACAATTAATAGGAAGTAATAAAGAAAGAGAGCTTCTCACATATAAATATACTATCTTGGACATCTTTTATGATTGTGAGCACTCATTAAAATATGACATGCCAAAGAGTTGATGTTGGACAAGGAAGATAATGTAATGGGTTATGTTTTCTTATATCCGAAATAAAGTATATTGTCATGGATCATCCAACATGTTGAGCTTGCCTTTCCCCCTAATGCTAGACAAATTCCTTGCACCGAGTAGAGATACTACTTCTGCTTCCAAATATCCTTAAACCCAGTTTTGCCATGAGAGTCCATCATATCTACCTATGGATTGAATAAGATCCTTCAAGTAAGTTGTCATGTTGCATGCAATAAAAATTGCTTTCTAAATATGTATGCATTATTAGTGTGGAGAAAATAAGCTTTATACGATCTTGTGATATGGAAGGAATAAAAGCGACGGACTGCATAATAAAGGTCCGTATCACAAGTGGCAATATAAAGTGACGTTCTTTTGCATTAAGATTTCGTGCATCCAACCATAAAAGCACATGGCAACCTCTACTTCCCTCTACTAAGGACCTATCTTTTACTTCTGTCTTATACATTATGCAAGAGTCATGGTGATCTTCACCTTCCCTTTTTATATTTTATCCTTTGGCAAGCACCTCGTGTTGGAAAGATCCTGATATATATGTCCAATTGGATGTAAGTTAGCATGAACTATTATTGTTGACATTACCCTTGAGGTAAAAGGTTGGGATGCAACACTATAAGCCCCTGTCTTTCTCTGTGTCTGATTAAAACTCCATACCCATAAGTATTGCGTGAGTGTTAGCAATTGTGAAAGACTAAATGATAGTTGAGTATGTGGATTTGCTGAAAAGCTCTTATATTGACTCTCTCCGATGTTATGATAAATTGTAGTTGCTTCAATGACCGAGATTATAGTTTGTTGGTTTTCAATGAAATTTTTGATTCATACTTGACATTGTGAATAGATTGTTACTTGAGCATAAGAAACCATATGAAATACACACACACACACACACACACACACACACACACATATATATATATATATATATATGTTGCTGTTATTAGAATGATCATAATGCCCTCATGTCCGTATTTTATTTTATCGACACCTCTATATCTAAACATGTGGACATATTTTTCGATATCGGCTTCCGCTTGAGAACAAGCGAGGTCTAAGCTTGGGGGAGTTAATACGTCCATTTTGCATCCTGCTTTTATATCAATATTTATTGCATTATGGGCTGTTATTTCACGGTATATCACAATACTTATGCCTATTCTCTCTTATTTTACAAGGTTTACATGAAGAGGGAGAATGCCGACAGCTGGAATTCTGGGCTGGAAAAGGAGCAAATATTAGAGACCTATTCTGCACAACTCTAAAAGTCCTGAAACTCCACGAAAGTCATTTTTGAAATTAATAAAAATACTAAGCGGAAGAAATACCAGAGGGGAGCTACCCACCGTCCACGAGGGTGGGGGTGCGCCCTACCCCCCCTGGGCGCGCCCCCCTGCCTCGTGGACCCCCTGGCAGCCTTCCGGTGACCATCTTCTACTATATGAAGTCTTTTACCCTGGAAAAAATCATAAGAAAGCTTTCGGGACGAAACTCCGCCACCACGAGACGGAACCTTGGCGGAACCAATCTAGGGCTCCGGTGGAGCTGTTCTGTCGGGGAAACTTCCCTCCGGGAGGGGGAAATCATCACCATCATCATCATCATCGATCCTCTCATCGGGAGGGGGTCAATCTCCATCAACATCTTCACCAGCACCATCTCCTCTCAAACCCTAGTTCATCTCTTGTATCCAATCTTTGTCTCAATACCTCAGATTGGTACCTGTGGGTTGCTAGTAGTGTTGATTACTCCTTGTAGTTGATGCTAGTTGGTTTATTCGGTGGAAGATCATATGTTCAGATCCTTTATGCATATTAATACCCCTCTGATTATGAACATGAATATGATTTGTGAGTAGTTACGTTTGTTCCTGACGACATGGGAGAAGTCTTGCTATAAGTAGTCATGTGAATTTGGTATTCGTTCGATATTTTGATGAGATGTATGTTGTCTCTCCTCTAGTGGTGTTATGTGAACGTCGACTACATGACACTTCACCATTATTTGGGCCTAGAGGAAGGCATTGGGAAGTAATAAGTAGATGATGGGTTGCTAGAGTGACAGAAGCTTAAACCCTAGTTTATGTGTTGCTTCGTAAGGGGCTGATTTGGATCCATATGTTTCATGCTATGGTTAGGTTTACCTTAATACTTCTTTTGTAGTTGTGGATGCTTGCAATAAGGGTTAATCATAAGTGGGATGCTTGTCCAAGAAAGGGCAACTCCCAAGCACTGGTCCACCCACATATCAAATTATCAAGTAACGAACGTGAATCATATGAGCATGATGAAAACTAGCTTGATGATAATTCCCATGTGTCCTCGGGAGCACTTTTCTCTATATAAGAATTTGTCCAGGCTTGTCCTTTGCTACAAAAAGGATTGGGCCACCTTGCTGCACCTTATTTACTTTTGTTACTTGTTACCCGTTATGAATTACCTTATCACAAAACTATCTGTTACCGATAATTTCAGTGCTTGTAGAGAATACCTTACTAAAAACTGCTTGTCATTTCCTTCTGCTCCTCGTTGGGTTCGACACTCTTACTTATCGAAAGGACTACGATAGATCCCCTACACTTGTGGGTCATCATGCCACCGCCGCCCTATCCGAGTCAGATTTTAGGCTTTCACCCAAGATTGGGATCGAGGTGGAGGGGGGCTCAGAAGTGCTTCCAAGGAGGAAAGTGATGCCCTTGGGTGTTGTTGTCACTGAGGCAGAGGGTTTCCCCTACTCTCCAACATATTCCAGCAGAGCCTGCCCGCTCCAGGGCAAACGAACAAGGATGCAAGCAACTGAGGCTGATGGGGGAGAAAATGCAAGGATAGGGACTTGTACCTCTAGATCTCACATAGATGAGGAGCTCTACATCGCGACCATTAATGCCAATGACTAATCTCTCACACGGGCGAGCACCCTGACCAACTTCACCTCCTATGAACAGGGCCTTCCACAAGACATTGCCGCCACACCTACCAGAGCTGCCGCCAGAGCATGCAGTCCTTCATCAGAGAGTGAAGCAACAAGATCCTCGCCACCACTGTCATCTGCACCCATGCACTTGCTTGGTGGCTATCTTGGGTGGCAACGAGGATGGGGGAGGTGGCAGCGGAAGGGGAACCCTAGTCGCCGCCGAGTTGCCCGATGGGACTACGTGTGGGCCGACCATTTTTTCCTCAATGTCTTGTTATTCATAAGTGAGAAATTGCATGGACCATATCATCCGTCTAATCTCACCGCACTTCGACCACGATTGTGAGTGTGCCGGCCATATCACCGATGAGGGATTTATCCTAACTATGATTCTCGACATTGGATAAAGTGTAAACAAATAGTTTAATTGCCATTTTTTGACCCATTTCACTAACAATCTTTATCAGCTTCCTCACTTGATGCTGGTTCATCAATATCTCATTGCCCCACACACAGAAAGGGTCGGAGCGCAGATCTTTACCAATGACATATATACCTAAAAGCACCAAGTTAATATTAGAAGTTAAATACTAATTGCACAATGATGTAGTACAACACTCCCTCCGTCCCATTATATAATATCTTATAACATCCAATATACTCACATATTGGATGAATTAACATCTTATATTATGGGCCAGAGGGAGTTTATTGAATTTTTACAAATTATCGGCTGATTAACTGTTGTTGTGTCGTCGTTGTTGTTGCTACTGCTCTTCTACGCATATCTAGACATCATCAGAACATTAAGGTAACACGGTTCCTTATTGATATGTAGCCTATGATTGCATATTTAGACATTTAGTACAAAGCATGTTACTATGTAGCCTCGAATATATTACATATGTCCCTAGTTAACCTAATGATAAATGGGTGACAAATAAGTTCAGTTAAAAGTCCGATTCACCGATTAGTCCCTTATCAGCCCCCAGCCTATATGGTACCAGCTATCGATATCCTGAACATTGAGTATATATAAGCCATGGGATGAAACTAACCTCGATGGAAAACAACAGTCGTTCCCAAAATTGTCCTATGTAAGTACATCGAGAGGCATGTTAAGCACAACAGGCTAAACATCAACCAAATATATCTATGGCAGACAAAATAATCTCCAAAATATAGCTTCAGCGTGTAGGTTTAAGCATGCTAGTTAAGCAAAACAAGTGGAAATGTGTGTTAATGCAACAGGCCTAACATTTAACAACAATCAAACATAGTCATTCAAACTGGCATTGTGCCGGTCTAAGTACACTAGTTATTGTTAAAAATGGAAAGGCGTGTTAATTACAACATGCAGCAACCAAATGTAGTCATTCATAGTGGTATTGTTGAAACTGGTATTGATGAAATTGAATTGCGCATTTCATACTTGCACATATAGAATATCACGTTGTGAATAACTGGAATAGACAAGGCATACTACGAACAACCAAAGATAGCATTTGAAACTGGACATATGCTAACTACAAACAACTGAACAACCAAAAAACTTTAAAAGAGGCATATGATAGCTATAACAGGATTAACAACAAGCAAATATATGCATTCCTATCGGTATGTTTAGAACTGGTATTGATGAAAATGTACTGCATAGTAAATAGTTGCACATATAGAGCATCACATTGTGAACAACTGAAATATACAAGGCATACTACAAACAACCCAATATAGCAATTAAAACTGGACATATTCTCACTACACTACAAAAGGGACTCGACAAAACAAATCATGGGTCCCCCCTGTGAAGAGGCACGACAAAACAAATCATGGGTTTCCTCACTTGTCACAGATGGGCTCGTTCCCGTGGGAAGAGCACAGACCCTAGGTGCACTCCATGTTGTCGCAGATGGACTCCTTCCCCTAGGAAGAGCACGACTGTAGGATGCCCTCCCTGATGTCATAGACGGGCTCTTTCCCCTTGGAAGAGCAGATGGGATCTTTCCCCTTGGAAGAGCCAGAGAGGGTGCCCTCCTCATGGTCGCCGGCGATGAGGTCTGACTTGGAAGCTGTCGATCCCATGCCAGCGTCGCAGAACGTGTACTTCATAAATGCCAAAAGGGGATCGATGGCGATGTAGGATGGCAAATTATTGACAGCGAGCCAGAGGAGATCAGTAGCGGGGCCATGGATGATATCAACGGCGGTTGAACCCGAGGGGTTGGGGGTGGGCCACTTATCTTGTGACATAGCTCGCGTCAGGCCTCACTGTCAATGACCTTAATGTCGTAGCCGGCGTCCGCGGCATACTCGCATATTCTAGCTCGCTGATTGAGTGCATGTAGCCAGTAATGGTTGTCAGCTTCCTCGGCGGCCACCTCGGCGACTTCGGGCGAAGAGGCCACGATACACCTCTTTTGGGCCAGACGCTCCTCATGCTCCATGGGAAATGTAGTCGGGCTTAGGTTGCGACGCTCTAGAGTGGGGGATGGGGATGGGGATCTGTGGGAAAGGGGGCGCTTGGCAGGCATCATCTAAGAAACTCAGGGCAGCCTGGGTATGGAGATCGGTGGTAAGCTGCATGGGCAAACTGACAAATGTTGACAATGGATGCCTTGTGGCGGTGGCGACCTTGCTAGGGTTTCGAGCGAGGGAGGGGTTGTGGTAGGGGGGGTGCGCGCGCCCGAGGAGGTTTTCGGGGGGGGGTGTGGAGGGGGTGTGTTTGAGGAAATGACGCGGCTACTGAAAATTGCACTACACGGGAGTTAAACACGGGAGTGAAATGCCGGGGCTATTGAAAATATGGATGATGGTGCATCACACACGGTCCGGAAATAATAACAGTGTGTTACGAAACAGAAAAACCCTCGAGCCGGGCAGATATTTTTGAGGGATGCAGGTGGGAGCGGGAACAACAAACATCACACACGGTCGAAACATAATAGCCGTGTGTTATCAAACAGAAAAAACCTGCAGGCGGGTAAATATTTTTGAGGGGAACCCTCGTGGAGCCCAATGTATTGTGCCGATGTGCGTGACAGGGGCACCGGCGTGGCACACAGTTAGCATGAGTGAACTGTGTTTGTTGCATCATCCGACTTGTCTAATGGTCATAAATTTGGCGAAAATAACGCGGGAAAGGGTCAGAACACGAACACACTTGCATGTGGACCAAATATATGTATGAAAAGGGTGGTTTGATGTTCAAATACCAAATGCAACCTCGTGTGGCACCTATCTCGTAAAGCACAATGTATTGCTTGCCCCCCCCTTTGTGTCGGTAGGAAGGGAATTCTAAGCTATGAATGCATGCCCGCCACCATGGAGGTTCACCTAGCAAAGTGCG
>NC_041381.1:370770254-370802173 GCF_002162155.2 Triticum dicoccoides | reverse complement strand
AAGATGTATCATAGAAACGGACCAACAATAATCCACCTTGGTCGTACAACCTCTCTCTTGTTGTTAGTCAAAGTGATGTCGTCCTTTCAACCCCAGAGATGGGCTAGCTCGCCAATAATCATGCAAGTAGCTAGTCCTTGGAGACAACCACAACCTGCATGTGGCCCAAACATATGTATGAAGGTGTTGATGTTTGAATACACAATGGAACAACTTTGATGTGGCACCGTGCTTTGGAACCAGAAATCCCCACACAGAGTGAGGGTTAGTTGACGATGCATATGTATGTCACACCACACTTTGAGCCAATGACGGGGGTTCATGCATGCATGCATAGTATATGCTCAAACTTAATTAGGCCTGAATCTCAGCATGACCTACTACGATAACACGAACCAAAGGAAGAATCCACCATGGTAACCTATCTTGTTGTCGGTCAAAGTGATCATGGATGTCCACGCGGGCCCACGAATATACAGGCCTATCGCGGATAACCACGCGAGGGAGTGTACCGTTCGAAGACAACCACTACATGCATATGTATGTATGGAGGTGATGCGTGCATGCATGTTTGAATACCATTCACAACATTGATGTGGCGCGTGCGTCAAAAATCATACAGTCCCCACACAGAGCAAGATCGGTTCATGACATGTCGTGGTACTACCCACTTTGACTCGGTGGGAGGGATTCATCCGTACACATCCATGTGTGCTCAAACTATATCATGTCATCCCAGAGAATGACCTATATACCGTAGTACAAAAAAGTCCCCTCCTAAGTCAAATTAACATCGCTCGTTGTCAAGCAAAGTAGTGATGGATCAAGCGAACCCACAGATGGAAAGCATCCATATCGCTGATAACCACGCGAGTGGGTGTGAGAGGACAACCACCATCGCTTTGCATGTGGGCCAAACATATGTTGAATACCCAAAATGCACAACTTTGATGTGGCACATGTCTCAAAACCGTAAAGTCCCCACACAAAGCGAGGTTCATGAAACATACTACATATGGTGGTCCCCTCCCCCTCTTCGACGCATAATATACGCTCCTACCGTAATACAACCCAAAAAGAATCTTCCTTGATGGTGAAATTAATTAACCTCTCCCAATGTAGGTCAAAGTGATGCATGCATCGACAATGACCTCACGGGCCCATAGATGGAAGCATCAGACGTGAGTGTCCTAGGATAACCACTACCTGCATGCATGTGGCCCAAAGACGTGTTGTGTGATGTTTGAGTAGCCAATGCACAACTTTGATGTGGCACGTGCCTCGAAAACCAAAAAGTCCCAACATTGAGTGAGGTGTATGTGTTCATGGACACGTATGTAGTATATATGCTAGTACCCTCCCACCTCTTTGATGTGTACTATAAACTCCCACGATAACACAAACCAAAAAGATTCTACCTTGCTGGTCAAATTAACCTCTCTATTGACTGTTGGTCAAACTGATGGACGACGACCTCGCGGGCCCACAAAAAGTGTCGCACGCGAGTGAGTGTCGTGTAGGATGATATGTGTCCAACCTATCTATAATTTTTTATTGTTCCATGCTATTATATTATCCATCTTAGATGTTTTATATGCATTTATATGCTATTTTATATGATTTTCGGGACTAACATATAAACCTAGAGCCCAGTGCCAGTTTCTGTTTTTTCCTTGTTTTTGATTTTTACAGAAAAGGAATACTAAACCCAGAGAGATGTGGAAGAAATTGGGATGATGCTAATAGAAATTGGCTTGCTAGTGAAGGGAAGGGCCTGCTCCGGGAAAAGGAGAGGCCGGCCGAAGGGGAGCAATCCTGGCCTTGATCGGCCACAAGCTTCATGGTGGGAAGGTGTTGTGGCCATCGATAGCCAGTGGCAGTGGCTATGGCGCCTCCATGGTGGCGCAAGCAGGGGAGGCGAAAGCAGCGGCTACACCGCCTCCATGATGCAAGCAGGGGAGGCGAAGGAGGTGCGCGAGGAGGCGAAGGGCGCAACAGGAGAGGTTTGAGCGGCGGACACTTTGCTCGCCGGCAACGGGCCCTGGCCGGCCGGCCGCCAGATCTTGGCTACCAACAGAGCCACTACACACTGCGGCACTGCAACCCCCATCACCACCAGCCACCCTCCACAGGGAGGAGAGTGACTACAGCACCATGACACGCGAGGGGGGGAGGAGGGGGCGGGGCGGGATCACGACAGTGAGCGCATCCCCAGGGGGGAGGTCGGGATGGACTTGGCTTGGCGAGAGCAGGAAAAGGAGGAGAAAAAGAAATGGACAACTGATGAAGTGCGTGGGAGAGACAATGATGATAAGGTTGGAAGGGGACAGCGGTGCATGGGATCCCGATTAATTTTTTCAAGGGAAAGAAGGACCCCGATTGTGTTAGATCTTTCTCGTAGTAGTACATGCATTTGTTTGCTTCTCCAAATCTACATGCACACAATTTTTCTTTTTCTTGAAGTTGGATTTGCATCCGTTTGTATTTTTTTGATGTATACTCATACTGACTACATAGGCCAACACACACGGCGAAAACATATATGCCTAAACACCCAATAAAATAAAGTAGATTTATCGTCTTAGGATGGACAACATTCAAATGTATTGTGATTGCGTGAGTATTGAGATCACTGTCAGCGAGAGTGGGGAGGAGGATAAGTAGCAACACAGATGGGACGCCATGCGTTGAAATAAAGGACGGACATATTGTGGTCTCGAGTCATAATTATTGGGTTAGGAGAGTGTGGTATTTTTCCCGTTGCAATGCAGGGCTCTTTTGCTATATGATCTAATTATGTTATCCTTGTTGAGAGAACTTGCACTAGTGAAAGTATGAACCCTAGGCCTTGTTTCGAAGCATTGCAATACCGTTTACGCTCACTTTTATCGCTTAGTTACCTTGCTGTTTTTATATTTTCAGATTACAAAAACCTATATCTACCATCCATATTGCACTTGTATCACCATCTCTTCGCCGAACTAGTGCACCTATACAATTTACCATTGTATTGGGTGTGTTGGGGACACAAGAGACTCTTTGTTATTTGGTTGCAGGGTTGTTTGAGAGAGACCATCTTCATCCCACGCCTCCCATGGATTGATAAACCTTAGGTCATCCACTTGAGGGAAATTTGCTACTGTCCTACAAACCTCTGCACTTGGAGGCCCAACAACGTCTACAAGAAGAAGGTTGCGTAGTAGACATCATAGGACAACCACTGACTGCATGTGGCCAAAACATGTATGTATGAAAGGGCTGTGTAGTGTTTTAAATAATGAATTCACGACTCTGATGTGGCACCTGCCTCACAAAATGGCCAACCCATACGATGGCTAACAACTCGTTGTGTACTGCCAGCCACCCCCAGACGCGCGCGCACACACACACATGCACCGCACATCCACCGCAACTACGATGCATGTTAAATTTTGCCACGGTGAACATATGTTACCAAAGGAGGGACATTTTAGTTTTGAAATAAAACAGAGATCATTAAGACGTTTTAGTACATTGATTGATTTTCTAGGGGTATAATGTGCAAAAATCAAATTTGAGCTACATGCACATGTGACAGTGCACCTAAATGGATTGGAAAAACACATGTGTCTCACTGGGTGCATGTTTACTCCCCATGCAAGAAATTTCAAACATTGACAATCTTGATTTTTAAAATCTAGTACATCCATGAAACTTATCGTGTTGTCATATGGACACCAATACACAGTGGCACTGTACTTTTTTGTCAAATTTTAGACAAGTTTTGGTGTAATCTTTATCTTCTTACAAACAAGAGATTATTAATAATTGGGAAACAATATCGCAAATGGATTATTTATCTGAACCATGGGCATTAGACCAATAATGGATACGTGCCATACTTCGGTTAAGCAATAAAGCAACATCGTTAATCATCAAAATAGAAAAATATACGTGCCGCCACACGATCGTGTGCCGTGCGAGTAGGCGTGAGTTGATGGGACGCATGCGAGCAGTCCACCGTGCAGGCAGACCCAGAGGCGTGCGTGCAGGTGTGTGAATTGATGGGAGGTGTGCTACATTGCGCAGTGTCATCGGGAGTCATGCGAGTAGCTGTGTGAAATGAGGGTAGGCATGCCAGCAGTCCGGTGCGCGGGCTCACCGGGAGGCGAGCCAGCGGTTTGACCGTCTACCTGCCTGTCTCCCACTACTCCATATTAATGGCGCGCCCGAGCGGCCGCACCCCCCATCCTCGGAACACACACAATCCTCTCTCTCCACTTGCATCCTCGACACCGATCTCAGTCCTCACAACCGTCAGTGTATGAGGAAGCCGCCGAAGTGCCCCATTGGAGGGAGTGGCGATGATGTGGCTGCTGAAGCATTAGAGCACAGTGTGGAAATAAAGATAGAGGTTGCCTTCGCCACCGGCGAGGTATTGCTGCACCCTAACATCGTTGACGGTGTCGTGCTTCCACAGCCAGAGCCGGAGGTCCACATTGACTCCGGTGATGACTCCGACGACGACGGAGAACCGGTTAGTCATCTATACCCACTTATGTGTCAAATACATCCTAGGGTTTCTCTGGTTACTCCTGTGTCCTGCCTCTCCCTTTTTGTAATAGAAATCCTATGGTTATGTTCTCCCAGTCCATGAAATCTGAGTAAGTTTTGTTAGATCCGTGTAGTGTATGGATTGTTTGAATGGTACAAGTGATAAGTGATTAGTTGTTTCATCTGTGCAAATGATTTCTGTTAATAATCCAACTAGGGTTAGTGTCCGTGCTAATAATTCCTAGCCAGGTCTTGACAATTGATTTTGAATGGCCTAATTATATGTGTGTGCCATTATTTTCTTCAAGATTGGTCTGTACATAGACAACTGTGCTTAAAAATCGCACCATATTCTCTAGATATGTCTAAAAAATAGCCATAAATTCCTAATGCTACTTTACGACATGTAAACATTGATTTGATGCCAAATTTTGGCAACTGCCAAATGTTCGCTAGAGATTAGTTTGTAAACATTAATTTGATGCCACATTTTTTTACTATATGTATAGGTGCTGTCTAACGATGTCGACAACGAGGATAAAGATGGCCAGAGGAGGTACAAGAGGCAAATCCTCAGGGAGCTTTATGCGGGAATCCATAACAGGCGTATTAGGACCTGGAACTAGGGCTATCGATGCCCATTTTGCAACCAAAAGCTTCACCACGCATATCAAAGTGTTCTGGCGCATGCAAGAGGACGTGTCGTTGGCTCCTTCAAGCAGAAGTATTCTCGCAGGGTGGCGCATGCCGCGTACGCCGAGTACCTGGAGAAGCTTCAAGATCATGCTGACAGATCAGATGAGATGAGATGAGATGTGAGATGAGGTGTATGGCTATGTAGTGTCTTAATTATAAATGCGCTTGAGTATGCTTAATGATGGTTGAACTATATACTTATGGTTGAACTATGCTTGTGTACGCTTATTATTTATGTCTGGGTATGTTTAATCTATGTTTACTTATGTCTAAATGTGGGATATGGATGCAATCAGTTTGGTTGATGGAATCTACCTCCGTCTTAGTTTATTGGTCCCCTTTGTAATTTCTGTTAAATTTTGACCAAAGATTAAACTGACAAAATGTTAGTGTAGGTCAGCAAAAATTATATCGTTGGATGCGTATTTGAACATAGTGTTCAATGATATAATTTTGGTGACATGCATAAACATTTGTTAGTTAAATCATTGGTCAAAATTTGGCACAAATTACAAAGGGGACCAATAAACTAGGACGGAGGAAGTACGTCAATCACACACGGTTCCCAAAATTGGAACCGCGTGCAATGACTTTCATTTTCCCTGTTATGTCAATCACACACGGTTGGCACTAGCAAACCGTTGCCTCCGAAACTCTTTGTGGGATAGAAAACCCTCACCACCCAATTCAAAAATTAAAAAAGAAAACCCTCACCATCCCCATGTAACAAAAATCCTCACCCCGCTCGCCACCCCCTCCGGTCCCCATTCACACCTGCACAAGCTCCTCTACGACTCTGCATGGCATCGCCTATCGCCGCGGCAACCACTTAGCTCGACTCCTATCGCCGCCGCCAGGCTACCGGCAAACCCCACCGCATTTCGCCACTTCCGCTTGCCGCCGCCTATCACCGTCGACTTTCTCGACACTGCTTGCGGTCGACCCAGCTCCACCCAATTTAGGGAATCCCCCGTATTGAGGATTTTTACTCATGGACACCAAGGTAACTAATTTAGTGAGATATTATCTCATCTCTTATCCTAGTTCATCTGCCTCCTTTAATCACCCGGCTGAAATCGCCGTGAATACATTTTTATTCGAGCTGATTTCAGGATTTTCTTTCATTCATAAAAGTGTACAGTGCGCGGACACATCAGGACTTTGCGGCCTCGACCAAACATCCATGGATTTCAATCTCACCGTACCAGATAACTTGAGGATGCGTGTGGTATGTTCAATCTCACCCTAAATCGGTTGGCATGGCCTACTTTCCTGAACATATACTATATATTGCTGCATTTGGGTAAAAGAAAGGTGCCACATGCAGCATATACGTCAAAGGGGATTTTTTTCCTCTTCTTTCTATATTAGGCAAATTAATGATGTATTGTTCTTTTGATTACTCTCATATTTCCATGACATCATGGTTACCCTATCTGTTTAATTATAGATTTTTGTCCTTTGAATCAACTGCTGTACAGTTCTTTCAATTTTGCCCATATTTGCATGTTACCATATTCTTTAACAATACTACCCTTTTTTCAGCGCGCCCCTTGCTATGCAACGGAATCTGTAGTACACAATCTTGGCGTTTACATAAATCAAGACTGCGGGGATGTCATCCTGAACACAAACCATGGATTTACAATCGTTGCTTCTGTAAGACTTGATGAGTGTGGTCACTCAGAAATTTCTAAGTTTTATGTACTAAAAGCTGGCACTAAAATTGCACTGCACATAAAAGAGCTTGGTCATGAGATATATGCTAACTTCCCCGATGATGTCATCCGTCCAGACTTTGTTCGAAGTAAGTGTTCTTTTCAAGTATCTGCATGTTGACTTACCCAGCAATATCAAAGGAATTGTGTAGTATTTAAGCAACCAATTGTTATTCCATTTGCTTACTCTATTCCTATCAACTAACATCTAGTTACCAATACACTTTTCTATTGACATGTTTTAACTAAATATTCCATGTACTCCAACTTCTATCAGAAAGTGCCGTTGACGAGGAGACTCCAGAGGTGGAGAACGGGGCTGCCAACAAGTGGAGGCAGGTCGAGCAAGAACTGCAAGCGACTCTAGGAGGCCTATACTTCATCAGCAGCCTCCCCGATGATATGTTGATAGTCATCATCTCCCTCCTCCCAATCAAATATGGGGCGTGGACAACCGTCCTTTCCCGGCGGTGGCGCCCCTTATGGCACTACACCCCTCTCGACCTCATCGACACCCACGAGCTCTACCATGGCTATCAGAAAAGCTTGGATGCGTTCTCACAGATCCTCTGCAGTCACCATGGCCCAACTAGAGGCCTTAGCATGGGCAAGTTCCGTTCCAACGGCAAGGACTGAGCCAAGCGTGACGAATGGTTCCAATCCCCCGCCCTAGATCATCTTGAGGAGCTCACTTTTGATGATGGGCATATGCGCTCGCTGCCAACATCCGCACTCCGCCTCGCGCCCATGCTGCGTGTCACCAAGTTCAGGAACTGCCATTTCCCCCTCCCCCTTAATGACGTGCCCACTCTTATTCTACCATGACTGAAACACCTCGAGCTCATCATTGTTAGCCTTCCAATTGGTGACATGGAGCGCCTGCTCTGTGGCTGTACTACACTCGAGTACCTTCATATTCATGCGATAAATGGGTTGAGTAGCTTCCACATCACCTCCATGACTCTTCGGACTATTTATGTGTGTTGCTGGTGCTACAAGAAGACATCACAAAATGTGAACCATGGTATGGTCATTGAGGACACACCTTCACTTGAGAGATTACTTGTAGTTGATCAAGAAGGTCCCACAAGAATTAATATCATTTCTCCTCCGAACATTTACAATGGTGGGCTACACGTCTGACAAACACTTTGAACTTGTTACTGGTGTTGGGGAACGCAGCATGTAATTTTAAAAAAAATCCTATGATCACGCAAGTTCTATCTAGGAGATGCATAGCAACGAGAGGGGGAGAGTGTGTCCATGTACCCTCGTAGACCAAAAGCGGAAGCGTTATGTTAACACGGTTGATGTAGTCGAACGTATTCACAATCCAACTGATCTAGCACCGAATGTACGTCACCTCCGAGTTCAGCACACATTCAACTTGAGGGTCGAGGGAGAGTTTTGTCAGCACAACAACATGATGACGGTGTTGATGATGTGATCCGCATAGGGCTTCGCCTAAGCACTACAATGATACTATCGGAGGAGTAAACGGTGGAGGGGGGCATCGCACACGGCTAAGAGAACAACTATTGTTCTTTGGGGTGCCCCCTTGATACGTATCCAATGTATCTATAATTTTTGATTGTTCCATGCTATTATATTACCCGTTTTGGATGTTTATGGGCTTTACTTTACACTTCTATATCATTTTTTGGACTAACCTACTAACCGGAGGCCCAGCCCGAATTGCTGCTTTTTTTGCCTATTTCAGTGTTTCGAATAAAAGGAATATCAAATGGAGTCCAAATGGAATGAAACCTTCGGGAGCGATCTTTTTGGAACAAACGTGATCTAGAGGACTTGGAGTGGAAGTCAAGAAACAAGCGAGGAGGCCACGAGGGTGCCCAGCGCGCCCTCTACAGGTGGGCGCCCCCCACCCTCGTGGGCCCCTCGATCGTCCACCGACGTACTTCTTCCTCCTACATATACCCATGTACCCCGAAAACATCAGAAGCGACCACGAAAAACTATTTCCACCGCCGTAACCTTCTGTATCCGCGAGATCCCATCTTGGAGCCTTCGTCGGCGCTCCACCGGAGGGGGAATCGATCACAGAGGGCCTCTACATAATCTCCAAGGCCTCTCCAATGAGTTGTGAGTAGTTTACCACAGACCTTCGGGTCCATAGTTATTAGCTAGATGGCTTCTTCTTTCTCTTCGAATCTCAATACAAAGTTCTCCTTGATCTTCTTGGAGATATTTCGATGTAACTCTTTTTATGGTGTGTTTGTCGAGATCTGATGAATTGTGGGTTTATGATCAAGTTTATCTATGAGAAATATTTGAATCTCCTCTGAATTCTTTTATGTGTGATTAAGTTATCTTTGCAAGTCTCTTCGAATTATCAGTTTGGTTTGGCCTACTAGATTGATCTTTCTTGCAATGGGAGAAGTGCTTAGCTTTGGGTTCAATCTTGCGGTGTCTTTTCCCAGTGACAGTAGGGGCAGGAAGGCATGTATTGTATTGTCGCCATCGAGGATAAAAAGATGGGGTTTATATCATATTGCATGATTTTATCCCTCTACATCATGTCATCTTGCTTAATGCGTTACACTGTTCTTTATGAACTTAATACTCTAGATGCATGTTGGATAGCGGTCGATGTGTGGAGTAATAGTAGTAGATGCAGAATCGTTTCGATCTACTTGTCACGGACGTGATGCCTATATACATGATCATGCCTAGATAATCTCATAATTATTCGCTTTTCTATCAATTGCTCGATAGTAATTTGTTCACCCACTATAATAATTATGCTATCTTGAGAGAAGGCACTAGTGAAACCTATGGCCCCCGGGTCTATCTCTTATCATATAAGCTTTCAATCTACTTTTATTTGCGTATTTACTTTTTCAATCTATATTATAAAATACCAAAAATATATTTATCTTATCATATTATCTCTATCAGATCTCACTTAAGAACTCCCACTTAGATAGACATCCCTCTAATCATCTAAGTGACCACATGATCCAAATCAACTAAACCATGTCTGATCATCACGTGAGATGGAGTAGTTTTCAATGGTGAACATCACTATGTTGATCATATCTACTATATGATTCACGTTCGACCTTTCGGTCTCAGTGTTCCGAGGCCATATCTGCATATGCTAGGCTCGTCAAGTTTAACCCGAGTATTCTGCATGTGCAAAACTGTCTTGCACCCATTGTATGTGAACGTAGAGCTTATCACACCCGATCATCATGTGGTGTCTCGGCACGATGAACTGTAGCAACGGTGCATACTCAGGGAGAACACTAGTACCTTGAAATTTAGTAAGGGATCATCTTATAATGCTACCACCGTACTAAGCAAAATAAGATGCATAAACGATAAACATCACATGCAATCAAAATACGTGACATGATATGGCCATCATCATCTTGTGCTCATGATCTCCGTCACCAAAGCATCATCATGATGTCCATCGTCACTGGTGTGACACCTTGATCTCCATCGTAGCACCATTGTCGTCTCCCCAACTATTGTTACTACAACTATCGCTACCGCTTAGTGATAAAGTAAAAAAATCACATGGCGATTGCATTGCATACAATAAAGCGACAACCATATGGCTCCTCCCAGTTGCCGATAACTTTGTTACAAAACATGATCATCTCATACAACAATTTATATCTCATCATGCCTTGACCATATCACATCACAACAAGCCCTGCAAAAACAAGTTAGACGTCCTCTACTTTGTTGTTGCAAGTTTTACATGGCTGCTACGGGCTTAGCAAGAACAGTTCTTACCTACACATCAAAACCACAACGATTTTTCGTCAAGTGTGATGTTTTAACCTTCAACAAGGAATGGGCGTAGCCACACTCGATTCAACTAAAGTTGAAGAAACAGACACTCACTAGCCACCTATGTGCGAAGCATGTCGATAGAACCAGTCTCGCGTAAGCGTACACTTAATGTCTGTCTAAGACGCTTCATCCAACAATACCGCTGAATCAAAGTATGACATGCTGGTAAGCAGTATGACTATTATCACCCACAACTCTTTGTGTTCTACTCGTGCATATAAGATCTACGCATAGACCCGGCTCTGATACCACTACTGGGGAACGCAGTAATTTCAAAAAAAATCCTACGATCATGCAAGATCTATCTAGGTGATGCATAGCAATGAGAGGGGAGAGTGTTGTCTATGTACCCTCGTAGACCGAAAGCGGAAGCATTATGATAACGCGGTTGATGTAGTCGTATGTCTTCACGATCTGACCAATCCTAGCACTGAAGGTATGACACCTCCACGATCTGCACACGATCATCTCGGTGACGTCCCTCGAACTCTAGATCCAGCTGAGGCCAAGGAGAGTTCCGTCAGCACGACACCGTGGTGACGGTGATGATGAAGTTACCCGTGCAGGGCTTCGCCTATGCACTACAACGATATTACCGAGGTGGAAATCTATGGAGGGGGGCACCGCACACGGCTAAAAGATCAACTTGTGTGTCTATGGGGTGACCCCTCCCCTGTATATGAAGGAGTGGAGGAGGGGGCCGGCCGGCCTCAAGCAGTGCGTCCCAGGGGGGGGGGTCCTACTCCAAGTAGGAGTAGGTTCCCCCTTTCCTAGTCCAACTAGGAGGGGAAGGAAGGAGGGCAAGGAGAGAAGGAAAGGGGGGCCGCCCCCTAGTCCAATTCGGTTTTGGCTAGGGGGGCACGTGCCCCACCTTAGCATGCCTCCTCTCTTCCACCACTTAGCCCATGAGGCCCAATAACCCCCTAGGGGGTTCCGGTAACCCTCCGATACTCCGGTTTTATCCGAAACTTCTCTGGAACACTTCCGGTGTCCGAACATAGTCGTCCAATATATCAATCTTTATGTCTCGACTATTTCAAGACTCCTCGGCATGTCCGTGATCACATCCGATACTCCGAACAACCTTCGGCACATCATATCACATAAACTCATAATACCAATCGTCATCGAACGTTAAGCGTGCGGACCCTACGGGTTCGAGAACTATGTAGACATGACCGAGACACATCTCCGGTCAATAACCAATAGCAGAACCTGGATGCTCATATTGGTACCTACATATTCTACGAAGATCTTTATCAGTCAAACCGCATAACAACATACATTGTTCCCTTTGTCATCGGTATGTTACTTGCCCGAGATTCAATCATCAGTATCTCAATACCTAGTTCAATCTCGTTACCGGCAAGTCTCTTTACTCGTTCCGTAATACTTCGTCCTACAACTAACTCATTAGTCACAATGCTTGCAAGGCTTATAGTGATGAGTATTACCGAGAGGGCCTAGAGACACCTCTCCTAAACACGGAGTGACAAATCCTAATCTCGATATATGCCAACCCAACAAACACCTTCGGAGACACCTGTAGAGCACCTTTATAATCACCCATTTACATTGTGACGTTTGGTAGCACACAAAGTGTTCCTCCGATATTCGGGAGTTGCATAATCTCATAGTCTGAGGAAATTGTATAAGTCATGAAGAAAGCAGTAGCAATGAAACTCACACGATCAAAATGCTAAGCTAACACATGGGTCATGTCCATCACATCATTCTCCTAATGATGTGATCCCATTCATCAAATGACAACACATGTCCATGGTTAGGAAACATAACCATATTTGATTAACGAGCTAGTCAAGTATAGGCATACTAGGGACTATATGTTTTGTCTTTGTATTCACACATGTACTAAGTTTCCAGTTAATACAATTATAACATGAATAATAAACATTTATCATGAATTAAGGAAATAAATAATAACTTTATTATTGCCTCTAGGGCATATTTCCTTCACATATACTCTTTGCATGATTGCTTGAATTGTATTGTGATTGCTTGACTTGTGCTAAATTGCTAAAATCTTCCAAGAATTAAAATTGGGAAAAGGTTAAGCTTTTATTTGGTCAAGTAGTCTAATCACCCCTCTCTAGACATACTTTCAATCCTAAAAATGCATTAAGAAAGATGGCATGATGTAGAGGGATATACTCAAGCAATATGATATAAACCCCATCTTTTTATCCTAATGGCAATAATACAACACGTGCCTCGCTACCCCTGCTGTCACTGGGTGAGGACACCGCAAGATTGAACCCATCACAAAGCACGTCTCCCATTGCAAGATAGATCAATCTAGTTGGCCAAACAAAATCAAAAGATCAGAGAGAAATACAAAGCTACCTTAATCATGCATAAAAGAGTTCATAGAAGACTCAAATAATATTCATACGTAATCTGATCATAAATCCACAATTCATCGAATCTCAACAAACACACCGCAAAAGAAGATTACATGGAATAGAACTACAAGAACATCGAGGAGAACATTGTATTGAAGATCAAAGAGAGAGAAGAAGCCATCTAGCTACTAGCTATGGACCTATAGGTTTATGGTAAACTACTCACACATCATGGGAAGAGCAGCAAGGTTGGTGTAGAGGCCCTCCGTGATCGACTCCCCCTCCGGCAGGGTGCTAGAAAAGGCCCCAAGATGGAATCTCACGAGAACAGAAGCTTGCGGCGGCGGAAAAGTATTTTTGTGGACGCTCCTGATGTAGATGGAATATTTGAGTATTTATGGAGCAAGAATTAGGGTTAGGAGGATTACGAGGGGCCCACAAGCCTAGGGGGCGCCCCGGGGCGCGCCCCTAAGGCTTGTGGCCACCTCGCAGGTCTCCTAGCCTCCTCTCCAAGTCTCCTGAGTTTCTTCTGGTCCAAGAAAAATCATCATAAAGTTTTATTCCATTTGGACTCCATTTGATATTGATTTTCTGTAAAGACAAAAACAGGGGGAAAAACAACAACTAGCACACAATATTCATCCGGGGCTCACTTGGAAGAGGATTGAAGGGGGCCCTAGAGGCTCCGCACACATCTTTATCTTTACCTAATATTAAAGGGAGGAGGCTTTCATAGTTCTGCATACGTCTTCTGTTTATATTGTTGATTTCATGTTAATCATAGAGATTGATATATGGAATTTAAAAGTAGATCTATGTTTCTTCTTGCCTAAAAATAGTTCCTGATCACGCATGCATGCACCAAACTTAGATCAGCCACCTGGGCCTTGGCCCATGCTACATCTGATGGCCTGCCATTTTCATTGTCATCGGATGGACAAGGGGATCGAACCCATGACCTAGAGTACTTATATTGACGGACATATCCAACCGAGCTAGCTAGTGGTTGTGTTAGCAATTGTCCCACCTCGATTCTTCATACGAAATACTAGAACTTTTTATATGTCCATGGGTTATCCAAAAATAAGGAAGTTGTCTTGATAATCATTAAGAAAAAAGAGGGACTCCATAAATTATGTTGTGGTGGCGTTGGCTCGAATTAAAGGACATTATGGGAATGTGTCAATTAAAAAAGGATATGTTAGTTGGAAAATTGTGTGAGCACATACATGCCAAAATAGAAAAGGATATGCTAGGTAAAAGAGGAAATTGTGGGCTCGTGTAAAGAAAAGAGAGCCTTAAAAAGAGAGGAATATGTTGGGTACAAAAAATCGTGGGATCTTAAAAAGAGCGAGCTTGCATGCGACATTCATTTGTACATGGCTAATTGGATCTCTAATGTGGGATGCTGCATGGCGGGTTAATATTGGCTCTTAGAAATGGAATATGCAAGATAATGCGCAACAACTAATTAATCTGGGTGTCCAACAATTAATGGGACTGCGTGTTGTGAACCAACCTGTGGTTGGATGGTTAGGTGGATAGTGGTATCTCACAGCGGGACTGTGGGTTCATGGATGGATGGATTTTTTAAACAAATATTAATTGCATAGAGCAAATGTAGCGCATACACTCAAAACTTAACAAAAGGAGCCAGAAACACAAGTCTTTTAGAAACTTTGCGCACAAGACCTCCAAAAAGACAAAATAATAATAAAGTCCTTGAACGCCCCTGTCGGATTTAGGGATCCAGCAAACCTTGAGAGGTTCGAACTCTGGGGTGCATGCGGAGATCTCAACATGCCCAGCCTGCCTACTCGCGATCCTCCCTAGCCTAACGCGTCGAGCACAAAGAGACACAAAGACACAGAGATTTATACTGGTTCGGGCCACCGTTGTGGTGTAATACCCTAATCCAGTGTGGTGTGGTGGATTGCCTCGAAGGGCTATGGATGAACAAGTACAGTGGATGAACTAGCCTCAGGAGGAGAGGTGTTCTTGAACTGGTGTGGTGGTTGGGTGAGAATGGACCCGATCCCCCCACTATGGTGGTGGCTAAGTCCTATATATAGCGGCCTTGGTCCTCTTCCCAAATATGAGCGGGAAGGGATTACACAATGGCGGGATTTAAAAGGGGACGAGTAGTATAGTCTATCCTGACAAAAGTAGTCTTCACCTGTGAAAAGCCTCTGGTCGTGACGCTGCGGTGGGCTCGTTGATGACCTCCGTCCTGCCGTCCTGGCGGTCTTGGTCTTGTTGCACCAGAATGAAAACCTTTGGCTGATTCCTCAGGACTCCGCGTCTGTGGCTTGCCTCCCTTGTACCAAAGAGGAAACCTGCGCTCTGTGCCCGCCTGGCCTTGGTCGTCATGGCTAACGCCAGCTGAGCCTCGTGAGATATCTTGCATAGAACTCTCCGCCCCTCAGGAGCCCTCCTGAGGAGGCGAACTCCTTCGGGGGTCTTGGCGTCGTCCGCCTCGCGAGGGTCTTGTGGTATTGGTGCTGAAGCTGGGCCGTACCAGGCCATCGATGGAGCCACGTGGTGGGCTGCAGGCAGGCAGGACTGGGTACCCCCAAATCCAGGACACCGAAAGTAGGCCCGGGGCCCAAGGCACGCTTGAACTTGGCTTCCAGGCGAAGCCGAAGGACAAGTGCGGAGCACCGCAGGCCCTAACTGCCTGCGGCCTTATTGATTGGACGTGGGCGACTCTGTTTCCCCACGCTGCCTCGGCAACTGCTCGACCTGACAACTGCATGCTACATGCAGAGAGGATCATCATTACTGGAAATCGTGGGAGGCCGATGATTTACCTTCTCCTGGCTATAAATGTGCGAGCGGGTGGAGCCCCTGCCCATATCTTCTTCGTATTGCTCCCGCCTGCTTCTTCTCCTCTCCTTCTTGCTCCCATGGCGTCGATCAGGAGGTACTCTGCGGTAGAGAAGGGGAAGGCTCCCAGGGAGGGGCCTGACCCTCTCCCGCCGAAGAAACGGCTCCGCCTCCCTGACGACGCCGGCGCGGGGCAAGAGGTGGCCAGGCCTTGGCAATCGAGGCCTCCTCCTAGATTTCCCCTCCCCCTATACGCCCGGGCTCAAGATGAAGCAGTGCACCCTCGCGTGGCACTCGATGAGGATGGCAGGGCCGCCATTGCCCTGATGGCTGCACCACGGACCCACGCCGAGGGTAGCTCGCGCGAGTTCGTGGTGTGGGCGGTGATGCCTCCCGACACCTGGATACAACTCCCGCGGTTCTTCGCCCATGAGTTGCCTCCGAGGGGACCGGTTGAGCTGTGCTGCAGCACGCAGGGTGCCGCAACTTGGCTACCGGGGCTGAAGTCGAGGTGGTGCCGCCTGGGGACGTCTTCATGATGCGAGGATGGGGCGAGATCGCTCAGGCTTGCCGAGTGGAGGGAGCCCTGGCGATCCACTTCGAGTACGCGCGGCCACTTTATTCTTCAAGGTCTTCAACGAGGAGGGCGAGCGGCTGGAATGCTTCCCCGGAGGGGACAGCTCGAGGGACGCCGTAGTGGGTGCTGGATACGCCGCTGCCCCCTTTAGCACTTCATCTAGCAGCAGTGACGACTCCTGGGAATCCGGCGACTCTCCAGAGCCCAGCGATTCCCTGGAGTCGAGCGACGACAGCTACGTGTCGTTGATCTCCCGTCGAGGCTCGTCGACGATGCCGTAGGACCTAGTAGTTGCCTTCCCTGCACGGAATGGTGATCAACCCCCATGGGGCTTGTAAGGATCGAAATGTATTCAATATCAACGATGTTTCTTTTGATCTCATGATGGATACATGTATTCCACTTCGGCTAAGTTACCCCCTTTTCTTTCCCTAGACTGCGTGGTGCTCTACGCCGACAGGACCCAGTCCCCAGGCAGGCTTCAGCCGTTGCTAGTATGCCTGATCGTGATGTTGTGGTCAAGGCTAGGAGGTGAGCAGCCCAGGGTCCGGTAAGAGCTCATGAGACGCAATGCTCACGAGGTCCCCTTTGGCATGCAAGCTGCTACACAGAAAATCGAAAAGGGGAGTTGAACTGCCCAAGTGGGACTGCAAGGCGAGGCGTAGGGGAGCGAAACTGGTACTGTAGCGGGCCGAGACTTATCTTTTTGGGTGTCCGAGTCCATTAGGGAGGCGATGCTTGCTCCTATGCCAGTGGCGTCGTTAGGTGTGACCCGCAGTGGCCACCTTCCTGCCTTGCTTGCCATAGTGCTCTACGTCCTCGGGACCCGGCCCTCGAGCGAGCTCAGCCGCCGCTGGTATGCCAGGTCGCGGTGCCATGGTTAAGGCCAGGGGGTGAGGGGTGGAGAGCCAGTAGGAGCTCCCGAGACGCGATGCTCAGGAGGCCCCCCTTTAACGTGCAAGCGACCCACAAGGCTAGACGATGGTTGCCCAGGCCGACCCTTGGCCCATCATCACCTACGGGTTAGATGACAAAGAAGGCTGAGAGCCCCCAGGGCGTGAGATGGAGGCACCGAGGACCCTGCGAGGTGGTGTACGCAAGGCGGGCCGCGAACCAGAGCTTGATCCCCGGGTTTATCAGCATTGCAGGGACGGACCCAAGCACAAGCGCCGTGCGGATGTGAGTATCGTGCAGTGATGCGGGAATGGTGTTAGTCAGAGCGCACGAAGGCCGTGAGGCAGTGGTCACGGGGTGACAATCATAGATAAGCTCACAGAAATGATTAGATAATCATGATGAATGCAAAACAATACATGCCGTAGGGTTAGACCCACACGGCCTAGGTATGATGCAGCCCGAGGGGCGCCCCCAGATTGAACGAGCTAGAGAGATGTCACATGGTACCGTTGCTGAAGAGGTGTTGAAGTAGCTAAAAAATGCATGCCGTTGAAGCCGTTCCTCATGAGCCGCTCCAGTGCCGAGCCTCGGGAGACTCGGAGGGACCGGAAAGCTCCTAAAGGTGCTCCTCCATCTCCGCCGGGAGTGCCTGGTGCCTGGCCTCATAGGTCGTCCAAGCATCCCTCATGCAGCGCTAGAACACCTCACCCCCGCCCGCCAGGCCAAAAGGCATACAGACGTAGCTGTGAGGCGGGCCCTCGCATCGGCCGACACGAGACAGCCACATGAGCTGCCAAGACGCGGCCCTGTTGAGCCCGGGGATGTCGATGCAGACATGGAACTCCTTACCCTTGCTAGGGCAGTGAGCTGCACCATGCGGTAGGTGACGATCGCCTTGCAGAACCCTTCCTTCCTGAATCTCCTCGATTGCCTTGCTGATGAACTCCTGAACGCCTGGTGCCTCATGCCTGCTGCCTTCCATTGGGAAGCATGCTCTGAAGAGCGCCTCCACATGGTGCCCAAGCGCCACTCTCGCAACATTGGCTAGATCTGAGGCCCTCCAAAGGAGAGCCCCTGAGCCCAGCTAGAGAGGAGTGCTGGGCGCGCTTTCCTATGCGATGGGTGAAGGTGTCGTTTCCGGAGACGCGAGGCTCAGTGTTGCATCCTCGGGTCATGCTCCCTCACGAGACCCCTGCCCCAGCTGCAACTTCTTCATTTTGGGGGCGACCTCAGGAGGGAGGGCGCTGTCTTCATCTTTGGGGTTCTCAACTGCTGCAGCTTGGAAGGCGCGCTCGAGGGAGCACACTTCATCCTTCTCCTGACAGGCAACCATGATGACACCGCTGCTTCTTGGCATCTTGAGGATGTTATATTCGTGGTGCGTGGACACCATGAACTAGGCCAGTGCTGGGTACCCTAGGATGGCGTTGTAGGGTAGGCGGATGTTGGCGACGTCAAAGTCAATGAGCTTGGTGCGGTAGTTGTTGCGCTCGCCGAAGGTGACAGGGAGGCGAACCTGTCCGATTGGGTGTGTCAATCCATCGGTCACTCCTGAGAATGGCTTAGTGGGGTGAAGCTGGTAGTATGGCACCTGAAGCCTGTCGAACGTCTGAATAGAGAGAACATTGAGCCCTGCTCCGCCATTGATGAGATTCTTGGTGACGGTCACATTGCTGATGACGGGGGAGCAGAGCATGGGGAGTGCACCTGTGCTGGCCGCACACTTGAGCCGGTCCGAGGAGTCGAAGGTGATGGCGCACTTGGACCACTTGAGAGGGCGAATTGCTTCAGGCTTGGGGAGCCTTGTGAAAGCACAAGTGCTCCCTAGGTGGTTTTGGTAATTAATGTCAACATATCTCTTATTGGACTAACACTTTTATCTAGTATATTTCAGACAAGTTCAACAATGGAGTGGCATGGACTAAAGGATGTGAAACCCCTTCAAGATGCTAAGGACAAAGGATTGGCTCAAGCTTCAAGCTCAACTCTTCTCTTTATATTTTAGTGATCCAAGATCACATTGAGTCTATAGGAAAAGCCAATACTATAAAGGAGGGATGAGGTGTTACTTAATGAGTTTCTTGCTCCACAGTGCTTAGTGATATGCTCCAAAACCCTCAACTACTTTCACACATCCACATATGTCCTAAACCAAAAGTCTAACTCAGCCCCATCGACTCTTTCTATCCGGCGCCATCGAGTTTAGATGTCTTAGCCACTGCCACAAACCCTAGGCAAATCGGTCTCACCGATAGGGATCTCGGTCTCACCGAGATGGGATTGTAATCTCTCTGTGTATGCCCATTACCAAAATCGGTCTCACCGAGTTTGAGCAATTAGTACTTGTCGGATTTAGGGTTCCGACAGACCCTTGAGGTTCGAACACTGGGGTGCGCGCGGAGGATTCGCCTTCTACCTACCTATTCCTTGCCGAATCGCTAGGATCTAAACTACGAGAAGAACAACACAAGAGACACAGGGTTTATACTGGTTCAGGCCACCATTGTGGTGTAATACCCTACTCCAGTGTGTGGCATGATGGATTGCCTCTTGGGCTGATGATGAACAATACAAGGAAGAACAGCCTCGCGAGAAGAGGGGTTCTTGCATTGGTGATTCTAGCTAGGGTTTGATCTCTCTCCTAGCATGTGGGTGGCTAGTCCTATTTATAGGCGAAGGCCCTGGGCCTCTTCCCAAATATTGAGCGGGAAGGGCGCCAACAATTGGCCAATTTGAAGGGGAACATCGAGTACACTTATCCTGACTAAAGTTGGTCCTCGCCTGTCAAAGGCTCTGGTGGTGACACCGACTTGGGCTCCACGGTGACCTCCATCCTGCCGTTGGACTAGTCTTGGTCTTGTTACACCGAAATGGATGCCTTTGCTTGATGCTCTTGCCTGCGCTTGCTCCCCTTGCACCAAATAGGAAAGAAGGACACTGCGCGGGCTGGCGCCCTTGGTCATCATGGCTTGCGTCATGGGCACCTCGCGAGGTACCCCGCCTTGAACTCTCCGCCTCCTCGTGAGCCAGCCTGACGAGGCCATGCCTAAGGAAGCTCCTTGTCGTCCGCCCTGCGAGGCTTGGCCCCTCGCGAGGGTCTTGAGCTTGTGTTGATGAAGATGGGCCGTGCTGGGCCCCCTTTGAGCCACGCCGCAGGCCGCAGGTAGGCAAGTCTGGGGACCCCCGTTCCCAGAACGACGACAGTAGCCCCCGGGCCCAAGGCATGCCCGGACATGGCCGAGCAGAGAGGCGAAAGGGCAAGTGCGAAGTGTCGCGGGCCCTAACAGCCTGCGGCCTTGGGCGCCGCGTGGCGGTTGATTGGACGTGGGCGTCTCCGCAACTGCGCGAGTCGATAAGGAGCGGCATCTGCCTTCTGCCCCCTTTGCTCTCTCCAGTTGCTGCTCAGACCCCCTTTCTTGCGCCTCTCCTTCCTGCCTTCGAAATCTCCAGATCTACTCCACCCGCACGCCCTAGCTTGACATGGCGCCTCGCCAGGCCCCGGCCGGAGCTTGGTATTCGTCCGCCTTGGGCTCGCCGAACGTGTCGGAGGCAAGCCTTGCCCGGGTGCGCCAGATGGTAGCGGCGCAGGGCGTCGACGGGGCGAAGGTGTTTAAGGTCGGCTCTGCCCTCCCTGGGGGGCCAAGGGAGCACCTTCTATCCGCTCTTCGTGAGCGCCATTGTCACCGGTCTGGTGCCTCCCTTCTCTGAGTTCTTCTTTTCTGTCATCTGCCATTATAACCTTCAAGCTCTACACCTCCAGCCCAACTCTTTCCTCCTTCTGGCAATCTTCGCTTACTATTGCGAGGCTCACGTGGGGGTGAAGCCCTCGGTGGCCTTGTTGCGCCACTACTTCTCCCTCCGGCCCTCTCGTGGTTCCGTCTCTGCGTGTGCGAGCTTCGTCGCGTACGGCAGCTCCATCGCCATTTTGAACCCCGGGAAAAGGATTGAGGGCTTCAGGAGCAAGTGGGTCTTGGTTGATGTTGGGCACGTCCACCCCCGGCTGGTCTTGCCCACGGGGCACCCCTCGAGCTCTGACGACTGGTCTCGAGTGGAGCTTGTGGATCCCCGTGCAAGGCTGGTGTTGGAGAAGATGGATGCGGATCTGAGGCCGGCCAGCATGGCAGCGGCGAAGCTGACTGGCGCATCGCTGCTGAGGAAGTTCCTGGAGCATCAGCTGGCTCCACTTCATCAGTACTCGCTTCCGATGTGGAGGCCCCACCCGAGCCCCGCGGTCCTGGCCGATGAGGATCTGGCCGCGGTCCTCCAGTCTTTGGTCGGGGGCGACGTGGCAAGGCTGGAGGGCGCTCCGACACCCCTGTTCCTTCGCGAGGACTGGGAGCAGATTGTGGGGTCCATGCCCATCTTCAATGGGGACGGGCCTGTGCCCGCGGAGGCTCCCGAGGACCTGGTGGACGTATCCTACGGTGACTCCAGTGAAGAGAGGGAGGAAGTGGAGCAGGAAAAGGGGGCTGACTCCGAGGCAGAGTCGAGGGCTCCACCTCTTCGGCGCAAGTCCCGCGCTCTCCGCATTCCTCTGAGTGATGATGACGAGGGTGATGACGAGCAGGGCGGCGGGAGCCTGCCCCTGGTCCCGAAGAAGGACCGGACTGGGCTGATCCCCCGCGGGTCCGCCCCAGCCCCGAGGCGATCCGCAGGCGCCCCAGCTGCACCCGCGCCCCTTGAGGGTGATCCTTGTAACCGGCTCTCGGGCTTCAAGTACGGCCGGAGTCTGCTCGAGCCTACTGGCGACGACCTGTAAGTGCTTGATCCCTGTCTTATTTCTTGTTTCATCGCTGAGGCTTGACGTCTGTATCTCCCAGCTAGGCTGGCGCCCACGGCAAAGAAGCCGAAGGGGGCTCCTGAGACTCCATCCGCGGTAGCGCCTCTGCTCGCGAAAGAAGATGAACGTGACGCGCGGGCCTCCCCTGCCCAGGCATCCCTGCGAGGCCCTGCCGAGCCGGCTGGGGCGACCTCGACTCCTATGGCCCTGGCGACTCCCGAGGCGCCCACGCTTGACGCCGCCACCACAGCTGCTGGGGCGCAGCAGGCTCCGCCTCAGGACACCGTGGTCACGCTGCCGTCTTCTGCTCCTACTCCGCCGACTGCTGCTTCCCCGTCTCCTCCTACTGTCCTGGATCGTGCTGCTGCCGAACTGGACCATCTGCAGCGGGATCTTCTGAGCGCCGACCCTCGTTTGGTGGTCGCACGCTTGGAGCTAGCCTCTGGCTGGATTCGCTCCAATGCTTCGATTCGGGCGGCGCTGGTCCAGGCCTCGACGGCCTGCGATGAGGAGAAGCAGGTAGTCCTTGGGGCGAAGGTTGCCCGCGACGCCGCCTTGGGGGAGGCGGCTAATGCCCGAGGTCGTTGCGAGGTGCTAGAGGGTGAGCTGAAGGGCCTGTAGGACCGGCTCGCCGAGGAGACTCGCCTTCGCCTAGAGCAGGAGGACGGCATGAAGGGTCGCGAGGCGACCGTCAAGGACTGGGACACCAAGCTCAAGAAGCGTCGTGACCGCCTAGGCGCGCTGGAGCGAGAGCTGGAGGCGAGGAAGGTTGAGTTGGATGGCAAGGCACGGGTTCTTGCCGAGGATCGTGTGGCCTTTGTGGAGATGGAGGAGAAGGCTCGCGCTTCACTGAAGACGCTTTATGAGAGCGGCCTGGAGAGCCCGCTGGCCGGCGAGGAGGACGGCCCCGCCAAGCTGCTTCCTTTCCTGGTTCGTGCCCTTGAAGATGTCGCCCTTGGCCTAGGCCCTACGGCTGAGGACGAGGCACGCGTCTTGTCTTCTGCGACGCTGACGCGGGTCTTCACCCACATCTATCTTCGCGACCCCAACGTCGACCTCGACAGCCTGCTGGAGCCAGCGAGCGGCGAGCATGCCGCTGCCGCTGCTGAGGCCGTGAAGGGTCGTGCGGAGGCTCTGCTGGGGAAGTTCCAGGCCTTCAGCACCAGGCCGAAGCAGAGCGCTACCAGCCCGACAACTCCACAAGGCGAACCCGCTCCACGCAAATCCATGGCCAGCAAGTGACTCCGTTGTGGCTCCCGTCCTACTTTTAGTTTCTGCACATGTATCAGGCCTCGGGGAGGCGTTAAAACTTGCATTTGGTGCTGTGATGACAGTATGGACTGTAATATTTGCTTTTGAATTCCTTGAAATTTGCGTTATTTCCTTCCTACTTGCTTGTGTCCTACGCCGGCAGAGCCCGGCCCCGCACATACCTCATCCGCCGTTAGCCCCGCCGGAAACCAAGACGGGACCAAGGAGTGAGGGGCTACGTGACAAGTTAGGCTCCTGAGTCGCGATGCTCAGGAGTCCCCCTTGGCGCTCGAACAGCAAGTAGGGAGGTGAGATGTGGGGGTGGATCTACCGTTCTACGTCTGCAGAGCCCGGCCCCACGCATACCTCAACCGCCGTTAGCCCCTACCGGAAACCAGGATGGGACCAAGGAGTGAGGGGCTACGTGACCAATTAGGCTCCTGAGTCGCGATGCTCAGGGGTCCCCCATGACGCTCAAATGGCCTTCATACCATGGCTCCGCTCGGGGAGGGACGCGCAACGAACCAGGCCCAGGAGGCCTAGCTGGGTGGCGTGCGTCTGGGCGTGACCCAGGCGTAGCCCCCGTGCCCAGCCCCCTCGCGCGGCACTCCCGAGGGGAGGCATTGCGATGAGGCTAGACACTGAGCTCTGGGCTCCCTGAGGTTGATGCGGCCCGGGGGCCACCCTCAGTTGTTTATCACCAGCGCGGAGCATGGTGCTTCCACTGGTTCGTGGGAGGGGGCTCCCCTCCGGGAGGAGCCCCCGGGGCGTGTACAGCCCTGCCCTGACACGTGGCTGGCACGGTAGGGCTTGACGAGGTGTATCTGGGCACCCGTGAGCCAGCGCGGGACTCACGGGGCCCTACCTCAAGGCGGGTTGCGCCTGGCTCTGGGCCTTATCTTGGAGTGTGTCCCTGCAAATTTGGCTAGATGTCGATGCTCTACGTCCTCGGGTCCCGGCTCTCGGGCTGGTCTCAGCCGTCGCTGGCGTGCCGGGGCGCGATGCCGTGGGCAGACCAGAGGGTGAGGGCCAGAGAGCCGGTAGGAGCCCTGAGTCGCGATGCTCAGGCACCCCCCGCTTTAACGCGCAAGCTGGGTTGTCGAAACTCTACGTCCTCGGGTCCCGGCTCTCGGGCTGGTCTCAGCCGTCGCTGGTATGCCGGGGCGCGATGCCGTGGGCAGACCAGAGGGTGAGGGCCGGAGAGCCGGTAGGAGCCCTGAGTCGCGATGCTCAGGCACCCCCCCTTTAACGCGCAAGCTTGCGACATCGAAGAAGAAAAAGGTACCGTGAACAGGCACCAAACAACAAGCATGACGGGTCGAAAACATGGCCCTAAGATAAATGCAAGAGGGGTACATGCCGCTGGGTCTGACCCGAGCGGCTTGGGGATAATGCAGCCCGAGGGGCGCCCCCAGCAGAGTAAGCTAAGAGCATTAAATGAAAGATATACACGCCACAGGGACGGACCCACGCGGCCTGGGAATAATGCAGCCCTGAGGGCGCTCCCAGCTGGAAATGAAACTAGAAAGATGTCACCTGATGACACTGAAGACGAAGGGGTGTTGATGCAGCAGACTCGGTGGGCTGCGGGAGCAAATCCTCATGAGCCCCCAGGCCCTGGGGCCTCGGGAGGCTCCGGAGGCACTGGTGGCTCCTTGCGGACCGTCTCCATCTCCGCCAGGGCTGCGGAATGCCTGACCTCTTGAGCCTCCAGGATGGCCCTCATGATGCGCTGGTACGCAGCATCTGCGTTCGGCAAGCCGTAAGGCATGCGAACGTAGCTGTGAGGTGGACCCTCGCAGTGCCCCACTCGCGAAGGCCAGAGGCGCTCCTGAGACGCGGCCTGGTTGAGCCCTGGTATGTTGATGCAGATGCACAGCCCACCATCCTCGCCTACATGGGGGGCCACAGCGGGTAAGCGGCGGCTGCCTCTCATGACCATTGACTCATGTAGCTCCTGAATGGCCTTGCTAACGAACTCCTGAGGGGTTGGCCCTCCTTGCCTTGCTCCTTCTTGATGGAAACGTGCTTCGAAGCACGCCTCCACGTGGTGCCCAAGCGCCTCCCTCGTGACCTTGGCGAGGTCGACGGCCCTGCAGGCGAGAGCCCCCGAGCCCTGCCTGAGGAGGGCGTCGGGTGCGCTTCCCTATGCGATGGAAGGAGGTTCCCCCTGAGCAGGCGTGGGCCCAGAGGGTCCTGCCTCCTGAGGGGCCGGGCCGGGCGATGTCTTCTTCTTCTTGGGGGCGGCCTTGGGAAGCCTCCTGCTTCCGCGATCCGGTTCTTCAAGTGATGCGGCCTGAAAGGCTCTCTCCAGGGAGCAAACTGCATCTCTCTCTTTGCAGGGCACCGTGATGACTCCGCCACTTCCTGGCATCTTGAGGACGTTGTAGCCGTGGTGCGTTACGACCATGAACTTGGCCAGCGCTGGGTACCCGAGGATGGCGTTGTACGGCAGGCGAATGTGGGCGACGTCGAAGTCGATGAGCTCGGTGCGGTAGTTGTCGCATGCCCCAAAGGTGACAGGGAGGCGGACCTGCCCAATCGGGACCGTGGAGTCGTCGGTGACTCCGGAGAAAGGCTTGGTTGGCTGAAGCTGACTGTAGGGTACTTGGAGATTGTTGAATATTTCCACGGATAGGACGTTGAGTCCTGCCCCGCCATCGATGAGGGTCCTGGTGACTAGCACGTTGCTGATGATTGGGGAACAAAGCATCGGGAGGACTCCGGCTGTGGCCGCGCACTTGAGCTGATCCGCTGAGCTGAACGTGATAAACACGCCGACCACCTGAGAGGGCGCGTGGCCTCGAGCTTGGGGAGGACTGCATTCACTTCTCGGGCGAACTGCTTGAAGATGCGCTGAGAGGCTGGGGCTTGAGCTCCGCCTAGGATGCAGGCGATCGCACGTGGTTCCTGGAAGCCCCCAGCCCCCTCATCCTGATGACGGTCCTCATTTCTCCTTGGCTGCGGTGGTAGCGGAGGGAGGCCTGCGTTACCTTGCGGGCGATCCTTGCGAGGCTGATCCCTCCAGCCTCCCTCGCGAGGCGGGTCCTGCCAGCGATCCTCGCGAGGTTGGTCGCGCCGCGGTCTTCCCAGCGTCCTGCGTTCCTTCCTCCTCCTCGTCCGTAGCCCGGTCGGGATGTTGGCCAGTCCGTCCTTCACGCACGGCCCTGAGCTCTTGACATTCATTGGTGTTATGGGTGTGGAGGTCGTGGTACACGCAGTACCGATTGCCCCTGGAGGATTCGGGCTGATCCCTGCCCCGCTTGGTGTCTGGTTCTGTCGCGAGCACGGCAGCCCCCTTGCGCTTCACGTCCTTGGCCTTGGGCTTCTTCTGTTCAGGGTCTGCGACAGGCAATTCGAGGAGGGAGAGACGCCCTTCCTCAGCCCTAGCGCACTTGGTCGCCAGGTTGAACAACTCCAGGGATGTGCACAGATCTTCATGCATTGCGAGCTCCTCCTTCATTTTGACATCACGCACGCCGTCAGAGAAGGCTGAGATGATGGCCTCCTCGGTCACCTTAGGAATCTTGAGGCGCGCGTTGTTGAAGCGCTGCATGTACTTCTGCAGGGTTTCCCTTGGTTGCTGCTTCATGCGGCGCATGTCGCTCACGGCGGGTGGCCGGTCGCGAGTACCCTGGAAGTTGGCGATGAAGCAGGTGCGCATCTCATCCCAGGAGGAGATCGTGCCTGGGGACAGGTTTAGGAGCCAGGTGCGGGCCCCGTCTTTGAGAGCCATGGGAAACCAGTTCACCATGACCTTCTCGTCTCTGTTGGCAGCCTCGATGCCCAGCTCGTAGAGCTGGAGGAACTCTGCAGGGTCAGCCGTGCCGTCGTAGCAAGGAGGCAGGTCCGGCTTGAACTTGTCGGGCCACGCGACGGTGCGTAGCTCGGTGGTGAAGGCGCGGCAGCCCGCTGTGGCCACAGGAGGCCTTGGAGGACGAAGGGCTCGGTCCTGCGGGTCCTTGTGCGCCGCAGCTGGGTGCAGCGCGGGGTCTTGACGTGCTGGAGCAGGAGCGTGGTCGGGACGAGCCGGAGCAGGGAGCGCTCGGGCAGCTTCTCGAGGGAGAGGGACCTCTTGGCAGCTCTGCTCCTGCCGCGTTGGTTCCTCACGGGGCGGGTTCCGCCCAGGGGTCACGCGCCTTGGAGCCAGGGCGCCTTCTTGAGGGGGAGGCGGCTGAGGCGCCCCAGGAGCTTCATTGCCCGCGCATGGCGGGGCATGGTGCAGCGAGAAAGATGGCGCGGGGGAGCCCCCAGCGGCGCGGACGAGTTCGGCAACTCGGTCGATCCATTCTTCGTAGACGTCGTCGACGGGGCGGTAGCGCAGGAGCTTGTTTGCCGCGATGAGCGCAGCTCGAGCCTCAATGGCCGCATGGGGCGCGCGGGATGAAGAACCAGCGGGGGTGAGCGAGGGCATAGCGGTGCGGCCATCTCACCTCATGGACGGGTGCTGGGACGATGCTTGCTGCTCGTTCCCCGCCGGGCCGGTGGCGGCGTTAACGGCAGGCGACGGGGAACGATGAGGGTGCCCGCCGATGGGAGCCGTCTGGGCGACGCGGGAAGCGAGGGCGGCTCGGCGCTCGGCGCGAACCTGGCGTGCGTCAGACATGGTTGCGACGGTCGGAGAAGAACAGGGCAACGGAAGACGAATTCCGGAGCACCCCTACCTGCCGCGCCAAATGTCGGATTTAGGGTTCCGGCAGACCCTTGAGGTTCGAACACTGGGGTGCACGTGGAGGATTCGCCTTCTACCTAGCTGTTCCTCGCTGAATCGCTAGGATCTAAACTATGAGAAGAACAACACAAGAGACACAGGGTTTATACTGGTTCAGGCCACCATTGTGGTGTAATACCCTACTCCAGTGTGTGGCGTGGTGGATTGCCTCTTGGGCTGATGATGAACAATACAAGGAAGAACAGCCTCGCAGGAAGAGGGGTTCTTGCGTTGGTGATTCTGGCTAGGGTTAGATCTCTCTCCTAGCCTGTGGGTGGCTAGTCCTATTTATAGGCGAAGGCCCTGGGCCTCTTCCCAAATATTGAGCGGGAAGGGCGCCAACAATTGACCAATTTGAAGGGGAACATCTAGTACACTTATCCTGACTAAAGTTGGTCCTCGCCTGTCAAAGGCTCTGGTGGTGACGCCGACTTGGGCTCTACGGTGACCTCCATCCTGCCGTTGGACTGGTCTTGGTCTTGTTACACCGAAACGGATGCCTTTGCTTGATGCTCTCCCCTGCGCTTGCTCCCCTTGCACCAAAGAGGAAAGAAGGACACTGCGCGGGCTGGCGCCCGGCTGGCGCCCTTGGTCGTCATGGCTTGTGTCATGGGCACCTCGCGAGGTACCCCGCCTTGAACTCTCCGCCTCCTCGTGAGCCAGCCTGACGAGGCCGTGCCTGAGGAAGCTCCTTGTCGTCCGCCCCACGAGGCTTGGCCCCTCGCGAGGGTCTTGAGCTTGTGTCGATGAAGATGGGCCGTGCTGGGCCCCCTTTGAGCCACGCCGCAGGCCGCAGGCAGGCAAGTCTGGGGACCCCCGTTCCCAGAACGCCGACAGTATTACCGAGATTACAATGCAAACTCTCTGGTTAGCTTATTACCAAAATCGGCCCCACCAAGTTTGAGTAATCGGTCCCACCGAGTTTGCCTGACCAACTCTCTGGTTAGCTAATTACCAAAATCGGTCTCACCGAGTTTGTGTAATCGGTCTCACTAAGATTATGTTATGCCCTAACCCTAACCACATCGGTCCCACCGAGTTGCATGTCGGTCCCACCGAAAACCCTAACGGTCACATTGTTTACTAAATCGGTCTGACCGAGTTTCTTGATTCGGTCCCACCGAGATTGGTAAATTGTGTGTAACGGTTAGATTTTGTGTGGAGGCTATATATACCCTTCCACCTCCTCTTCATTCATGGAGAGAGCCATCAGAACAAGCCTACACTTCCAGCATCCTATTTCTGAGAGAGAACTACCTACTCATGTATTGAGGCCAAGATATTCCATTCCTACCATATGAATCTTGATCTCTAGCCTTCCCCAAGTTGCTTTCCACTCAAATCTTCTTTCCACCAGATCCAAATCCTATGAGAGAGAGTTGAGTGTTGGGGAGACTATCACTTGAAGCACAAGAGCAAGGAGTTCATCATCAATGCACCATTTGTTACTTCTTGGAGAGTGGTGTCTCCTAGATTGGCTAGGTGTCACTTGGGAGCCTCCGACAAGATTGTGGAGTTGAACCAAGGAGTTTGTAAGGCAAGGAGATCGCCTACTTCGTGAAGATCTACCGCTAGTGAGGCAAGTCCTTCGTGGGCGACGGCCATGGTGGGATAGACAAGGTTGCTTCTTCGTGGACCCTTCTTGGGTGGAGCCATCCGTGGAGTCGCACAACCATTACCCTTCGTGGGTTGAAGTCTCCATCAACGTGGATGTACGATAGCACCACCTATCGGAACCACGACAAAAACATCCGTGTCTCCAATTGCGTTTGAATCCTCCAAACCCTTCCCTTTACATCCTTGCGAGTTGCATGCTTTACTTTCTGCTGCTCATATACTCTTTGCATGCTTGCTTGTTATGTATTGTGAGTGTTAAACTTGTGCCTAAACTCCACTTAAACCTAAAGAAGTTAAAAACTGCAACTTTGGTACTTAGTGTCTAATCACCCCCCCTCTAGACACCTCTTCTCGATCCCTTTCAATTGGTATTAGAGCCTTGGTCTCCATTGCTTTGGTTTAAACACCATTGGAGGAAGATGGATGAGTCTACTATTGGGAGTCTTAGACATAGAGTGCCTATTCTTGATGGAGAGTACTTTCATGAGTGGAAAAATGAGATGTTTGTGATTTTCAATCAATATCATTTGAACAAGTACATTGCTAGCCCTTGTACACCTCTTGTTGATCCTATGCATCCTACCCTTGATGAGTCAATTGACATGATTAGGAATCTTAGAACTGTTAATCTTATCACTAGAGGCTTGCCTAGAAACTTGATTAGAAACTTGCCTACTCTTGAGTGTGCCTACACTATATGGAAATTTCTTGAGGAACGCTTTCCAAATTATTCCTTGAGAAATCTAGATGAAATTCTCCATAAGTCTATTGCTTTGAGTAAGATGAATACTAGTCATTCTATGTTTGGTGATTGTCTATTTGAACTTACAAACCTTATGCGTGCCAAAGGAGATGTTGGAATTATTGGTGATATTATTTTCGAAGCTATTAAAATTCATAAACAAGATCATTGTCAAACTCACTCTAACGAATCACCCTATCTAGGATTTGATCCACCACATGACGATGTTGAACATGGGTACTATGATGAAGATGATGATAGTGACTTCGATCTTGATGATGCAATGAGACATTTTGGTCTTATGGCAAATCTTCGGGGATATATGGCAGGAGGAAAGGAATGGGTTCTTGATAGTGGATGTACCGATCACATGACCGGAGATAAAGACATGTTTCATGAGCTTGATGAAAACGATGGTCCTCGAAAGTTTGTCACTTTCGGTGACAACTCAAAGGGTAAGGTGGTTAGCCTTGGTAAGGTGGCCATCTCACATGATAGTTCCATTCAAAATGTTATGCTCGTTGAATCTCTTGGCTACAACTTACTTTCAGTATCTAGACTTGCTGATTTCGGTTTCAATGTCCTATTTACTGAAGTAGATTGCCAAGTGTTTCGAAGAGATAATCATAAAATGGTCTTTACCGGTATACGTAGAGGTGATCTTTACATTGTTGACTTCACTAAAAAGGCTCAACCTAGAACTTGCTTTATTGCTAAATCTTCTAAAGGTTGGTTATGGCATAGACGATTAGGACATGTTGGTATGCGAAACCTTGACAAGCTTATTAAAGAAAATCATATCCTAGGTGTTAACGATGTCATATTTGATAAGGATAGACTTTGCAGCGCTTGTCAAGCAGGTAAATAGGTTGGAGGAAGGCATCCCGTGAAGAACATCATGACCACGAGGAGGGCACTCGAGCTACTTCACATGGATCTTTTTGATCCCAATGCTTACAAGAGTCTCGGTGGAAATTCTTTTGGTCTAGTTATAGTTGATGATTTTTCAAGATTTACGTGGGTGTTCTTTCTCGATGATAAATCGCAGGTCCAAAAGATCTTCAAAAACTTCGCTAGGAAGGCCCAAAATCAATTTGAAGTGAAGATCAAGAAGGTTCGCAGCAACAACGGAACGGAGTTCAAGAACGCAATGTGGACACCTTTCTTGACGAAGAAGGGATTTCACACGAGTTCTCGGCTACGTACACACCTCAACAAAATGGAGTTGTTGAGAGGAAGAACCGGACGCTCATCTAAATGGCAAGAATGATGCTTGATGAGTACAAGACGCCAAAGCACTTTTGGGTGGAAGAGGTTGAGATAGCTTGTCATGCAACAAATCGCTTGTATCTTCACAAGCTGCTCGACAAGACGGCATAC
>NC_041381.1:370764096-370770035 GCF_002162155.2 Triticum dicoccoides | reverse complement strand
CGGCATACGAGATTCTCACCGGTAATAAACCCCAAGTTGGATACTTTCGAGTATTCGGTTCAAAGTGCTACATTCTTGATAAGCATCGTCGTTCTAAATTTGCTCCTAAGTCTCATGAAGGTTTCCTACTTGGTTATGGCTCAAACTCTCACACAAACCGTGTCTACAACAATTTCACCCGAAAGGTTGAAGAAACGGTAGATGTGAAGTTTGATGAATCTAACGGCTTGCAAGTAGAGCAATTGCCAATTGATGTAGGAGACAAAGACCCCTCAGAAGCAATCCAAGACTTGTCTATTGGCAAGATTCGTCCAACGGAGGTGAAGGAGAGTACCTCGTTCGTCCAAGTGGAAGCTTCAACCTCACGACAAGGTGAACCAAGAGTTGATATGGAAGCATCCACAAGTGGGACACACCAAGATGAAGAAAACGAGGAAGTGCATCAAGATGAACGTCAACAACCTCCTTCTCCACCACGACAAGAGAACGACAACGCCAACAATGAAGAAGGCCAAGAAGAAGAACAAGATGAATAAGAAGTTCAACCAAGAACCAAGCAAAAGCTTTCATGAGTTCGAGCAAGAATTGCTAAAGACCATCCCGTCGAGCAAATCTACAATGGTATCCAAACCGGGAGAATCACTCGCTCTAAAACTCGTTTAGCTAACTTTTGTGAAAACTATTCATGCATCTCTAGCATTGAACCTATGAAGGTTGAAGAAGCATTGGAAGATCCGGATTGGACAAATGCTATGCATGAAGAGCTACACAACTTTGAGAGAAACCAAGTTTGGACATTGGTTGAGAAGCCCGACAACAACCACAACATCATCGGTACCAAATGGGTGTTTCGCAACAAGCAAGATGAAGATGGACAAGTAGTTCGCAATAAAGCACGTCTCGTTGCCCAAGGATAAACACAAGTCGAAGGTATGGACTATGGTGAGACTTATGCTCCCGTTGCTAGACTTGAGTCCATTCGCATCTTACTTGCCTATGCTAATCACCATGATATCACCCTGTACCAAATGGACATTAAAAGTGCTTTTCTAAATGGTGAAATAGAGGAGGAAGTTTATGTTAAACAACCTCCCGGCTTTATCAATCCTAAGAAACCCAATCATGTCTACAAACTTCGCAAAGCTCTTTATGGTCTTAAACAAGCTCCTAGAGCTTGGTATAAATGCTTAACCAAGTTCCTTATTGAAAAAGGCTTTGAAATTGGAAAAATTGATTCTACACTGTTTACTAATAGGGTTAATAGAGAATTATTTGTATGCCAAATTTATGTTGATGATATTATATTTGGATCAACTAACCCTCATTTTAGTGAGAAGTTTGGGAAGCTAATGTCAGAGAAGTTTGAGATGTCTATGATGAGTGAACTCAAATTCTTTCTTGGTTTGCAAATCAAGCAAACTAAGGAAGGTACCTTTGTCTCTCAAACGAAGTACACTAAGGACTTATTCAAGAAGTTCAATATGCAAGAATGCAAAGGTATGTCTACACCCATGCCTACTAGTGGACATCTTGATTTGACCAAGGATGGTGAACCGGTTGATCAAAAGGTTTATCGCTCTATGGTTGGTTCATTGTTATACCTATGTGCTTCACGTCCCGATATTATGCTAAGTGTGTGCATGTGTGCAAGATATCAAGCTGCTCCTAAAGAATGTCATCTTAAGGCCGTGAAAAGGATAGTGAGATACTTAATTCATACGCCAAATTTTGGCATTTGGTATCCTAAGAGGGCATCTTTCGATCTTGTTGGCTACTTCGACTCGGACTATGCCGGTGACAAGGTTGATAGAAAGTCCACTTCGGGTACTTGTCAATTTCTTGGTAGATCTCTTGTGTCTTGGTCATCCAAGAAACAAAACTCGGTATCCTTATCCACCGCCGAAGCGGAATACATTGCCGCTGGTGCATGTTGTGCTCAATTACTTTGGATGACCCAAACTCTTAAAGATTATGGGATATATGTGAAACATGTTCCATTTCTTTGTGACAATGAAAGTGCTATCAAAATTGCTCATAATCCTGTGCAACATTCTCGAACTAAGCATATTGAAGTTCGTCATCATTTCATTCGAGATCATGTTGCTAAGGGTGACATTAATCTTAAGCATGTTTGCACTGAAAAGCAATTAGTGGATATATTCACTAAACCTCTTGATGAGAAAGTGTTTTGCAGGTTGAGAGGAGAACTGAACATCATTGATGCTTCAAACTTGGAGTAGAAACTCCATTGGATACATGCAAGACATGAGCTTATGACTAATCCTTGATATTTCTCTTATGATGATAATCTTATGTCTTGGACATATTTGCATCTTGCATGTTATCTAACCCATGTAGGTACTTGGTTGAATCAAATTCCATGAGATTGTAACCTACTCACATATTGAGCAATCTCTACATCACCAAGTTTCTACACTATGGTGGTTGAAGATAAGGAAGCACGAAACCAGTCAACCATATCCTTTGACAAATTTTGTGTTAAGCTTCATGATTGTCATTTTGGATACACAAGTGCTCTTCCTTACAAAAACTAACCCATGTAGGTAGATGAACTCAAATTCCAAGTGGTGCTCCCAACTCTCGATGAGCTACATCAACCTTGAGCAACCCACACAAGTTCAACTACATGATCAGCACCACCACCCAAGGTATGTCATCCCATCTTAGAAAAGCTTTACTCGAAGTCATGAGTCAAAGCAACTCGACAAGATGTGAATACATCAAGATGCTTAAACGAAAAATGGTAACCCCATTTTGAGCTTAAACAATGAGTATGACCTATGATCAAGTGATCTCACTTGACTCCTAAGTCAATATACTCTAACATAGGTGACTTTGTCGCCGACCATCTCTAGATGAAGTTCTCTTGTGTTCTTTTCTGTGCTCTTGCATTTTTCTCATGCATGTTTGTTTCCCCTTTCAAAAAAAACTTCATCTAGATTTCTTTCTTTTCTTTTCTGTTTGCTCTGCATTTCCTGCATCCAATTCATTGCATATCATTTAGTTAATTCCTTGCAAATCATTGTGAGATCCTACTAGTCTAGTGAGCTGAGGTGACAAGTGTTTTCTCTGCAATGAACTCGGTCTCACCGGTTTGTTATTTTTGGCCCAACCGAATCCTTTCGGTGCAACCGAAGCATACCACTCGGTGCCACCGATGTCACAACAGGAAAAACATTTTGCTACCTATTCATCTTTACTTATGATCCAGCTCCACTCAATGAATCTTGTCCTCTACAAGCATCACATTTTTATTAGTGCTTTGTGTTGTGACTCGAGGATCAAACCCATTCACGACAAATTCCAGAAGGCCCTTCTTGGAAATTGATGTCAAAGGGGGAGAGAGAGAGATCACATCAAAGCTTATCACTTAGAGAGAAGCTTATCACTTTCAAAAGGGAGAGAGTATCACTTCCACAGGGGGAGAAAGAGATCTCCAGGGGGAGAGAATACTCAACTAGAAAGTATTTCTCAAGGATCCCAGATGCTTGGTGTTCAAGAGGAGAGATGCCACATGTCTTCTTGAGGGGAAAGACATGTTCATATGTGCTTGTTTGCATTAGCTCTGATTTTGCTTTTGCTCTAATTTTCTGTTCCCTATCTTCTCCCAGTATCCCATGCTAGATTCAGGGGGAGCAAGACATCTAAGGGAAAGAAATCATTTAAATTCATTGCACATCTTTACCTTTGGGGACATGTCTAATCCAATGTGGTACTTAGTACTCACTCTCTACATGTCATCCCAGTCTTGGTATTCTTGTGGTTTCTTCTGTTTGCTCTGGCTAGTAGGTGTATCTGTGTTATCTAACCTTGTTTACGCGGGTTCATTCCATCCTAAGCCAACTCAAGACCACAAGGTAAGTATATGCATCACAATCATGTATATGGTAAATTCTTGCTGATGTACATACTGTTTGCAAGAAGGACTCATGAGCATGAAGGTATTTTTTTATATTCTTCGCTCTGATGCATATGGCCAAGATACATGTAACACATTGCTTACTATGTCATGTTCATGCATTCACATGCTTCTATATTTCATATTCACATGATTGCATACATGTAGGGTGAGCCTATGCTTGTTACATGTCTTTCCAAAGCTTTACTTGCTATTCTCTATATCTTTATCTAAAGCTTTGATGTATGTTGCCATCAATTACCAAAAAGGGGGAGATTGAAAGCACAAGTGCTCCCTATGTGGTTTTGGTAATTAATGTCAACATATCTCTTGTTGGACTAACACTTTTATCTAGTATATTTCAGACAAGTTCAACAATGGAGTGGCATGGACTAAAGGATGTGGAACCCCTTCAAGATGCTAAGGACAAAGGATTGGCTCAAGCTTCAAGCTCAAGACTCTTCTCTTTATATTTTAGTGATCCAAGATCACATTGAGTCTATAGGAAAAGCCAATACTACAAATGAGGGATGAGGTGTTGCTTAATGAGTTTCTTGCTCCACAGTGCTTAGTGATATGCTCCAAAACCCTCAACTACTTTCCCACATCCACATATGTCCTAAACCAAAATTCTAACTCGTCCCCACCGACTCTTTCTATCCGGCGCCACCGAGTTTAGATGTCTTAGCCACTGCCACAAACCCTAGGCAAATCGGTCTCACCGATAGGGATCTCGGTATCACCGAGATGGGATTGTAATCTCTCTGTGTATGTCCATTACCAAAATCGGCCTCACCGAGTTTGAGCAATCGGTACTATCGAGATTACAATGCAAACTCTATGGTTAGCTTATTACCAAAATCGGTCCCACCGAGTTTGAGTAATCGGTCCCACCGAGTTTGCCTGACCAACTCTTTGGTTAGCTGATTACCAAAATCGGTCTCACCGAGTTTGTGTAATCGGTCTCACTGAGATTACGTTATGCCCTAACCCTAACCACATCGGTCCCATCGAGTTGCATGTCAGTCCCACCGAAAACCCTAACGGTCACATTGTTTACTAAATCGGTCTGACCGAGTTTCTTGATTCGGTCCCACCGAGATTGGTAAATTGTGTGTAACGGTTAGATTTTGTGTGGAGGCTATATATACCCCTCCACCTCCTCTTCATTCGTGGAGAGAGCCATAAGAACAAGCCTACACTTCCAGCATCCTATTTCTGAGAGAGAACTACCTACTCATGTGTTGAGGCCAAGATATTCCATTCCTACCATATGAATCTTGATCTCTAGCCTTCCCCAAGTTGCTTTCCACTCAAATGTTCTTTCCACCAGATCCAAATCCTATGAGAGAGAGTTGAGTGTTGGGGAGACTATCACTTGAAGCACAAGCGCAAGGAGTTCATCATCAACGCACCATTTGTTACTTCTTGGAGAGTGGTGTGTCCTAGATTGGCTAGGTGTCACTTGGGAGCCTTCGACAAGATTGTGGAGTTGAACCAAGTAGTTTGTAAGGGCAAGGAGATCGCCTACTTTGTGAAGATCTACCGCTAGTGAGGCAAGTCTTTCATGGGCGACGACCATGGTGGGATAGACAAGGTTGCTTCTTCGTGGACCCTTCTTAGGTGGAGCCCTCCGTGGACTCGCGCAACCGTTACCCTTCGTGGGTTGAAGTTTCCATCAACGTGGATGTACGATAGCACCACCTATCGGAACCACGACAAAAACATCCATGTCTCCAATTGCGTTTGAATCCTCCAAACCCTTCCCTTTACATTCTTGCAAGTTGCATGCTTTACTTTCCGCTGCTCCTATACTCTTTGCATGCTTGCTTGTTATGTATTGTGAGTGTTAAACTTGTGCCTAAACTCCACTTAAACCTAAAGAAACTAAAAACTGCAACTTTGGTACTTAGTGTCTAATCACCCCCCCCCCCTCTAGACACCTCTTCTCGATCCCTTTCACCTTGCATTCACCTCACGCGCAAACTGCTTGAAGATGTGATGGGAAGCCGGGGCCTGT
>NC_041381.1:370759490-370763385 GCF_002162155.2 Triticum dicoccoides | reverse complement strand
CCTTTACATTCTTGCAAGTTGCATGCTTTACTTTCCGCTGCTCCTATACTCTTTGCATGCTTGCTTGTTATGTATTGTGAGTGTTAAACTTGTGCCTAAACTCCACTTAAACCTAAAGAAACTAAAAACTGCAACTTTGGTACTTAGTGTCTAATCACCCCCCCCCCTCTAGACACCTCTTCTCGATCCCTTTCACCTTGCATTCACCTCACGCGCAAACTGCTTGAAGATGTGATGGGAAGCCGGGGCCTGTGGGCCGCCGAAGATGCAGGGGATGGCCCGAGGCTCCTGGAAGCCCCCAGCCCCCTCGTCCTGGTGGTGATCTTCGTTACTCCTTGGTGTGGAGGCAGAGGAGGCAAGGCTGCATTGCCCTGAGGTCGATCCCCACGAGGCTGCTCCCTCCAGTTGCCCTCACGAGGCTGGTCCTGCCAGCGGTCCTCACGAGGTTGGTCGCGTCGCGTTCGTCCCAGCGTCCTCCACCTAGGCCACCTCCGCAATCGCAGCCGCGATTGTTGCGCTCGGGGCATCGACCGAGGCGCCCAGCACGGAGAGCCCTGAGCTCCTGGCAGTCGCTGGTGTTGTGGCTGTAAACGTTATGGAAGGCGCAGATTGGCCGCTTGCCCTTGGATGACTCGGGGTGGTCGCAGCCGCGCTTGGTCTCTGGCTCGACCGCAAGCACGGCTGGCCCCTTGCGCTTCGTGTCATTGGCCTTGGTCTTCTTGTCTTCTGGATCGGCATCAGAGAGCTCAAGGAGGGAGAGGCGTCCCACCTCAGCCCTTGCGCACTTGTTCACCATGTTGAACATCTCCAGACTGGTGCAGAGATCCTCGTGGATGGAGAGCTCCTCCTTCATCTTGACATCGCGGATGCCATCGGTGAACGCAGAGATGATGGCCTCGTCAGACACCTTGTGAATCTTGAGGCGAACGTTCTTGATGCGCTGGATGTACTTCTACAGGGTCTCTCCAGGTTGCTTCTTGATGCGGCGCAGGTCACCCGCGGCCGGCGGACGGTCACGAGTGCCCTGGAAGTTGGAGGTGAAGCGGCTGCGCATTTCCTCCTAGGAAGAAGCCGACCCCTTGGTCAAGCTCAGGAGCCAAGAGCATGCACCATCCTTGAGGGCCATCGGGAACCAGTTTGCCACGATCTTCTCATCGCCGTTGGCCGCCTCGATGCTCAGCTCGTAGAGCTGCAGGAACTCAGCGGGGTCTGCGGTGTCGTCGTAGCGCGGAGGCAGGTCGGGCTTGAACTTGCTTGGCCAGACAACGCTGCGGAGCTCCAGAGTGAACGCGCGGCATCCTACCATGGCCACGGGAGGTCGTCGAGGGGGTGGAACATGGTCCTGGTGTCCACGGACCACCACCTCCTGTGGCGGCATGCGAGCCTGGTGTTGGGGTGCTGGAAGCACGCACGCTTCTCCTTGGGGACGTTGCACCACCTGGCAGCTCACGTCATCCCGAGCCGGCACGGGGCGCTGCGAGTCACGCCGTGGAGCCATACGCCTTGGCTCAATGATGGCACCCCGGGCCGGAGGTGGTGGAGGAGCCCCGTGCGCGATGTTGCCCGCTGCAGGTGGTTGCTGAGGCAGCGAGCGAGCCGGCCCGTCGGAGCCCCCGTGCGCGATGCTGATGAGCTCAGAAATCCGCTCGAGCTACTCCTCATAGAGATCACCCACCGGGCGGTAGCGAAGAAGCTCCCGCGCTGTGAGCAAAGCGGCCTACACGTCCACTTGGCCGCGACGTGCGTGGGATGAAGAAGTTGTTGGGGCCAGAGACGGAGTAGCGGTGCGGCCGTCATGGTGCACTGACGGGTGCAGCGATGAAGCTTGCTACTCATGGCCGGCAGGGCCCATGGCGGCGTTGGCCACCGGAGAAGGAGCACAGCGGGCACAGCCGTCACCCGCCGGAGCCGTCTGATCGACGCGGGCGGCGACAGCAGCCCGATGCTCGGCGTGAGCATGGCGCGCGTCGGCCATGGAGGTGTTGGAGCAGTGGTAGATCGAACGACGGAAGAGAGGATCCGACACACCCCTACCTGGCGCGCAAAATGTCGGATTTAGGGATTCGACAACCCTTTAGAGGTTCGAACTCTGGGGTGCATGCGGAGATCTCAACCTGCCCAGCCTGCCTACTCGCGATCCTCCCTAGCCTAACGCGTCGAGCCCAAAGAGACACAAAGACATAGAGATTTATACTGGTTCGGGCCACCATTATGGTGTAATACCCTAATCTAGTGTGGTGTGGTGGATTGCCTCGTAGGGCTATGGATGACCAAGTACAATGGATGAACTAGCCTCAGGAGGAGAGGTGTTCTTGAACTGGTGTGGTGGTTGGGTGAGAATGGACCCGATCCCCCCACTATGGTGGTGGCTAAGTCCTATATATAACGTCCTTGGTCCTCTTCCCAAATATGAGCGGGAAGGGATTCCACAATGGCGGATTTGAAAGGGGACAAGTAGTATAGTCTATCCTGACAAAAGTAGTCTTCGCCTGCGAAAAGCCTCTGGTCGTGACACTGCGGTGGGCTCATTGATGATCTCCATCCTCCCTCCTGGCGGTCTTCGTCTTGTTGCACCGGAATGGAAACCTTTGGCTGATTCCTCGGGACTTCACGCCTGTGGCTTGCCTCCCTTGTACCGAAGAGGAAACCTGCGCTCTGCGCCCACCTGGCCTTGGTCGTCGTGGCTCACGTCAACTAAGCCTCGTGAGATATCTTGCATAGAACTCTTCGCCCCTCAGGAGCCCTCCTGAGGAGGCCAACTCCTTCGGGGGTCTTGGCGTCGTCCGCCTCGCGAGGTTTGGCCCCTCACGAGGGTCTTGTGGTATTGGTGATGAAGCTGGGCCATACCAGGCCATCGACGGAGCCACGTGGTGGGCCGCAGGCAGGCAGGGCTGGATACCCCCAAATCCAGGATGCTGACAGCCCCTATACACATCTTCGAACCTTGTCGCTAACCACCATCGTTGCCAAAAGACATTTAATATAGGGAAGACAAGCAACCACACACACACCAGGTCCACTGAAGCACCATAGCTGAAGCAGAGTTGTGAGCCAATTGAATGGCCTGTCACAGATCGCTGTGGACAAAACTCTGTGGAGCTTCGTCCCATCATCCCTTTTCTCGCCGGATTACAAACTCAAAGTCTTCGTCCAACGTCGTCTGAGAAGAGAGTCAGGCCTGCTCACCATCTTCCACAAAACATAGACCAAACCACCATGCCCCAAAGGTCGCCAGCGCCATCACTAAATGTGGAGGCAACCACAATCGACTGAATCACCATTATACAGCTCCCAAATCCCTGAGCGGCAATGTAGGGAACACCACCGAGATGGGGGCGGACTCGGAGGAAAAAAAGCTAGGCAAAAGTTTGGTGGACGTTGCCAAGCTGACCATTCCCACAACCACCAAGATCTTGTCGGCCACACATGACCCGTGAGAAGACTGCGGCCCCTCGCTCTATCGTCCACCACTGCGGAGGCCTTTTTGTGGACACATCAATTATCTCTTCCGTTGCAACGCACAGAGATATGTGCTAGTTTCTCTAAATTAAGTTAGGTTTAAGGGCCGGGATGTGATTTTGAGTTCTTTTCTTGTATGAAAAGTTCAGGCGCATCGTATATAGAAGAGAGTCGACGACCCATTGAGAATACAACACATCAAACAAATAAATCACTATCATCTACTATTTTCTCATGCCCTAGTTTCTTCCTTCTCACTCTTCATTGTTCTTCGCCTTTGACGCCAATGAACTGCAGGACACTAGGGCAGTCAGGCCGACCTAGGGTAGCTGATAGCCGCTGCACCCCTTGACGGTCTCTCTTGGACGCGTGGGGTTTTGGATCTCCAATAGACCTTATCGGCATGTTCTACATATCATGTCCCAACGGCAGAGAC
>NC_041381.1:370711024-370759112 GCF_002162155.2 Triticum dicoccoides | reverse complement strand
AACCCTTCCCCGCCCCTCCCCCTCCCTGTTGCCACCGGCTAACGCCGCTGGGCAAAACCCGACCGGCGTCGGTGGCGATGGGCCCTCCTCTCTTCGGCGCGGTGTGGAGCTGGCGCGGGACAGCGCCCTCGCGCGGATGCACACAGCTATGCAGGACGGCACGGCTGCGTCCGGGGCGGCCGGATTGCGGCTCTCTGGCGCGGGGGCGTGGGTGGCTGCATATTCGCGGCTAGGCAGGGCGTGTCGGCGCGGGGCGGCCATGGTGAGCTTCTCGGTCCAGATATAGATCGGGGGGCTCCTCCGGCATGCTGCACGTGGGTGGCGCGTCCTATCGGTGGCGGCTGGATCCCGGGGCGGCAACCCTGGAAGGTGGCGGTGGGTGAAGCTCGGGCTTCCCGCGGCGGCATGGCATGGTGCAGTCCCTATCCAAGGCGGATCTGCATCGTCGATCTCGGTAGTTTTGCCACGGGTGGTTCAAATCAGAGACGGTTATGAGCGTGCGGATCCATCTCGGCAGCTCTCGCGGTTTGGCGAGGTGGGGTGGGAGCCCTCTTCCCAGGATCCAGTGGCGGCACATGCAGGCAGTGGCCGATGCACATGGCTCCTTGGTGGCACTGCTATTGCGGTTGGTCGCCTGATCTAGGCGGCTAGCTCCGTGGCTTTGAAGGCGGTCGAGACTGTGCACAGGTTGTCAGGTGGATTTCTTGGGATGGATCCGGGTGAAAACTTGGTCTTTGGTCATTGGCCGGAGCCGGTGATGACTGTCGGTGTCAAAACCAGCGGATCTCGGGTAGGGGGTCCCGAACTGTGCGTCTAAGGTTAATGGTAATAGGAGGCGGGGGACACGATGTTTACCCAGGTTCGGGCCCTCTCTATGGAGGTAATACCCTACTTCCCGCTCGATTGATCTAGATGATATGAGTATTACAAGAGTTGATCTACCACGAGATCATAGAGGCTAACCCTAGAAGCTAGCCTATTATTATGATTGTTCTTGTCCTACGGACTAAACCCTCCAGTTTATATAGACACCGAAGGGGGCTAGGGTTACACAGAGTCGGTTACAGAGAAGGGAATCTACATATCCGAATTGCCAAGCTTGCCTTCCACGCAAAGGAGAGTCCCACCCGGACACGGGACGAAGTCTTCAATCTTGTATCTTCATAGTCCAACAGTCCGGGATAAGCATATAGCCCGGCTGTCCGAGGACCCCATAATCCAGGACTCCCTCAGTAGCCCCTGAACCAGGCTTCAATGACGATGAGTCCGACGCGCAGATTGTCTTCGGCATTGCAAGGCGGGTTCCTTCTCCGAATACTCCAAATTAGATCTTGAACACGAGAATCGTGTCCGGCTCTGCAAAACAAATTCCACATACCACCGTAGAGATTACAATTTTCCACGAGTCTAATCTGCTGACAACTTTTCCATAGCGTGACATCACACCGCGGCCCAGTTATTATTCAAACCGTTTTCTCAGCCCGCTACTACACGTCTTGCGAGGCGTTTTTATTGGCACGTCTTGTCAAAGCAGAGATCATGTCCCCTTATCACGGGATTCTCATTAATACGGGTGTGGGTAACCCAACCACGCCATTAGCACGACACTTGGGGAATAAGCGAGTTTCTAGGGCAAGTGGGGAGGCGCTTGATTTCTGCTGCCTTTATAAAGAGACAAGGATTCCCCCTTTTTCACTCACGCCTTCTTCTTCTTCTGTCTACTCTCTCTTGCTCGAGCTCCAGCGCCCAAACATTCGCCTTCTTCGCCCACAAAGGCATTCCAAAAATGTCCGGATCTGGAGCCGGAGGCAAGTGGATGGCCTCTACCCTCCAGGAGAAGGATATTAAGAAACTTCGGGAGGCCGGGTATCTGGCCAAGAAGATCGGCCACCGCCTTCCGACGGCGAGACAGATTGTCCCTACTTTGGAACCCCGCGAGAGGGTTGTATTCCTCCCTCACTTTGTCCGCGGGCTAGGGTTTCCCCTCCACCCATTCGTTCGCGGCCTTATGTATTACTATGGGATCGATTTTCATGATCTATCCCCCAATTCCTTCTTCAACATCTCGACATTTATCGTCGTGTGTGAGGCCTTCCTCTGCATCTCTCCACACTTCCGATTATGGCTGAAGATCTTCAATGTGAAGCCCAAGGTGGTGAGCGGCGAGCACGCCGACTGCGGAGGAGCCATGGTGAGCAAGATGCCCAACGTCACATGGCCATCAGGTACCTTCAATGATTCCGTCAAAGGGTGGCAACAACAGTGGTTCTATGTCAGTGAGCCATGCGGCGCAAAATGGGCCGCGGCTCCCGAATTCCGATCTGGAGCTCCATTGCGGCTTACGTCCTGGCCCAAGAAGGGCCTGAACTGGTCTTCGCCAGATGAGCTGGCGGTGCTCTAGGCGCGTACCAAGGGTATGGAAGACAAGAACATCAAACTTTTCAACGTAGTCCAGGTGATGTTAGTTCGGGACTCTTCCTTGTCAACGCAGGGCTTGCAATTTATGGGAATTCGACCCGGCCAAGCACCATACCCTACTAGGGTTCTTTGACTCTTCGCACGAAGACATCTGGAAGGTGCTCTTTAAGTCTAGCAAATCATGGCCGGACTCAGCCGAGGACGCGGGTACCAATTGTCCCGACCCGCGAGTTCGGTAAGTCTTCATATGTTGGCAAGTCATATGCTTTATCTGCATACTCCAAGGGAAACACTTAATGTATTTTCCAACAACTCTCCTAGGGCTGGACGAAGAAGGTAGAGGAGATCTACTACCCGGCCCCGCTACCAGAAGAACAAGCCGGCCCGCTTCTAACGAAGATGCTTGTCCCGGCGCCTTATAAGGCGCCGAAGAAGAAGGCCAAGAAAGAGGCCAAAGAGACCAGGGGCAGCCTTCATCGCCAGGGTAATTTGGACATAGAGTCCGAAGACCCCGAGGCCCGCTCTTCCTCCAAAGAGGATGAGGAAGAGGAGGAAAGCCGATCCCCCCCCCCCAACGTGGGGGAGAAATAAAAGGACGGCCTCCACACACTTGGAGGCCGAATCGCCTAAGAAGGGAAAAAATCCTTTCCGGATGAATCCACCACCGCCACCGACATCAGCCTGGAGTGGGATCCCAGGGTCCAGCCCCTGGTTAAATCGTGAGTATATAAACCGGACACGTTTGTATATCCGGACTCACTATCGTATAGCGTTAACGCATTGAGTCATGCCTTTTTTGCAGTCCGGCCAACTCCCGCGCCGAGCAATCCTCATCGGAGGATTCGCTGGTCTCGGACGCTATGGACAGTGGGACTTCCCCTGCGGCCCCCTACCCCAAACACGTGGATGACACCGAGGCATCGTCCCAAAGGGACCCATGCCAAGGAGGAGATGGGGGACCATCAAGGCGGTGCCAGAGGGTCAAACCTCGATGGCCGGACACACGGGGGAAAAGGCCCCCATGGACACGGACGGCGGGGGCTATCTTGAATTAGGCCCCCAGCCGGACACAGTTCCGGAGACCAACACGGCTCCGAAATCAGGTGGGCAACCTCCCTCGACAGAAGGGGGTGCGCCTGTTCCACCGGCAACCTCTACCCAACCAGAGGTGCCGGATACCTTGTCAGCAGCGCTGAAGAAGGCTTCCAGCATTGAAGAACACCATGCCCTTATGGGTGCGGTGATTGAGAAGATTCAGTCTGCCGAAAGCGGGCTGACTGAAGCCTGCATCAGCCTTATAATGGGCTTTGAGGTATGTTGTGAGGTTTTAAAGAGTGTCAAAGTATAGATAGTAGCCCCTGATACACTGTTCGGTGTTCGGAAGGAAAAGTCGGACAGAGTATCAAATATATGTTCGCAGGAGACTTACCTTGTAGTACCTCTCCCTCTTTTGTTTTCTTAAGTAGGCATCTCTAGTGACTGCCACCTCTCATACTGCGGAAGTCTCCGGACTGAAGCAGAGTCTGGAGCGGGCCAAAGAAGAACTCGGCCAAGTGAAGAAGCAGTTGAAGGATAACCAAGGTATGCAAAAAAACCTTGTTTGCATTCAGTACGAATGAATAATTGAGTATGACGAAAAATGTCCTGATGTGCTCTAGGAGCGACGGCCAAGGTCGAGGCTCTTAGGAAGGCAGTGGCCAAGGCCGAGAAGAAGGCGGCCAAATAGCAGCCCCTTCGTGAAAAGCACGAGGCCAAAGTTATTGAAGTTCAGCAAGAGCTTCAAGAGGCCGTGAAGAAGTGCGAGACCTTGGAGCAGAGTTTAACAGAGAAAGAATCCGAACTCACCAAGGCTCATCAAGCCGCACATGATGCCCAGGGCGAAGCCCAAGGAGCCCTTTAGGAAATCTAGGAGGCCAAAAGGATCACGGCAGGTAAGGCTTTTTCTATGCAAAGCAAATATTTGAAGGAAGAAAGTCATGTTACTAGTCCGAATTCGGATTTCTCCGGGGGTGTTTGCGGAACTGCCACGCAGCATATCTGATGCCGCACAATTGTACTGAGCCAAAGAAGGGATCTCTACGAAGAAGCTCTTCCATTCGCAATATCTGGCGCTAGAGCATCCAGTGCCCTTTGCCGATCAACTGAAACAGCTAATCGAGCTGCATAGGGCGGCCGAACTAGCCATGAAGGATTTAATTATCTGGCTATGGCCTGCCGAGGCGATTCCCAGCAGCTACTTCGGGCTCGTGAAGCGGCTTGTAAGTGCCTGCCCTCGACTTGAAGTCATCAAGTGGTCGGTCTGTATGGAAGGTGCGTGAATGGCCTTCGCCCGCGCCAAGGTGCACTGGGCGAAGATGGATGCCGAAAAGCTGATGACCGAAGGACCGCCTACGGGGAAGGAGCACCGCAAGCCCGAGTTATATTATGACAGTGTCTTGAAAGGATCACACCTTGTAGCAGAGCAATGTGCCAAGGATATTATATTCCCATGAATACATTCATGTTATCCTTTGTAATGTTGAACAAGGTCATTTATATAATATAGCGCCTATTATTTGGAAAATTTTACCTCCTGTGCGGCAGTTTTATAATTAATCCTGAGAGTTGGCCAGTCGTTGGCTTCTGCCCCCACGTAGGAAGCACGGGGGTGTTCGGGATGAACCTGAACACTCTTTACCCAAATTTTGGGTCATTGAAGGAGGTGTTCAGCGCAACGAACCAGGCAATCGGACTATAAGGCTTTATCACTCTCACTTAGCCATAGGAGTTTCACAAAAGAAAGGTAGGCGCAACCCCTGGTGTTCGGAAGACCGCACTAGGGGCTCTATAAGCACCTGATCGGAAGAAAAAGCCGATCCGTCGCACGCTGCATTTGTTATCGCATAATGCGGAAGAAATCCTTAAAGATTTTGTAACCTCTCGAACAGCTGACCAGCTCTCGCCGCATCATGACAGTCAGTTTTCGGCTTTCTCTACTGAGGTGCTCGTCCGAAAGAACCGGGACACAATCGCAGTAGTTCTCCCTTTACTACCCTAGCCGATATAGCAGAACGTAGGGTAGCAAGCACAGGAGCCGGGCAACCCAACTATTGACCCAAGACATGATTCGGAGCCGATGCATATAATGCTATAAGTTCGGGGTGCCGAACGACCGTGAGGGTGTTCAGACTTTATTGCCGTATTATGGGTACAATGAGGCCCCTGGCATATTGAGGCGTACCATAGTGTACGGCTGCCCCTTGACAAAAAATATCAATAAGACAGAACAACAAGTAAGCGTTATATAAAGCCGCATGTTGTAATTGAATAATACATCGAGGCGTACGGATACAAGTAGTTGGATAAAAAGAAATATGACTTCAGAACCTGCTGAGACCAGGAGGGGGGCTGTGTGCGGATCCGTTGAACAATCGGATGATCATCAAGGGGAATATCTAAGGATTCCCTTACGCGTTCGAGCTGTTTCCCTCCTTGGTATGTTCGTCCCCTCATGGGTCTGGTCGCCATGTCGCCAGTGATGGCCTACACAAAAGTGGACCTGCAAAGAAAATGCAAAAAATGTTTGTCTGCCACGGAGTGGTTAAGCCACATTGAACCTAGCTTTGCCTCCGCCTATCGCCGGAGTGGTTAATTGAGCTCTTGAAGAGCTGGGCTATCTTGCCACGGAGTAGTTAGGACTCTTTTGACAGTGTCTGGGAGCCTGGCTGTCGAATGAAGGTTCGATTAAAAAATGCCACTCTGTGCTTCTACTGCTAAGGCGATGTTATGCTCTTCGGTACGGGGGGGGGGGCGTTTGGCTTTGCCATTAAATGTTATGACGCCGTGTGGACTGGGCATCTTGAGCTTAAGATAAGTGTAATGTGGCACCGCGCTGAATCGAGCAAACACGGTTCGTCCGACCAGTGCATGATAGCTGCTGCAAAAAGGGACGATATCAAAAATTAACTCTTCGTTGTGGTAATTATCTGGGGGTCCAAAGAATACTTCCAGAGTGATGGAGCCTGTACAGCGGGCCTCGACGCCTGGTATGACACCTTTAAAGGTGGTTTTAGTGGGTTTGATCTTTGAAGGATCGATACCCATCTTGTGCACTGTGTCCTGATAAAGCAGGTTCAGACTGATGCCTCCGTCCATGAGGACTCTCGTGAGGTGGAATCCGTCAATTATTGGGTCAAGGAATAGTGCGGCTGAGCCGCCCTGACGGATATTGGTCGGACGATCCTTGCGGTAAAAGGTGATCGGGGAGACTAGCTCCATTGCGTAGACATCCCTAGGTGTGCGCCTCCACTCCCGTCTGGGAATATGGGTGGCGTGTATCATATTCATCGTTTTAATTTGCGGGGGAAACTTCTTTTGCCCTCCTTTGTTTGGTGGCCGGGGCTCCTTGTCGTCGTCATTGCTTTGCGACCCCTTCTCCTTGTTTTCGGCACCTGACTTACTGGCCTGTTTGAAGACCCATCATTCTCTGTTGGTATGATTGGCTGGTGTTCCTGGGGTGCCATGGATTTGACATGGACGGTCGAGTATACGGTCCAGACTGGACGGGCCCAAATTGTTTCTTTTAAATGGCTTTTTCCGTTGACCGAACTTGGAGCCACTGAATCCGGCATTGACGGTTGTGTCTTCGGCGTTATCGCCATTATTGCGACGCGTGTGTCTGTTGCGCCGGGGCTTGTCGTTGCTATCTCTGGCGTTTGAAGTGCCAGGATTTCTTGATGTGCTGTTGCTACGAGCCAACCAGCTATCCTTGCCCGCACAAAAGCGGGTCATGAGTGTCGTAAGGGCTACCATGGACTTCGGCTTCTCTTGGCCGAGGTGTCAGGCGAGCCACTCATCACGGATGTTATGCTTGAAGGCCGCTAGGGCTTCGGCATCCGGACAGTCAACAATTTGGTTCTTTTTAGTTAAGAACCGAGTCCAGAATTTCCTGGCTGACTCTCCGGGCTGTTGGGTTATGTGACTTAAGTCATCAGCGTCCGGTGGTCGCACATAAGTGCCCTGAAAGTTGTCAATGAATGTGTCTTCCAGGTTCTCCCAACTATCAATGGAGTTTCCCGGTAGACTATTTAGCCAGTGCCGAGCTGGTCCCTTGAGTTTTAGTGGGAGGTACTTGATGGCATGTAGATCATCGCCGCGGGCCGTGTGAATGTGGAGAAGGAAATCTTCGATCCATACCGCACGGTCTGTTGTCCATCATATGGTTCGATGTTCACAGGTTTAAACCCTTCTGGGAATTCATGCTCCATTACTTCGTCAGTGAAGCATAGGGGGTGTGCAGCGCCTCTATGCCGGGCTACATCGCGACGCAGTACAGATGAATCTGGTCTGTTGTATTCGGCCTGGACGGATTTGTATTTAGTATATCCGGCGTGGTGGTCATCGTCACGCGTTGGGGCACGCCCCCACGATCCGTAGGTCGATCTTGACTGTCCTGCTTTGTTTTCCAATTCGTCGATGGGGTGCGGGCTAGTGTTTGGACTGGTACGCCGCTTTGTCTCGGCCACGAGGTGGTCGGTCAACTGCATCCTGCGCTGGTAGTATAGGCTCTAGTGCCTCATCCTTGAATTGAGGTAACAACCTGCGCCTCGGGTAACTTTTGGTTGGGCGCTCGAGTCCGTATTCCTCGGCCGCCAGGACCTCAGTCCATCTATCAGTGAGCAGATCTTGATCAGCTTGAAGCTGCTGCTGTTTTTTCTTTAGGCTCTTTGAAGTGGCTATAAGCCGGAGCTTGAAGCGCTCCTGCTCGACGGGATCCTCAGGCACGGTAAATTCTTCGTCATCGAGGCTCACCTCGTCTTCAAAGAGGGGCATGTAATTGTCATCCTCCGAGTCTTCATTCATGGCATGTCCATCGGGGCTAGCTTGCCCATCCTCCCGTCCGGCCTGTTCGAATCTTGGCTGGGCGGGATTGTTTTCATCTTCGGCATCATCTGGAGTGCTATTATCTCTTGTGCCGGTATCGCTATTTCTACCCTGGTGTGGTTTAGAGCGGCGCCGCTGACGTCGGCGCTTCGGCTGCTTCTCGAGAGGATTACCCTCTGTTGCATCCTTTTGATCCTCGCCATTGTTTTCTTTGGGTGTGTCCACCATATATATGTCATATGATGAGGCGGCTGTCCAGCGCCTTGTGGGCGGTGGTTCCTGTTCTTCTCCGGCATCGTCGTCCATACTGTCGATGTCTTCGGAGTCGAAATCAAGCATATCGGTTAAGTCATCGACAGTGGCTATTAAGTGGGTGGTGGGTGGGTAACGAATTCCTTCATCGTCCGCTTCCCACTCAAGCCGGACATAGTTCGGCCAAGAGTCTCCTCCCAAGGAGAGAGATTTTAATGAGTTTAGCACGTCGCCCAAGGGCGAGTGCTGAAAGATATCCGCAGAGCTAAACTCCATGATCGGTGCCCAGTTAGATTCGATGGGCACGGATGAACGCGGTTTGGAGCCTATGGCTGGAAAAGCGTCTGAGGGTCCGATGACACAAACCTCATTGGAAGTGAAATCTGTGTTCGGCGCTATCGCCGTTGAGTGTGCAGCTTCTGTGGCGGGGTCCATCCTCCCGTCCTAGGATGGCACGATCTGCGCTGGATTTAAAGCCAGGGCAGCTATAGGTGTGATCTCCTGAACACCATCCGATGGAGGATCTAGGTCATGCTCATCGCGACTGTAGGGTGTACCTGTCATGGGCTCGAATCCGTCGAAAATCAAATCTCCGCGGATGTCGGCAGTGTAGTTCAGGCTTACAAACCTGACTTTATGGCCAGGGGCGTAGCTATCGATATGCTCCAGATGGCCAAGCGAGTTGGCCCGCAGTGCGAAGCCGTCGAACACAAAGATCTGTCCGGGGAGGAAAACCTCACCCTGGACCTCATCGTTGTAGATGATTGAAGGATCCACCAAGTCTTATGGTGACGACACAGTGGAACTCTCAATGAAAGCACCAATGTCGGTGTCAAAACCAGCGGATATCGGGTAGGGGGTCCCGAATTGTGCGTCTAAGGCTAATGGTAACAGGAGGCGGAGGACACGATGTTTATCCAGGTCCGGGCCCTCTCTATAGAGGTAATACCCTACTTCCTGCTTGATTGATCTTGATGATATGGGTATTACAAGAGTTGATCTACCACGAGATCGTAGAGGCTAACCCTAGAAGCTAGCCTATGATTATGATTGTTCTCGTCCTACAGACTAAACCCTCCGGTTTATATAGACACCAGAGGGGGCTAGGGTTACACGGAGTCGGTTACAGAGAAGGGAATCTACATATCCGAATTGCCAAGCTTGCCTTCCACGCAAAGGAGAGTCCCACCCGGACACGGCACAAAGTCTTCAATCTTGTATCTTCATAGTCCAACAGTCTGGCATAAGCATATAGCCCGGTTGTCTGAGGACCCCCTAATCCAGGACTCCCTCAATGACGATGCCCTTATCATCGTTTCCTTCATGAAGGCATTATCGAGGTGAAGCTCCCAACCCCATCCAATACCTCTGGGGGAAACCCTAGATCAGTTGATCGGATGACGGCGGCATTCATGTTTCGTTACCCCTTTGGGGGCAACATTCTTGGAGATGCACTTGGGCTCGAGGGACTAGCGGATCGCATCTGTGGTGGAGCAGTGTTTCTTTCTACATATTCATGGCAGCGGTTCTCGGCAGCATGGAGCAGTGGAGGCTTGGAGTCAGATGTATGGCGAGGGACACGTGCAGGAGGTCGACGTTGTCTGGCATCGTGGTGGCGTCGATGGCAGAGAGGCCTGACAAGGTCGATGCGTCAGTACATGCTTTGAGGATGGATCGAGGGGAGACGGAGGTGATGGCCCTTTGCAGCGTGTGCGTGTGGTACTCACCGAGAGTGCGCCGGACCGGAGTGTTACCCAGTCCCACCTATGTGGCTTGGATGGGGCATCCGGTGTTAGATGTTAGGCTTTCGTGCGATGTCTGTTTGGTATTTGGCTCGGACATTCGGCACCCCTTTATCAAGAGGATAGAAGTAGCGACATGTGTCGTCTAGATGGTGGCCTCGGGTTTACTGTTGTATTACTTTGTAAGGTCTTTGTGAATAATAACTAATATGGTCGCATGCATCATCCAGATGTAGAGATCGAGAGTGATTCCTCCTTTTCTAAAAAAAATTTATGTCCCAGCGAGCTTTTGGTTCTTCACGTGTCTCCTTCGGCAACATATCATGCGTATCGCGCTCAATGCCGAAGGCACACAGTGTTTGTGCGTGAACGATTATAACTGTAGCTACGAATTGGCATTTTCAAGAGAACCAACAAACGCATGTGCCCCGACCCGACCTTTCTTCTAGCTCAAATTAAGTCCCAGTTTGGCCCCACAGAGCCAAGCGATTCTGCTCGCGTTTATGCTTGCCATATGCTCATGTTTCCGTTTATCATGTATGCCCCACAAGGCCTTGTAACTTCTAACGACCGTGACATAGCAACGCCCCACGGCACAAGACACCAATGAACTTCATTGGGAGCATGTGATCGGGCTTCCATCATGTGCTCTGTTGGGACATAATCTTTATAACATGTTGATCGCCTTTCCTAGCTTTGCACCAATTATTTGTTCGTCCAGCAGGGGGTTCCTTCTAGAACCCGCTGAGTCACAGGAGATGACGAGCTCAATGAGACAGTAAAACTGTATGCCGAGGGAGGGAAGGGAAGGGGAATGTATCCGGTGCACCTGCACTTGTGGTGCTACCCGTGTTCAGCACCTGTGGTGCTACCCGTGTTCAATGAGACAGTGAGTCACAGGGGAATGTGTTCGGTGCACCGCACTTGTGGTGCTACCGATGAACCGGATGCTATAGAGTATTTTGAAAAATCTGAAAAAAAATCTAGCACGTTAACGCAACATCAATGTATGATGTCACAAAATTTTGTATACAAATTCAAAATATTTTTTGAGATACAAAAATGACAAATTTGACATCAGTTTGATAATGGGCCAAATCTAAAGCCCAAGATATGTTATGTACTATTTAGTGTTGAATTTGTCATTTTTGTTTTTTCGAGTTATGTTTCGCATTTTGACTTGAAATTTTGTGACAACCTACATTAGTGTTGTGTGAGTGTGCTAACTTTTTTTTTTAGAATTTTTTGAACATTTTAAAAGCATAATGTGAGTTTGGTGCACCGGTAGCACCACAAGCTTGGGCCCTTTTGTCGGTGTTTGCCGACTGGTTATTTCTGATGTCAATATCGAAATGGAACGCTACTTATCAAACCCTTGCGACTATTTTGGCTCGTTTTCATGACCAGGCATACAAATCCGCAAACAAACAATCACTATTCTGTCCCTCCAGCTCCAAGTGCTTCATGCAGCCATGCACCCGTATTATTTTTGGTTGCCACACTTTCTTCTTTTTCTTCCTTTTGAAGTAAAGCCCGCTTACATGTAAAAAGTGGGATAGTTGAGAATTTCTTGAGCACAGGGCAGAACGGTCAGTGATTAAGACTCGATGAAACTTCCCTTTCTCTTCCTGAAACCTGAATCATTACTTGAGCGTCTCCATTCCTGCAGGACAGCTGTAGAGAGCATGTTCAATGACTGATGATGTACTGTATCATATATTCTTGAAAGCTACTGTATGAATAGAACGTATCATATATGGCTCAAATCTGATACGAAAGGAATTCGCAAAAAATCTGAAGTATGATAATCCGCTTGGTGGGATTCAGACAGCTCCACTCGGCCACCACACATGAACGCATGATGCAGGTTCACTGCACTTTGCATGAGGCGTAAGCAACGATTCAGATCTTTAGAGGTCCCCAACCCAACCACACCTCCCGCTTCACAGGAAGCGCAAGCAAATAATTCCAGCGTGGGGTCACGCGTCTCCGTGCATGACCACCCAAGATATTACTCCGAGTACACCTTGCACATGCCGCCGAGTTAACAAGTGAGCAACTGATGAGCAAGCAAGCTTTGAATAATTTGTGCAGACGGGGACAGGAAAGAACGGAGATCACGACGATCCAGTAAAAATTATTACTACTCCCTTCATTCGGAATTACTTGTCTCGAAAATGGAATTACTTGTTCGGAATTACTACTCCCTCCGTCGGGAAATACTTGTCGAAGAAATGCATAAAAATGAATGTATTTAGAACTAAAATACATTTAGATACATCCATTCCTCCGACAAGTATTTCTAAACGAAGGGAGTACTATTTTAGTTCTAGATATATCCATTTTCGAGACAAGTAATTCCGAACGGAGGGAGTAGTTTGGTAAGGGGTCGCTCCTCTCATAACTCTGAAGCTCCAGGCCATGTGGAGATGCGTCGCACACGTCCGACAGGGCACGGGGTTGGTTGATCTGAGCCAGTTAGTTGGTGGACAAAACTGTCCATTGGTAGAGATGCGTTCTGCAAGGGGCAGATGATAAGCTTTCAGCAGACCGATAGGGTGGTCTCATAGACGAACACAGAACTGTGGAACACATGTGGAAATTTGGTTGATTTTTGGCGGAGTTTTGTGGGTATCGGCGACGCGATGCGTCAATTTCCTGCAACGAGCCTGGCCAAATTCTCCTGTGCCACGCGCGAAAAATGTTCGCACATTTGATACGGGGATCTCGGCCTGAACCTGCCATCGCGCTCGCTTGATTCGGCGATCGCGCAGACAGTTTCTGCAGTCCGTTTTCCGTTCACTTCTGGGGCGTACAGCCAGTCGTACAAATAGGCCCGGTTCAGCCACAGCCCACAGGTGAATTTGATAGTATCTCTCCCGGTTCATGAGGATTGTAGGGCTATATCAGGGCCCTCGCTTATCAGAGAAAGTTAAGTCTGCTCAGATCTTTCTGCTGCGAAACACGCGCCACTGGCTGGAGGGAGCAGGGCCTCCACATATCCCGTGCTACCAGTGGCAACTTGTAACTGCAAAAATGGCAATTCAACCCTAGAATAATGATTTTGCAGATTCTCTGGGCCTGTGCAGTGCTCCACATGAATTCGGATTCCCTTGTCGGATCTTGAATCTTTGTTCTGTCGAATCACAATCATGGTTCTCTTCAGTCTTGGACGAGGCCAATGCTCCAAGAGAAGCAAACAGAACAAAATGATTCAAATTCCTATGTCGTTGAGTACTGAAGATTAGCAATAGTATAATGAAGAACAAGACATAGTATTTTTTTGTATAAAAGCACCGCAAATTTCACAGTTCAGCTCGTATACAAAGCACACCATCCTAGTATTGCACAAATTCCAGTATCGTTACACATAGTTTTCTTCTGCTATTGGAAAGAACAGCCAGTCTTCAATGTGCCAATGTCTGTATTCTACTCCGTACAAGTTGAACACCGAGAGGCACAAGAAAGGGGGGTAGCGATACTCTACCCTCAGATCTAGCACAACAAAAAATTACAGCAATCAAGTAATGATAATGCTATCTTACACATCCTTTAATTACTAGGCATCATCAGCAATCTTACACCTATGCACACAGCTAAACAGCAGAGTAGTACTAGAAAGAGCCTTATTGCATCTGTACACAAATACTAGTACGTAGAGGCAGCTGCTCGAGTACCAGAATGGAAATTTCCAGGTCCAATTCCAAATTCGATTGTGCCGAACTATCTAATTCGATCACTTCACTTGTACTAGTACCATGGTGGGAGGATCACTGTTCTGTTCTCCTCATTGCAGATCGTAGACGTTGGTGTCCGCGGCGTAGCAGCCAAGAACTCGGACGAACACGGCGAATTTCTCGATCTCCTTGATGGCCTCGCGGACGAGCGGGTCGTCGGCGGCACCCTCGCAGTCGACGTAGAGGACGTGCGGGAACGCGCGCAGCGTCGGCGCACCGCGGGCGCCCGTGTCCAGGATCATCACCGGGGGCCGCGGCTCGCCGACGCCCGCTTCGTTGTTGATGACCTCCAGCTTGGACATGTTGATGTTGCGGGAGGAGAAGGCGGAGAGCACCTTGAGCACCACCGCCATGGACCCGCCCCGGTGCGCGACCACCATGCTGGTCTTGGCGTCCGCGTCCACGGGGACCGCCACCGGCGACGGCGGCTTGGAGAGCAGCAGGAAGCGGGTGACGTTCCAGGACTCGTCCTGCAGGCCGTGCGCGAGGACGTCGAGGCCGTAGAGGTCGGCGGCGCGCGGGCTGGCGATGGCGGCCGTGTCGAGCATCATGTTGGAGCGCAGCATCTCGACGGCGCCGGCCGTGTCCTCGACCGGCTCGCGGTCAACGCCGAGGCGCGCGAGGGCGCGGCCGCAGTGCGCGAGCGCCATGGGGTGGCTGATGACCCGGCGCACCTCGGTGGCGCGCACCCCGGGCATGGCGAGGAGGCAGTAGTGCACGAAGAGGTTGATCTCCTGCGCCACCACCAGGTCGTGCCGCAGCAGGAGGTCGTAGTTCCGCAGCGCGGTGCCCTCCATGGTGGACTCCACGGGGAGGATCGCCCGGTCGACCAGGCCGCGGTCCACGGCCGCCAGTGCGTCCGCGAAGGCACGGCACGGCACGGTCTCGCACCCGGGCAGCGCCGTCTTGGCCGCGAACTCGCTGTACGCGCCCGGCGCGCCCTGGTACGCCACGCGGAGGCCCGTCCCGTCCTGGCCCCCGCCGCCCGTGGTCACCGACAGGTGGATCCGGTCATGGCCGTTCACGTGCGTCTTGCCGTTAACGACGCCGTGGCCGTTGATGGCCCCTTTCTTGCCGTCGGCGCCGGCGCCGTTGATCTGTACCTTGCCGTTGTGCGCTTTCTTGGAGTGCCCGTTGACGTGCGGGGCGCCGTCGACGACCCTGGCCGCCCGGACGAAGGACGGCGACCTGGAGGAGGAAGGCCTGGCGCGGTTGGGCTTGGGGAGGAGGAGGTGCTTGGAGAGGTGGAGGGAGGAGGTGTAGGCCATAGATTTTCCGGGCGGTGAGGTCGGCGGTGGTTGGAATCGGAGTAACAAGCGTCGAGAGGGGAAGCTTCTTGACTTTTTATACACGCGGAAATGGTACTACTCCAGAGTGGCTTGGCCGGCTTCGCTGCTTATATAATTCTACCGCAAGTTCTTGCCGCCTTTTCTCCGAAGGTTATTCTTTGGTGTGGAAATTTCCCACCGGGTTCTTGCATGCTTAGCATCAACTCAAATTATCAATTGTTACCATCAGTAGTCCATCAGTGTCACCCTCGTTGCTGGAGCGAATGCCGTCGAAGAGATCGTAATCCGTAGGGCCGGGCGCGACACGATGCCACGGCGCGCATCCGGACGCGTGGTTTCTTGGGTGACCCGGAGTCGCGGCACCGGCTCCGCCGTCGGATCTCCTGGCCGGGCGGGCAGGCGGGGCAGTGGCCGGTCGCTGTGGGCTCGCTCTTTTCTCTTCTCTCCCCTTTCCGGGCTGGCCGATTGGTGCGGCGGGCGTCGCTGTCGTGGGTGAATGCCGACGGGGTCGCCGTTGTCCTGTGGCTGTAGTGGCTGTTAATGGTAAGAGATGGTGGATCCAGGAGGCTGTACAAAGGTGATAAGCTCGAAAAGTCATTCCTGTGGCTCCATGCGATAAGAACGTGCCAGATATAATACAAAAATGATGACAGCGAAGTATCCTGCTACTTGGACCAAATCTATTTAACGCTGGTTGCATGTGTGTTTTCCAGGCGAGTTTCTATTGATTAAGGCTAGTTTAAATTAAAAATAAACGGAAATTTCCTTTTTTATACTCCCTCCGTAAATAAATATAAGAGTGTTTAGATTACTAAAATAGTGATCTAAACACTTTTGTATTTCTTTACAGAGGGAGTATATATTTAATCAAAATAACCAGAAATTTCTGACGCAACAACATGTTGAATGCAATCCAGCGAAACATGAAATCATCTTTTATAATGTGGGCAGCCCCATTAGCCGATCTCCGCACCCATTTGGTCTTGTATCCTTTTCGGTGAATACGTTTAGTAGCGTATCAATTCATTGATAGGAGGGTAGAAAGCAGTTGTTAAAAATACAAGGCGCAGCCGCGCAAGCATGCACAAAGAGGCACTTGCGAGGGTGCGGCAGTGAGCAGGGGAAAGAGAGGTGCTCAGCCTCGGTACAGATAGCTCAGGTTACAGGAATAATGGTAGCTAGTCCCTTGGCGCCCGCCTTGGCCCATAGGCGAGCATCGTCTTTGATAGCAGTGATCAAATCGCCGGTGGAGGGGTGCAGGCCATCGAAGATGGCCACATTACGATGCTTCCAGATGGCCCAGACGGAGCGCGACGATGGAGTTGAGGCCTTTTCTCAGGCAGCCAGGGGAGGCCTCGGACGCCATAGACCACCAGGTGAAGAAGCTCGTTGCGCCATCCAGTGGAGGGGCAACAAGGCGGCACCAAGAAAGTATCTTGTGCCAAATGGTGTGGGAGAACGCGCAGCCGATGAGTAGGTGATCAATGGATTCAGTTTCTTGGTCACAGAGGATGCATGTGGCGTCGTGGGAGAGGTCATGGCGCATCCGCCGCTCTGCTGTCCAACATCAGTCGAGGGAGGCGAGCCATAGAAACACTTTGTTGTAGTTGGGGGCCCATCTCTTCCACAGTAGTTTCCAACATGGCTGTGAGGTTGATCCATGGAACAGTGCTTGGTAACATGACTTGGCGGAGTAGGTACCGTTTGCCGCCCACTTCCAGGTGAGACGGTCTGGCTCACTTGTGAGGATGACTTGCTGAAGCTTACGCCACATGTTGACGTACTCGATGATCGCCAGTGGCCCAAGTGTACCGTGGATGTCACCAATCCAAGCAGACTGGGTGAGGCCGTCGCGCACCAACGTGCAACGGCGTCGTCGACGTGGAACAAGGGAGACTAGGACGGGGGCGATGTCAGAGATGGCTTGCCCCTCAAGCCAGTGATCGCTCCAGAAGTGGCATGTCCTTCCTTCACCAAGATGCCATGAGGTGGAGGCGCGGAAGAAGCGACTTGCCTCGTCATCTTGGGGGAGCTGTAGGTGGTACCATGGACGCGAGGGGTATGTGGCTTTGAGCCACAGCCAGCGAGATGCCAACAAGGTGTAGGTCATGCATGCCGAGGTTGTCATATTCCAGGGGGCGGTAGATGCGCGACCAACTAACTAAGCAGCAGCCCGAGTTGGCGCCCCGACGCCCATGCCAGAAGAAGTCATGGATGATGCACATGATTTTCTTAAGGATCGTTGGGTTGATGGCAATTTCCATAAGGATGTGACGGGCATGGCGCTGAGCACGTGGCGCATGAGGGCAAGCCGCTCGCCGCGGGGGAGGAGTGTGACCTTCCAAGTTGCAAGCTTCCTCGCGAGCTTGTCCACCAATGGTAGAAGCTCTGAGGAGGGGGTCTTGCGGATGGAAAGGGGAAGGCCCAGGTAAGTGATGGGGAAGGGAGTGACTGCGCACGCGAGCGTGGAGCTGATGGTCGTGGTCACCTCGTCGCCGCAACAGATGGGGGTGGCGGAGCATTTGAGGAATTTGGTGCAGAGTCCAAAGGCGTCGCCGAACACGTGGAGCAGCTCGTGGATTGTGGCCAGATGGGAACTGGTTGGATGGCAGGAGACGACCACGTTGTTGGCAAAGAAGGAGATGTTAGACGCGACATGCCGGGTGGTGAGCCGTTGGAGCATGCGGGCGCACATCGCATGCTGTAGCAGTGAGTTTAGCGTGTCGATCACGATGGCGAAGAGCAATGGAGAGATGGGGTCATGTTGGTGCAGTCCGCATGTCCACCGGCGGCCCAGGGTTGCCGTTGATGAGGACGCGCGTGGATGCCGTAGAGGTGAGGATGCACAACCATTCGCACCACTGGCGTCCAAAACCGAGGTGTTGCAGAGTTTGCAGAAGGAAGGGCCAGGAAACCGTATCGAAAGCCTTCGCAATGTCGAGCTTGAGTAGGATTCTCAGGGTCTTTAGGTTATGAAGCAAACGTGCCGTTTGTTGGACCAGGAGAAAGTTGTCGTGCATGCTACGACCGGCGATGAAGGCGCTCTGCTTGGTGGAGACGAGCTGCCCGGTGCAAGCCTGAGGGATAGGACTTTCACAAATAGTTTAGCCAGCAGATGGATCAAGCTGACCGGCCGGTAGTCGGCGAGCACGCACGCATTGGGCTTCGTGGGGAGGAGGACGAGCAAGGCCTCGTTGAGCTTGTGCAAGCCCATGCCGTTCAAGGCATAGAGCTTGTCAAACGCAACACAGATGTTGGCCTTGATGATGGGCCAGCATGCACGCAAGAACTCGGCCGTGAACTACTCTGGGCCAGGCGCTTTGCCAGTGGGGAGCTGCTTGACGGTAGCATAGATTTCTTCCTTGGAGAACGGGTGCTCTAGGTCCGCGGGGTCGAAGTGGCGCGGGTCGATGCTATCGAGGTCAATAGAGTGGTCTCTGGGGGTGGATGATCCCAGGATGGAGCTAAAGTGCTAGAAGGCCGCCTTGGCCATCTCCACCTCATCAAAAACGGTCAGCGAGCCCACACGGAAACTGGCCACATGATTCTTCTACACGTGGTGGGCGGCGTGTATTTTGAAGATTGCCACATTGGTATCCCCCTCACACAGCCAGCCAAGGCACATGTGCTGACGGAGGATGGAGCGCTCAAGGGAGGCCAACCCAAGATAGGCCCGTTTGAGCTCACGGCAAAGCCAGCTTTCATCTGGGGCCAGTGGCCTAGAGTCTTGCGCCACGTCGAGACGGTAGATGATCTCGCGCGTGATCTAGAGCTGCAGGGTGATGTTGCCCATGGTGCGTGCACCCTAGCTCTGAAGGCGGCGAGCGGTAATTTAAGCCTATTGTAGATGCGCTGGAACAGATCAGGGTCCGGAGTTCTAGGCGGCTTCAACCGTGGCAAGGAAGCTGTCGAGTTTGGGCCAGACCGCTCGAAGTGGAAGTGGCACTTGCTAGGGATCTGGGGAGCGCAATCCACCACAAGAGGGCAGTGGTCGGAGGTGGATGTTGCCATGCATCGCAGCATGTGGTGGGGGTTGATGGTCGCCCAAGAGGGGGTGCAAAGTACGCGATCATTCCGCACAAACATGGAGTCGTTCTGCTCATTGGACCATGTGTATCTCCTCCTGTGCAGGTAGATGTCGCGGAGGGCATGGTCAGTGATGAATCATCGAAATCGGGTGCGAAGGTTGAGGTTGTCGTTGTTCTTGTCCGCGCAAAAGGTAATCATGTTGAAGTCGCCGCCTAGCATCCAGGGGCCGGTGATGATATCGCGCAGGTCATGGAGCTTGTAATGACTTTAACAGGCCGTTGATTTCTTCAATAGTGGGTCAAGGGATTTTTCTCAACATCACACAACATACTGACAATATCTTTGCTATCAAGTTCTGCCACCAGCCCCCCCACAAAAAATAGTTCTACCACCAGCCCTCTGCAAAAGAAAAAAGATTCTACCACCAGCCTTGGCATGCCCATCTCCATGGCAAGCTTCACAGCCCTCCGAGATGTTAGGATTTCCGAGAGCTCCAGGTTGGAGGTAGAAGGGAAGTAGTGGCACGCCCCTCGGAATGCATCATTCTGGTCTCGCAATACCACACCTAGCTACTCTAGTCCCCCATCTTGGACGTGTGCCATTAGCGTTGGCCTTCGTCCATGCATCTTCCAGCGACAACCATCACTCGACCGGGGTAAGGATGGGAACCTTGGTGCAAGTGGCATGGACTGCTCTCCATTATCCATGAGTTTTGTGATTGAATTTGTGATAACAAGCTGCTCGGCTGTCCTTTTACCATCCCTATTGTCGTCTCTTGCTAGCCAAGTGATGTAGGGTGGAACTCTAGATTTGAGATCTTACCTCATTTGGAGGTGGGAGAATGATGGAATCAAGAAGAAACACAAGAGAAAGAACACTCAAAAGACAAGAATCAATCACACATCCACTAAATCCACAAATCTCATAAAGTTCATGGATCCAAAGTGAACTAAAGGAAATAGCAAAAGGTAGTTATTCCCTATCCTTAGAGGAATTGAGGCCTTGAGAGGTAGTCTTCTCCAATCCCTAGGGGAGGAGGCCTTGATATCCACTTGGGGATCTTCTTGTACGAGGTCTTGATCTCCAAGGGGAGTAAGAGATGAGCAAAACTCTCTCAAGATATAATAAATATGCTTTGCTAACCCTAATAGAGAGGAGGGGTCGTCCATTTATATTCTAGGACGAGATGGAGGGGTAGGAGAGCGATACATCACCATTTGGCCGAATTGCATGCAGGCAAAGCCAGACGATTCGGGCAGGTATCCGGATTATCCGGACATCAGCCGGATGATCCGGGTAGCTACCTGGATTTTCCAGCAGGGTCGTAGCTACAGACAAGAGGTCGTACATCGAGGACGTTGGGATGTCCGAGCATCTTTCGGATGATCCAGGAAGGGTCCAGGACCCGAATGTCTAGGCTTCGAGGATGGCCTTCGGGTGCCTTCCGTTGTTATAGCCCGATCATCTAGGCAGGAGTCCGGATGCGTGCAAGATTTACCCAACTTGTTCTTCTTCTTTATGTTTCGCTTCCGTCATTGCTTGGCGTTGGTCCTTAGCTTCTCCATGGTTGTCTCCTTGGTACCTGAGCATGCAAAGTGTTTTCGCTTGAGGTAGTAGCCACGTCCCAAGTGCATCAAAGTGGAAATCACTAAGGAGAGAATTCACCTGGGTCTCGATAGCTCTTGCATGTGCTCTTTCTGATTGGTCCACTTGATGCTTGGGGAGTTGGTGTAGTGTCTATGGGGATGACTGTAAGGTGCTCTGCACCATCTCCCCCTGGAAAAGATCCACTCTCGGATCGTGATCTTCATCACCATGGAAAGGGGTCAAGTCCTTGACATTGAGGATGTCGCTCACGCTGTACTTGTTGCTTGGTAGGTCGATCTGATAAGCATTGTTGTTGTAGCATTCCAACAACTTGAATGGACCACCAGCTCAAGGTAGGAGCTTAAACTTGTGCTCATTAATCGGTCCTTTCGAATGTGCGCCCATACAAGATCGCCGAGGTTGAAGACTGAGGGAGTCCTGGATTAGGGGGTATCCGACAGTCGGACTATATACTTTGGCCGGACTGTTGGACCGTGAAGATACAAGACTCAAGACTTCATCCCGTGTCCGGATGGGACTCTCCTTTGCGTGGAAGACAAGCTTGGCAATCCGGATATTAGATTTCCTTCTTTGTAACCGACTCTATGTAAACCCTAGCCCCCTCCGGTGTCTATATAAACCGGAGGGTTTAGTCCATAGAGGAACGATGATAATCATCATAGGCTAGCTTCTAGGGTTTAGCCTCTACAATCTCGTGGTAGATCAACTCTTGTAATACTCATATCATCAAGATCAATCAAGCAGGAAGTAGGGTTTTACCTCCATCGAGAGGGCCCGACCCTGGGTAAAACATCGTGTCCCTTGCCTCCTGTTACCATTAGCCTTAGACGCACAGATCGGGACCTCCTACCCGAGATCCGCCGGTTTTGACACCGACAGTGGTGCTTTCATTGAGAGTTCCTCTGTGTCGTCACTGCAAGGCTCGATGGCTCCTTCAATCATCAACAACAACGCGGTCCAGGGTGAGACTTTTCTCCCCGGACAGATCTTCGTGTTCAGTGGCTTCACACTGCGGGCCAATTCCTTTGGCCATCTGGAGCAGATCGACAGCTACGCCCCTGACCATCAGGTCAGATTCGGAAACTTGAATCACACGACCAATATCCATGGAGATTAGATCTTCAACAGATTCGGGCCTACACCAGGAGCGCCGAACAGTCACGACGAGCATGGCTTAGAGCTGCTGTCGGGCAATACTCGGGATATCGCACCTGTAGGAGCTCCGGACCTAAATCCGGGGTAGATCGCATCGTCCTAGGACGGGTGGATGGACCCCGCCCCGGAGGCTGCACACTCATCGGCGGTAGAGCCGAGCACAGACTCCACCCCAAGGAAACCTGTGACACCGGACCCCCGGACTCGTGTCCGGCCGTAGGTTCCAGTCCACGCACCCTCGAGCCCACCGAATATGGTTGGGCTCCGGTAATGGAGTTCACTGCTGCGGATATCTTCCAGCACTCGCCCTTTGGCGACATGCTGAATTCGTTAAAATCTCTCTCTTTGTCAGGACACTCTTGGCCAAACTATGTCCGGCTCGAGTGGGAAGCAGGCGATGAGGAAATTCGTTGCCCACCCACCGCCCACTTCATTGCCACGATCGATGATTTCACCTATGTGCTTGACTTCGACTCTGAAGACATCGACGGTGTGGACGATGATGTAGGAGAAGAACAGGAACCACCGCCCACGGGGCGCTGGACAGCCACCTCCTCATATGATATATATATGGTGGACACTACGAAAGAAACCAATGGCGATGAGGCAATGGAGGATAACCCCTCAAGGAAGAAAGCAAAGCATGGGCGTCATCGGCGCCGCTCCAAGCCCCGCCACAGCAATACCGGCATAGGAGACGAAAACAATCCGAATGGTGCCGAAGATGAATACAACCCCGATCAGCCTGCCTTCGAGCAGGCCGAACAGGAAGACGGGCAGGTTAGCCCGGACGAACAGGCGATGGACAGATACCCGGAGGAGGACAACTACATGCCCCCCTCCGAAGACGAGATTAGCTTTGGCGACGATGAATTCAGCGTGCCTGAGGACCCCGTAGAGCAGGAGCGCTTCAAGCGCCAACTTATGGCCACTGCGAGGAGCCTGAAAAAGAAGCAGCAGCAGCTCCAAGCTGATCAAGATATGCTCACAGACAGATGGACTGAAGTCTTGGCAGCCGAGGAATATGGACTCGCGCGCCACACCAAAGGTTATCCAAAGCACAAGTGGCTACCCCAACTCGAGGAGGAGCCTATACTACCAGCACAGGACGAGGCTGACCGGCCACCTCGTGGCCGGGATAAAATGGTGTATCAGCCCGAATACCAGCCCGCACCCCCACGCCAATACACTACGGCCCGGGGCAATAGGCAGGACCTGCAAGACATACTGGAAAACAAGGCAGGACAGCCAAGATCAATCTACGGATCACGGGGGCGTGCCCCAACACGTGACGATGATCGTCACGCCGGATACACTATCAACAAGTCCGGCTGGGTCAAACATAGCCAACCAGACTCATTCAAACTACGTAGCCACATAGCCCGGCATAGAGGCGCCACACACCCCCTCTGCTTCACTGACGAAGTGATGGATCACGAATTCCCAGAAGGGTTTAAACCCGTAAACATCGAATCATACGATGGCACAACAGACCCCGCAGTATGGATTGAAGATTTCCTTCTCCACATTCACATGGCCCGCGGTGATGATCTACATGCCATCAAGTATCTTCCCCTTAAACTCAAAGGACCGGCCCGACACTGGCTAAATAGCCTACCGGCAAATTCCATCGGCAGTTGGGAAAACCTGGAGGACGCATTCCTCGACAACTTCCAGGGCATGTACGTGCGACCACCGGATGCTGATGACTTGAGTCACATTACCCAACAGCCCGGAGAGTCAGCCAGGAAATTCTGGACTCGGTTCCTAACTAAAAAGAACCAAATTGTCGACTATCCGGACGCCAAGCCCTGGCGGCCTTTAAGCATAATATCCGTGATGAGTGGCTCACCGGACACCTCGGCCAGGAAAAACCAAAGTCCATGGCGGCCCTCACGACACTCATGACCCGCTTTTGCGCGGGTGAGGACAACTGGTTGGCTTGCAGTAGCACCACGCCAATAAACTCCGGTACTTCAGATGTCCGCGACAATAACGGCAAGCCACGACACAATAGACATAAGCGTTGGAACAATGGCGACAACATTGAAGACACGGCAGTCAACGCCGGATTCAGTGGCTCAAAATTCGGTCAGCGGAAAAAGCCGTTCAAAAGAAACAATCAGGGATCGTCCAGTTTGGACCGCATACTTGATCGCTCGTGCCAAATTCACGGCACCCCGGATAAGCCAGCAAACCACACTAACAGAGATTGCTGGGTGTTCAAACAAGCCGGCAAAATAAATGCCGAAAACAAGGACAAGGGGCTGCACAGCGACGATGACGACGAGACCCGGCGCCCGAACACGGGGGGACAGAAGAAATTTCCTCCCCAGGTGAAAACGATCAATATGATCTATGCCACCCACATTCCTAAACGGGAACGAAAGTGAGCCCTAAGGGACGTCTATGCGATGGAGCCAGTCGCCCCAAAGTTCAACCCATGGTCTGCCTGTCCGATCACCTTTGATCGTAGGGATCACCCTACCAGCATCCGTCACGGTGGTTCAGCCGCATTGGTCCTAGACCCAATCATTGACGGATTCCACCTCACGCGAGTCCTTATGGACAGTGGCAGTAGCTTGAACCTGCTCTATCAGGACACAGTGCGCAAAATGGGCATCGATCCTTCAAGGATCAAGCCCACCAAAACCACCTTCAAAGGTGTAATTCCAGGAGTAGAGGCCCGTTGCACGGGCTCAATAGCATTGGAAGTGGTCTTCGGATCTCCAGATAACTTACGAAGCGAGCAGTTAATCTTTGGTATCGTCCCTTTCCGTAGTGGCCATCATGCACTGCTTGGACGAACCGCATTCGCTCGATCCAATGCGGTGCCACACTATGCATACCTCAAGCTCAAGATGCCAGGACCTCGCGGGGTTATAACAGTCAACGAAAACACAGACCGCTCTCTCGGTACAGAAGAGCACACTGCAGCCCTTGCGGCAGAAGTACAAAGCAGCCTTCTCCGACAAACCACCAATCCGGTGACAACAACCCCGAACACCGTCAAGCGAGTCCGGAGTACCCTGAAACAGGATCGCCAAGCACGCCAAGAGCGCGACTAGCAGTCCGGCCTCCGCCCCAGCCCCATTCAGGTAGCATTCGTGCCACGCGTACACAATTATGCACTCAAAATACCATGGGCATAGGCGGAGGCACAATAGTGATGCGGACAACAGCGCGGTTCAGCCGCAACATACTTTAATAACCCCCTTTTATCTTCCAGGACCCTACTTTCGGGCAGCCTCTTCAGAGAGCCGGATCATCGGACTTATCATAGGAGGGAAAACCGAGGAGGCAAAAGGCTTTGCGCACAAAGGGAATACCCAGGTGGTATCTGTTAATGATTGTTATACCTGTTTTATATACCTGCATGCGGCCCGCCCTTGGATAGGACATGTCAAATAGTCCTATTTACTTCTGCTCAATGCATTAATTGTAAACATACACTTGGACGTATTATTTATCAATAGGAGATAATATATAGCGTCAGCTTATTATTCCTATCTTCACATTTTTCCTAAAAATGTTTATTTAATATTGAATTCGTACACTTTGGTACGATCAGTTTGCCAGGGGCTTCTCACGGCACCCCTTAACACGGCAAGATAAGTCCGAACACTTTCAACAGTGCGGCACCCCGAACTTATAGCATTATATGCATCAGCTCCGAATCATTTCTTGGGTCAATAGTTGGGTTTGCCCGGCTCCCTTGTTTTGGTACCTTACGTTCCGTTATATCGGCTAAGGTAGCGTAGGGAGAACTACTGCTTTTGTGTCCCGCTTCTCCCGGATGAGCACCTCAGTAGAGAAAGCCGAAAATTGACTGTCATGATGCGGCGAGAGCTGGTCGCTATTTGAGAGGTCTTAAAATCCTTAAAGATTTTTTCCGCTTTAGGCGAGGAATCGGCCTTGTCCAATTTAGGCGTGTATAGCACCCCAATTCGGCTCTCCGAATTCTAGGGGCTTCACCGCAATTTAAAATTGTAGACTTCTATGGCTAAGTGAGAGTTATAAAGCCGCATAGTCCGATTGCCTTGTTCGCTGCGCCAAACACCTCCCTCAGGGACCAAACATTTGGATAAAGAGTGTTCGGATTTTTCCACGAACACCTCAGTACTAGTTACGTGCGGGTGGAAGCCGACGACTGGCCTACTTTCAGAATTTTATAAACAATCACGCAGAAGGTAATATTTTAAATCAATAAAGCGCTATATAGCGAAACAAGTTCGTTTTCATATTACAAAGACGACATGAGTACATTCACTCAAAGATTGTGTCCTTTGTACATTCATCGGCCACGAGACGAGCACCTTTCATCACGCCATCATAATATTTCTTGGGGTAGCGATGCGCCTTGCCCTCCGGCAGTCCATCCTTCACCAGCTTTTCTGCATCCAACTTGGCCCAATGCATCTTCGCACGGGCAAAGGCCCGGCGGGCACCCTCAATGCAAACGGATCGCTTGATAACTTCAAGCCGCGGACAGGCATTTACCATCCGCTTTATAAGGCCGAAGTAGCTAGCGGGCAGGGGTTCACCAGGCCACATCCAGACTATGAAGTCCTTCATGGCCACTTCGGCCGCCCTGTGGAGTTCAACCAATTGCTTCAATTGGTCACTCAGAGGCATTGGGTGTTCGGCTCCAGAATACTGGGACCAGAACAGCTTCTCCGTTGAGCTTCCCTCTTCGGCACGGTAGAACTCCATGGCATCAGATATGCTGCATGGCAGATCTGTGAATGCCCCTGGAGAGCTCCGAATTCGGGTAAGTAAAAGAAATGTCTCCTCCACATGCTTGCTTTGCATAATGAATGCCTTACCCGCCGCTATCTTCTTGGCTGTCTGGATTTCCTGCTGAGCCTTTTGGGCTTCGGCCTTGGCGTCTTTCGTGCTCAAAAAGGCCTTCACAAGCTCAGATTCTTTCATCTTGAAGTCACGCTCCAAGGACTCAAACTTCTTGCCGAGCTCCTGGAGCTCTTGCTGCACCTCGCCCACCCTAGCATCTTGCTTCTCACGCTCAATGCGCTCCATGGCCGCCTGTCTTCGGCCTCGGATAGTGCTTTCTTCAGGGCCGCCACTTGGGTCGTGGCCCCTATTACAAAATCATGACGCTTTTTGTTAGCGTCACCAATTTTTTCTCCTCCATATGATACGTGAACGGGGTATCACTCACCTTTGTTCTCTTCGAGCTGCCTCTTCGTGAGGCTGAGCTCCTCTTCGGCTTGCTCAAGGTCCCATTTGAGTCCGGTGACCTCTGCTGTGCAGGCAGCAGCGGCAAGCAGCATTGCCTGATTATTCACATAGACATCTACTGTTAGACTCCTGCGGTTTAGAGTTGACCCTCCGTTTGGCTTTTCTATCTGAACACCAAACAAAGTATCAGGGGCTACTGTCTATCAGGTGATAATTTCACACACTTTTGATTACTTACCTCAAAGCCTGTTAGGAGGCTGGTGCAGGCTTCGGTCAATCCGCTTTTGGCGGACCGAACCTTCTGAATCACCGCACTCATAAGAGTACGATGCTCTTCATCCATGGAAGCACCGCGAAGCACTTCCAGCAGACTATCCGACGCCTCTGGCGCAACAGAAGTCATCAGCACGGCCGGCTCGCCCTCCTTAGCGAGGGGTTGCCTACCCGAATCCGGAACCTTTGGAGGTTCCGATACAGTGTCCGGCTGGGAGCCCGACTTGCTGCGGCTCTTGTCAGCATAATCTGCAGGGATCTTACTCCCCTCGTGCCCGGCGTCTGTAATTTCGCCTTGTGATGTCTCCAGATCCGCCTCCCCCTGCTCTGGTACCCTTTGGGACCACACCTTCATGTCATTTGCAGGCCTTCAGGAGCGAATTCATCGCCGAATCGCTCAAAGACCCACCCGAAGAGGATACCTCGGGATGGGCCCTGGCCGGACTGCATATACGTGTTCGGCGTTATAAGAAACTATGAAGCTAAGTTGCACTAAAGTACAACAGAGTGCGGATACTTACAATCTTACTAGGGGCTTGCCCCTGGGCAGCCACTCCTCCTCGCTGTAGGCGGCCATGGTGGAGTGATCCGGAAGGGACACCTTTCCCTTCTTGGGTGTCCTAGCCTCCCCTTGCGGCGCGACTTTCCTTTTCTTCTCCTCCCTAGTGCGGGAGGCTGAATTTCCTCGTGTTTCCCCCCGCCTCCGCAGGAGGAATCTGCCTCGTCGTCCTCGGACGACGAGTCTATGACGGCCTTGCACCGGGGACCCTTCCTGGTTCCCTGGGCCGCTCTCTTGGACCCTTCGGCCTCCCCGGATGGGACGGCCCTTTCCTTTTCCTCCTCCCCTTCGTGGGAGGAGCGTGCCTCATCGTCTTCGGATGAGGCGTCCGGTACAACCTTACGCAGGAGACCCTTCCTGGTCCCCGGGGCCTTCTTTTCGGCCTTCTTCTCCGTCACCTTGTAAGGCGCCGGGACTAGCATCTCCGTCAGGAGAGCGGTAGCTGGATCTTCTGGCAGTGGAGTCGGATAGTCGATCCGCTCCACCGTCACCATGTAATCCTGATTAAATATACATGATGGCTTAAAATCCTCCCATGAGTATGCTGGGAAAGGTACACCTGGTGATGGTCAGAGAACTCACCAGATGAGGGAGCCGCGTGGCGTGGAGTCCGCGGTCCTTAGATGTGGGGGGAGGTATTTCAGAGGCCTTGAATAGCACCTTCCATGTGTCTTTGTGCGTCATGCCGTAAAGCTCTTGAAGTGTCTGGTTTTTGGCCGGATTGAACTCCCATAGATTGAATGCCCGTCTTTGGCACGGAAGGATTCAGCGGAAGAGCATGACCTGGACCACATTGACAAGCTTGATCTTCTTGTCCATCATATTTTTGATGCAGTTCTGAAGTCCTGTCAGCTCTGCAGGTTCGCCCCAGGCCAGACCCTTCTTTTTCCAGGAAGTGAGCCACATGGGAATTCCGGATCGGAATTCGGGGGCCGCTGCCTGGTTGGTGTCGCGCGGCTCGGTGATGTAGAACCACCCCGATTTCCACCCTTTCACGGTCTCCATGAATGAACCGTCAAGCCAGGTAACATTGGGCATCCTGCCCACTATGGCGCCTCCGCACTCCGCTTGCTGGCCGCTCACGATCTTCAGCTTCACACAAAAGATTCGTAGCCACAAGCCGAAGTGGGGCTTGATGCGGAGGAAGGCCTCGCACACGACGATAAACACCGAGATGTTGAGGATGAAATTTGGGGCTAGATCATGGAAGTCTAGCCCGTAGTAAAACATGAGCCCGCGGACAAAGGGCTGAAGTGGAAGTCCAGCCCGTAGTAAAACATGAGCTCTCATGGGGTCCCGGAGTCGGAATGGTCTGCCCTACGTCCGACAGCCAGTGCGCGGTATCTGCGGCCAAGTATCTGGCCGCCCGGAGCTTCGTAACATGCTCCTCCTTGATGGTGGAGGCCACCCACTTGCCTCCTGCTCCGGACATGTTTGGCTGTGCGGAGAAGGTGTGAACTAGGGCACTGGAGCTCGAGGGTGCGAGAATGGATAAGCGAAGGAGGAAGAAGGCGTGGGTAAAAATGGGGAATCCTTATCCCTTTATAGAGGTGACGAAAATGGTGCGCCTCCCCACTTGCCTGTTAAAAATCACTTATTGCCCAAGCGCCACGATTGATGGCGCAGTTGGGTTACCCGCACCCATATTGATGAGAATCCCGTGATAAGGGGACATGATCTCTGCTCGACAAGACATGCCGAGGGAACCGCCACCATGGTGATAAGGCGATGGCTGGCTATGGGAAGACGGTTCAATAATGACTCGACCATGGTGTCGTGTTACTTTATCTAAAGTTGTCAGAAGATTATATTTGGGGAATATCGTTCTCTCTACGGTGGTATGTGAAAGTCGTCTTGCAGAGCCGGACACGATTTAAGTGTTCGGGGTTTACTTTGGAGTATTCGGAGATGGAACCCGCCTTGCAATGCCGAAGACAATCTACGCGCCGGACTCATCGTCATTGAAGCCTGGTTCAGGGGCTACTGAGGGAGTCCTGGATTAGGGGGTATCCGGACAGCCGGACTATATACTTTGGCCGGACTGTTGGACCGTGAAGATACAAGACTTGAGACTTCGTCCCGTGTCCGGATGGGACTCTCCTTTGCGTGGAAGACAAGCTTGGCGATCCGGATATTAGATTTCCTTCTTTGTAACCGACTCTGTGTAAACCCTAGCCCCCTCCGGTGTCTATATAAACCGGAGGGTTTAGTCCATAGAGGGACGATGATAATCATCATAGGCTAGCTTCTAGGGTTTAGCCTCTATGATCTCGTGGTAGATCAACTCTTGTAATACTCATATCATCAAGATCAATCAAGCAGGAAGTAGGGTTTTACCTCCATCGAGAGGGCCCAAACCTGGGTAAAACATCGTGTCCCTTGCCTCCTGTTACCATTAGTCTTAGACGCACAGATCGGGACCCCGACCCAAGATCCACCGGTTTTGACACCGACAAAGACCATTGGTTTCTTGTTGATGTTTAGCTTGGAGGCGAGACATTGCACTTGACGCACAATGGTAAACCTTGTATCTTCGTGCATCTGCTTCATGCAAAATGCTCTTGAGGTTGCGTCCATGTTTGTTCTTTCTTGTAGCGGTAGTTGGAGGATATCCAATGGGGACAATGGGTTGGAGCCATAGACTACCTCGAAGGGGGACTTGTTACTGGTCGAATGTCGTGCTCGATTATGGGTGTACTCGGCGACGGGTAGGCCTCCTTCCATTCCTTGATGTTCTTCTGAGCACCAAAGAAGCATGGATAGTTTTCGGTTCACCACCTCAGTTTGGCCGTCCATTTGTGGGTGATAGGCCAAAGAAAACATTAGCTTGATTCCTAGCTTGGTGCACAGGGTCTTCCAAAAGTAGCTCAAAAAAATTGACGTTGGGCACTCCATGAAGATGAATGTTTTCCCTACAAAAGAGACTTGCAATATGTGATGCATCATCTATCTTGTTGCACGGAATGAAATGTGCCTATTTGAAAAATGATCCACTATGACAAAAATTAAGTCTTTTCTGTTTCTAGTCCTAGGCAAACCAAGTACGAAGTCCATGCTTATATCTTCCCAGGTGCATATGGAATTGGAAGAGGCATGTATAATCCATGGGATTGAGCTTTAGACTTAGCTTTGTGGCATGTGGAACATTGTTTGGTGTAGCGTGCCACGTCGCAAAACATCTTGTTCCAAAAAATACTTATTGGAGAGTGTCGCAAAGGTCTTGTCGCATCCAAAATATACCATGAGTCCTTCTCCATGTGCCTCTTGCAAAAGCAGTAAACACAAAGAAGACTCGGGAATGCAAAGCTTGTTAGCACGCATAAGATATCCATCTTTCATATAGTATCTCTCCCAACAATTGTTAGTTTGGCATTTGGCATAAGGAAGTACAAAAAAGTATCATGCTCATAGAGTTCTTTTATATGCTCAAATCCAATCATATTTATCTCATGTCGAGTAACTAAATGCATTTGCTGGAAAGAGCATCCACTACTATGTTGTCTTTATCCTTAATGCATTTTATGACATAAGGAAAGACTCTATGAATTCACTCCATTTTGCATGTCATTTATTGAACTTAGCTTGGCCCTTAAGGTACTTGAGGGTCTCATGATTGGTGTGAGTGAAAAATTTGCAAGGTCTAAGGGAATTCTCCCAAACATGCAAGACTCTCACCAAAGCATATAGTGCTTTGTCATATATGGGGTAGTTTAATTGCATGCCCGAAAGTTTCTTGCTAAAGTACGCAATGGGTTGCTTCTCTTGCATCAAAACACCACCTATGTCATTACCACTAGTGTCACAATGCACTTCAAATGTTTTATCAAAATTGGGTAATGCAAGCAATGGAGTATGTGTTAGCAAATTCTTTAGCTCATTCAATCTGTTATCTTGTGATGGTCCCCACATGAGTGGTGCATTCTTCATACTCAAGGCATGCAAAGATGAAGCAATGGTACTAAAATCTTTGAAAAATTAATGATAAAACCGACAAGTCTAAGAAAACTACACACATGATTCAAGCTTGTGGGTTGGATTCAAGTTTTCATAGCGTAAATTTTATACACAACCACTTTAACACCCTTAGAGGATACTACAAAGCCTAAGAAAACAAGTTTGTCTACACCAACAGTGCACTTCTCCATGTTCACATAAAGTTGCTCTTTTCTTAGAACTTGCAAAACTTCTCTAAGATGTTTTGCATGGTCCTTGAGGGTTAAGGTTTTTGCTAAAAATGTGAATATGATCAAAGTAGACAACAACACAATAGCCTATGAGATGTCCAAGCACATAATGCATCACTCTCACAAAGGTACTTGGAGCTTGAGATAAACCAAAAGGCATGACTAGCTACTCGTAAGACTGAACTTGGTTTTAAAAGTGGTTTTCCACCCATCATCTTCTTGCATGCGTATTTGGTAATAACCACTCTTAAGATCAAATTTTGAGAATATGGTGGCACCACTTAGTTCATATAGCATGTCATCAAGGCGTGGAATGGGGTATCGCTACCTAACGGTGATAGCATTTAGGGACAACAATCGGAGCACATATGCCAACTACCATCTTTCTTAGGCAAGAGGATAACTGGAATCGCACAAGGAATAAGGCTCTCACATATGTACCCAGTTGCAAGAAGGTGATCAACTTGCCTTCGAATTTCTTTGGTCTCCTCGGGGTTGACCGGGCATGGTGCTCGCTTCAGCAAAGGTGCGCCAGGAATGAGGTTAATGTAGTGCTTGATGTTGCGAAGAGGAGGTAGTCTCGGTGGTAGCTCTTTGGGAAACACATCCGTGAATTCCAGTATTAGACTAGACAAAGCAATAGGAAGGCGTTGTGAAGTACTCCCTCCATCCCAAAATAAGTGTCTCAACTTTGTAATAGCATTAGTACAAAGTTGTACTAACGTCAAGACACTTATTTTGGGACGGAGGGAGTATTAGTCTGAATAACCTCATATTTGCACAAAACTACAAAGTGGGGAACGATAGATGGACTCGCACTCACATCTCTCAAGTCTCTTCTAATGGTTAATAACACTAAATCTTTCTTCTCTTTCAGCATGGAGTCACTTTTATTTGGCTTGTGGCGCTCACTTTATTTTTGGTGGCCAACTCTCTCACTAGTCTCTCCATGATGACATGAAGCTTGCTTGTCCGCCATAACTTGACTTGGTGACATTGGACGTGGAACGTACTCCTCGCCCTTCATCTTGAAGGTATAGTGGTTGGTCCGTCCATTGTGGATGACTCCACGGTCAAATGGCCAAGGACATCCTAAGAGTAGGTGGCATAAGGACATAGAAACAATGTCACACTCCAAGATGTCCTTGTAAGCGCCGATCTTGAAAGAAACTTTAATGGTATGCTACACTTGTATGGTGCCATAGTTGCTTAGCCATTGGACCATGTATGGGCGAGGGCGCTTCTTCTTAATCAACTATAGCCTAGAGTAAAGTTCTTCACTTGCCATGTTCTGGCAACTTCCACTGTCTATGATGCCTGATATGTCCATTTTGCATCATGTTTTCCTACTGCTATTTATATTGTTTTTATTCAACATAACACTTTGGTGGAGTAATTCTAATGCTTTTTCTCTCATAATATGCAAGGTTTACACAAAGAGGGAGATTACCGGCAGCTGGAATTCTGGACCTGAAAAAGCTACGTCAGAGATACCTATTCCGCACATCTCCAAATGAGCTGAAATTTTACGGTGATTTATTTTGGAATATATAAAAATATTGGAGAAAAGAAATACCGGAGGGGGCCACCCGGGTGCCCACTAGGCACCAGGGCGTGCCCTGGTGGGTAGTGGGCTCCCTGGCCCGCTTTTGGTGCCCATCTTCTGGTACATAATGCCATTTGCCCTAGAAAAAATAAGGAGAAGACTTTCGAGATGGAACGCCGCCATCTTGATACAGAACTTGGGCAGGAGCACTTTTTCTCTCTGATGGAGAGATTCTACCGAGGATACTTCCCTTCGGGAGGGGGGGAATCGAAGCCATCGTCATCACCAATAACCCTCTCATCGTGGGAGGGCCAATCTTCATCAACATCTTCAACAACACCATCTCATCTCAAAACCCTAGTTCACCTCTTGTGTTGAATCTTTGTATCAAAACCTCAGATTGGTACCTGGAGTTGACTAGTCGTGTTGATTACATCTCGTAGTTGATGCTAGATGGTTTATTTGGTGGAAGATTATATGTTCAGGTCTATTATGCAATTCAATACCCCTCTTATCTTGAGCATGAATATGTTTTGTGAGTAGTTACTTTTGTTCTTGAGTGCATGGGAGAAGTCTTGTCATAAGTAATCATGTGAATTTGGTATTCCTTCGATATTTTGATAATATGTATGTTGTGATTCCCTTAGTGGTGTTATGTGAACGTAGACTACATGACACTTCACCAACTTTGGGCCTAAGGGAATGCATTGTGGCGTAGTTATTAGATGATGGGTTTCTAGAGTGAAAGAAGCTTAAACCCTAGTTTATGTGCTATTCCGTAAGGGGCTGATTTGGATCCATAAGTTTAATGCTATGGTTAGATTTTATCTTAATATTTTTTTTGTAGTTGCGGATGCTCGCGAGAGGGGTTATTCATAAGTAGGAGGCTTGTTCAAGAAAGAACAACACCCAAGCACCGGTCCACCCACATATCATATTATCAAATTAGCGAACGTGAATCAAACAAACATGATGAACGTGACTAGATGAAATTCTCGTGTGTCCTCAAGAATGCTTTGCTTATTATAAGATACCGTTCCAGCATGTCCTTTGCTACAAAAAGGATTGAGCTACCTTGCTGCACTTGTGTTACCGTTACTATTACTTTCTCATTGCAAAATTATCTTGCTATCAAACTATCTATTACCGGCAACTTCAATGCCTGCACAAAATACCTTGTTGAAAACCACTTGTCATTTCCTTCTACTCCTCATTGGGTTCGATGATAACCCACAAGTATAGGGGATCGCAACAGTTTTTGAGGGTAGAGTATTCAACCCAAATTTATTGATTCGACACAAGGGGAGCCAAAGAATATTCTCAAGTATTAGCAGTTGAGTTGTCAATTCAACCACACCTGGATAACTTAGTATCTGCAGCAAAGAATTTAGTAGCAAAGTAGTATGATAGTAATGGTAACAGTAGCAACGCTAAAGTAAATAAGCAAATCATAATATGTGAAAAGCTCGTAGGCATTGGATCAGTGGTGGATAATTATGTCGGATGCGACTCCTCATGTAATAGTTATAACATAGGATGACACAGAACTAGCTCCAATTCATCAATGTAATGTAGGCATGTATTCCGAATATAGCCATACGTGCTTATGGAAAAGAACTTGCATGACATCTTTTGTCCTACCCTCCCGTGGCAGCAGGGTCCTAGTGGAAACTAAGGGATATTAAGGCCTCCTTTTAATAGAGTACCGGACCAAATCATTAACACATAGTGAATACATGAACTCCTCAAACTACGGTCCTCACCGAGAAGTGTCCTGATTATTGTCACTTCGGGGTTGTCGGATCATAACACATAATAGGTGACTATAGACTTGCAAGATAGGATCAAGAACTCACATATATTCATGAAAACAGAATAGGTTCAGATCTGAAATCATGGCACTCGGGCCCTAGTGACAAGCATTAAGCATAGCAAAGTCACAGCAACATCAATCTCAGAACATAGTGGATACTAGGGATCAAACCCTAACAAAATAACTTGATTACATGATAAATCTCATCCAACCCATCACCGTCCAGCAAGCCTACGATGGAATTAGTCACGCACGGCGGTGAGCATCATGAAATTGGTGATGGAGGATGGTTGATGATGACGACGACAATGAATCCCCCTCTCCGGAGCCCCAAACGGACTCCAGATCAGCCCTCCCGAGAGAGATTAGGACTTGGCGGCGGCTCCGTATCGTAAAACGCGATGAAACTTTCTCTTTGATTTTTCTCTCCATGAAAGCAAATATATAGAGTTGGAGTTGAGGTCAGTGGAGCTCCAAGGGGCCCACGAAGCAAGGGGCGCGCCCAGGGGGAGGGGGCGCGCCCCCCACCCTCGTGGACAGGGTGTGGGCCCCATGGCCATGATTCTTTTGCCTATATTTTTTATATTTTCCAAAAGTAATCTCCATGGATTTTCAGGTCATTTCGAGAACTTTTGTTTTTTGCACAAAAATAACACCATGGCAGTTCTGCTGAAAACAGCGTCAGTCCGGGTTAGTTTCATTCAAATCATGCAAGTTAGAGTCTAAAATAAGGGCAAAAGTGTTTGGAAAAGTAGATACGTTGGAGACGTATCAACTCCCCTAAGCTTAAACCTTTGCTTGTCCTCAAGAAATTCAGTTGACAAACTGAAAGTGATAAAGAAAAACTTTTACAAACTCTGTTTGCTCTTCTTGTTGTAAATATGTAAAGCCAGCATTCAAGTTTTCAGCAAAGATTATGAACTAACCATATTCACAATAACATTTAGGCCTCATGTTTACTCATGTCAATGGCATAATCAACTAGTGAGCAACAATAATAAATCTTGGATGACAACACTTTCTCAAAACAATCATAATATGATATAACAAGATGGTATCTCGCTAGCCCTTTCTGAGACTGCAAAACATAAATGTAGAGCACCTTTAAAGATCAAGGACTGACTAAACATTGTAATTCATGGTAAAAGAGATCCAGTCAAGTCATACCCAATATAAACTAATAGTAATGCATGCAAATGACAATGTTCTCTCCAGCGTGTGCTTTTTAATAAGAGGGTGATGACTCAACATAAAAGTAAATAGATAGGCCCTTCGCAGAGGGATGCATGGATTTGTAGAGGTGCCAGAGCTCGACTTTAAAATAGAGATGAATAACATTTTGAGCGGTATACTTTCACTGTCAACACAACAACTATGAGATCTCGATATCTTCCATGCTACATACATTATAGGCGGTTCCCAAACAGAATGGTAAAGTTTATACTCCCCCACCACCAACAAGCATCAATCCATGGCTTGCTCGAAACAACGAGTGCCTCCAACTAGCAACAGCCCTGGGGAAGTTTTGTTTAATTATTTCGAGTTGCTTTGATCTTTTTGATCATGGGACTGGGCATCCCAGTTACCAGCCATTTTCTCGTGAATGAGGAGTGGACTCCACTCCCCTTGAGAATAACCCACCTAGAATGGAAGATATAGACAACCCTAGTTGAAACATGAGCTGCTCGAGCATACAGAACAAAATTTCATTTGAAGGTTTGGAGTTTGGCACATACAAATTTACTTGGAATGGCAGGTAAATACCACGTAGGAAGGTATGGTGGACTCATATGGAATAACGTTGGGGTTTATGGAGTTTGGATGCACAAGCAGTATTCCCGCTTAGTACAGGTGAAGGCTAGCAAAAGACTAGGAAGTGACCAACTGAGAGAGCGACAATAGTCATGAACATGCATTAAAATTAATCAACACCGAGTGCAAGCATGAGTAGGATATAATCCACCATGAACATAAATATCGTGAAGGCTATATTGATTTGTTTCAACTACATGCGTGAACATGTGCCAATTCAAGTCACTTGAATCACTCAAAGGAGGATACCACCCTATCATACCACATCACAACCATTTTAATAGCATGTTGGCGCACAAGGTAAACCATTATAAGATCCTAGCTAATTAAGAATGGCATAAGCAACTATAATCTCTAATTGTCATTGCAAACATGTTTATTCATAATAAGCTGAATCAGGAACGATGAACTCATCATATTTACAAAAACAAGAGAGGTCGAGTTCATACCAGCTTCTCTCGTATCAATCAGTCCATCATATATCGTCATTATTGCCTTTCACTTGCACGACCGAACGATGTGTATAATAATAATAGTGCACATGCATTGGACTAAGCTGGAATCTGCAAGCATTCAATTCAAGAGAGAAGACAAAGTAATATGGGCTCTAAGTTAAATCAACAATCATGCATATGAGAGCCACTAAACATTTTCATTATGGTCTTCTCCTCTCTACCCCCAAAGGAAAGAAAAGAAATAAAACTATTTACACGGGAAAGATCCCAACTAGCAAAAGAAGAACGAGAAATCCTTTTGGGTTTTCTTTTAATTGTTACTACAAGCATGGAAATTAAACTAACTATTTTTTTGGTTTTTCTTAAAGTTTATCAAACACACAAGAAGAAAGCTAGAAAAAGAAATTAAACTAGCATGGATAGTACAATGAAAAAGTATGAGCATCGACAACTAGAATAAGTGTGTGAACATGAATGTAATGTCGGTGAGAAATACGTACTCCCCCAAGCTTAGGCTTTTGGCCTAAGTTGGTCTATTGCAAAGGATAGCCTGGCTGATATCCGAAGTTATAACTGGGGTCGTACTGAGATGCAACAGCCATTGCCTCCTGAGCTGCGACATGGTGGCGAGCTACTTCCGCTCTCCTCTCGTGTGCGGTTGCCTCCTCCATGGTTACAACATATCTTATTTTTTCCTGATAATCAAAAAGGGCAGGAGCAGGGAGAGTAACATGGACAGAGCGACGTCTGTCAAAGATTAGTCGATACTGGAGGAATTGTTCATTCCTCACAAGAAAATGATGATTGACCATAGCGTCATAATCTAAATAAGCGGGGGACAATTCCCTATCACCCTCACTGGAGGTATACCAAGATAATTAGCAACATGAGTCGCATAAATCCCTCCAAACAAATCTCCAGATAAACCATTATTATGCAACCTACATGCAACAATTGCCCCCAAGTTGTAATCTTTATTACCTAATACAGCACTCTTGAGGACACAAAGATCAGGGACACACATGTGACATACTTCATCTTTACCATTAATGCATCTACCAATGAAGAGAGCAAAATAATGTATAACAGGAAAATGAATGCTCCCTATGGTAGCTTGTGCTATATCTCTAGATTCTCCCACAGTAATACTAGCAAGAAAGTCTTTATATTCAGATTTACAGGGTTCATTAACATTGTCCCACTGCAGGAGTTTGCAAGCAGTAGTAAAATCTTCTAGGTCCATGGTCTATGATTGATCATAAATATCAAACAGGACACTCTGAGAATTACGTGAAGATGTAAATTTAAACCTTCTCATGAATGAATCAGTAAAATAGTAGTACCGAGGATACTTATCTTGCATGAAGTCCTCAAGATTGGCATTACGCACATATGCGACAAATTCATCCTTGATGCCTGCATTGACCATAAACTCTTCTGACAGCCATTCACAAGGCCGTACATCAGCTTCCCTTGGTGGTTCGTCGTCTTGCTCACGCATAGCACGCCTGGGTCCTTTCTTTCTTGAAGAACCACCTTGGTACATTTTCCTAAACATATTTCTTCCTCTGAAAGATTTCTGAAATTTTTAGTAACTCAAAATAAAAGTGAACCAAACTCAATAAAACTGATAGCAACTACTCCCACAAGTGCCTAGAGCCTATATCATGCATTAGAATTACTTGGGACCTCATAAATTTGACATGCAAGTTCAAGAACAGGGTCACCTAGACAGCAAAAATTTGCAATGAATAAAGCACTAGAACAAAAACTAATTGGACCAATGGAGGAGTCACATACCAAAGAACAATCTCCCAAAGCAGTTTTGTGAATGGGGCTTTGAGCAAGGAGATCGAAAATCGCAGCAAAATGAGCTAGAACTCGTGCTTGAGCTGGATGGTGATTTTTTGGGAGGAAGATGGAGTGTGTGGGTGCAGGAATAAGTGGAGGGGGGGCCACCATGGGCCCATGAGGTAGGGGGCGCGCCCAGTCAGAGTGGGCGCGCCCTGGACCCTCGTGGCCATGTGCTTGCCCCCCTGCCGTGTTCTCAGTGCCTAAAATCCTCAAATATTCCATAAAAAATCATACTAACTTTGTAGGGCATTTGGAGAACTTTTATTTTCGAGATATTTTTTATTGCATGGATCAGAAAACAGACATATAATACTATTTTTGCTTTATTTATTCTAAATAACAGAAAGTAAAAGGAGGGTACAAAAGGTTGTGCCTTCTAGTTTCATCCATCTCATGATCATCAAAAGGAATCCACTAACAAGGTTGATCAAGTCTTGTTAACAAACGCATTCCGAATAACATGAAACCGGAGAAATTTCGAATAACACTAGGTTACCTCAGCGGGATATGAACATCCCCAGTAATAAGAATATCATATTTCTTCTTGACAGTAGGAAGAGGAAATTCAACACCTCCAATAATGATAGTTGGAATTTTTCTAATAGAATTGATGCTATGAACTTGAGGTTGTTTCCTCTGAAAGTGTACCGTATGCTCATTACCATTAACATGAAAGTGACATTGCCTTTGTTGCAATCAATAACAACCCCTGCAGTATTCAAAAAGGGTCTACCAAGGATAATCGACATACTGTCGTCCTTGGGAATATCAAGAATAAGAAAGCCCGTTAAGATGGTGACATTTGCAACCACAACAGGCACATCATCACAAATACCGACAGGTATAGCAGTTGATTTATCGGTCATTTGCAAAGATATTTCAGTAGGTGTCAACTTATTCAATTCAAGTCTACGATATAAAGAGAGAGGCATAACACTAACACCGGCTCCAAGATCACATAAAGCAGTTTTAACATAATTTCTTTTAATGGAGCATGCTATAGTTGGTACTCCTGGATCTCCTAGTTTCTTTGGTATTCCACCTTTAAAAGTGTAATTAGCAAGCATGGTGGAAATTTCAGCTTCTGGTATCTTTCTTTTATTTGTAATGATATCCTTCATGTATTTAGCATAAGGATTTACTTTAAGCATATCAGTTAAGCGCACACGTAAGAAGATAGGTCTAATCATTTCAGCAAAGCGCTCAAAATCCTCATCATCCTTTTTCTTGGATGGCTTAGGAGGAAAAGGCATGGGTTTCTGAACCCATGGTTCTCTTTCTTTACCGCGCTTCCTAGCAACAAAGTCTCTGTTATCATAACGTTGATTCTTTGATTGTGAGTTATCAAGATCAACAGCAGGTTCAATCTCTACATCATTATTATTGCTAGGTTGAGCATCTATATGAACATCATCATTAACATTATCGCTAGGTTCATGTTCATCACTGATACGTCTCCAACGTATCTATAATTTTTGATCGCTCCATGCTACTTTATCTACTGTTTTGGACTATATTGGGCTTTATTTTCCACTTTTATATTATTTTTGGGACTAACCTATTAACTGGAGGCCCAACCCAGAATTGCTGTTTTTTTTGCCTATTTCAGTGTTTCGAAGAAACGGAATATCAAACGGAGTCCAAACGGAATGAAACCTTCGGGATCGTGATTTTCCAACCGAACATGATCCAGGAGACTTGGACCCTACTCCAAGAAGTGCCAGAGGCGGTCATGAGGGTGGAGGGAGCGCCCCCTACCTCGTGGGCCCCTCGACGCTCCACTGACATACTCCTTCCTCCTATATATACCTACCGAGGGAGTCCCGGACTAGGGGGTGTCCGGATAGCCGAACTATCATCATCAGCCGGACTCCAAGACTATGAAGATACAAGATTAAGACTTCGTCCCGTGTCCGGATGGGACTTTCCTTGGCGTGGAAGGCAAGCTTGGCGATACGGATATGTAGATCTCCTACCATTGTAACCAACTTTGTGTAACCCTAGCCCTCTCCGGTGTCTATATAAACCAGATGGCTTTAGTCCATAGGACGAACAACAATCATACCATAGGCTAGCTTCTAGGGTTTAGCCTCCTTGATCTCGTGGTAGATCCACTCTTGTAACACACATCATCAATATTAATCAAGCAGGATTTAGGGTTTTACCTCCATCAAGAGGGCATGAACCTGGGTAAAACATCGTGTCCCTTGTCTCCTGTTACCATCTGCCTAGACGCACAGTTCGGGACCCCCTACCCGAGATCCGCCGGTTTTGACACCGAGATTGGTGCTTTCATTGAGAGTTCCTCTATGCCGTCACCATCAGGAAGGATGCCTTTTCCCGTCTTTAAAGACGGCACCGTCGTCAAGGGAGCTTTGGCCGCTGGCCAAACTATCCGGCTAGGCGGTTTTCTTATAACCTCCTGTTCGGCCACCGCTCCGACAATGACCTCTTAGGTCATTAAAAGCGATCTTCACGTCAGCTCGGAATTCACCGAGCAGCTAGATCCGATTGAGCTCTCCTCCGTAAACGAGCTCTTGGATCGCATCGCCGCCCTGGGAGTCGCTATCGACTACGATCAGATTGGGCTTAAAACCGATCTGAGAGAAATTAACTCTCCCCAGGTTACCCACCACGTTGTTGTGATAGAGGAACAATGCGGTGACTCTTCTTCTATGTTAAAAACCAACTATGTCCGGATTCCCGATCCCTCCATGCCGGATTTCCGCGGAGGGACGGATGCTAATCAAATACTGAACCTAAAGTCAGGCATCGGACCAGATTTGTTGGAAAGCGTCCAGCAAACCAAGCTTCCGAATCCGGAAGCTTCTTGGCCTTTGAGCCTCAGATCGGGTGGGGTTCCAAACTTGATTCCACCCGCCCACCCAAACATAAGTGATCTATCTCAAATACGGCAAGAGCCCGATGAAACAGTACATCAGTACTGGGCCAGATTCCTCCTGGTTATGAACAGGATAAAGGACTGCTGTGAAGAAAGCGCGATTTCAATCTTCTGCAACAATTGCACGGACAAGGGAATCATAAACGCTATCAGTCGTCGCGAAGTGAGACGCTTCGTCGACCTAGCGACCATTGTACAAAAATACTGCGCGATGGAGAGTGCCTAGAAAACCAAAACTAGGTTTTGGGACAATCCGGCCCTGAATGCAACCCCAGTCCGAAATAAAAGGGTGCGTCATACTCAAGCACCTGGGTTAAAAACCAAAAATCAAAAAACCCCTAGAGGGTACGGAACCATACTGGAGGGATCTCAACGGACCCTGCAAAATCCACAGTACGGAGGGCGCCACTCCAACACATAGCCTTCAAGCATGTTGGATATTACGGCAGGTGGCCAAAAGTGGCGAAGGCTTTTTAGCCCCGGGCAACCATCCCAGCAGCACCAGTACGGTATTAACAGTCTTCGAGACTTTCGCATCAAATAACATGCGGAAACGAACAATCTGCAGCCTCACCGAAGTCTACCAAGTAGCAACAACAAATCCATGGAGTGACACGGCTATCACCGTCAATGCCAGTGACGAACCTAAATTCCGAACAGCTAGAGCACCAGCCGCATTGGTCCTCAGTCCGATAGTGGACGACTTTCGTCTTACCAAGGTACTCATGGATGGCGGCAGCAGATTAAACCTCATCTACGAAGAAACTCTTCAAAAAATGGAAATTGACTGGAGCCGCATCAAGCGGAGCAGCACAACCTTCAGGGGAATAATCCCTAGTCGAGAAGTACGCTGCACAGGAAAAATAACACTAGATGTAGTGTTCGGCTCGCCGGACAATTACAGGTCCGAAGAGGTCACGTTCCAAGTGGCCCCATTCGGCAGCGGATATCACGCTTTGTTAGGGCGAGAGGCATTCACAATCTTCCAAGCTTTACCCCATTACGGGTACATGAAGCTCAAAATGCCCGGACCCAATGGAATAATCACTCTCACCAGTGATCCAGATACAGCACTCCGCGCTGAAAATAAGACAGCCGCACTGGCCCTAGAGGCATTATCTGAAGCCCTAGCGGCAGAGGAATTAACTGCGCTGCGCTCCAGGGTGGATAGGGACGATGTGATACTCGACAAGAGGTCCAAGTCCACCTCTTTCAAACCAGTAGACGAAATAGTCAAATTTCAGGTCCATCCAACGGACCCCACAAAGACGTCATCCATTGGGGCACAATTAAATCCTGATGTAGAAGCCGCACTACGAGAATTCCTCCAGGAAAATTGGGACATTTTTGCCCGGCACCCCTCAGACATGCCAGGAATCCCACGCAGGCTGACAGAGCACAGCCTAAATATCCTAAAAGGATTCAAGCCAGTCAAACAAGCTCTTCGGCGATTTTCCGAACCCAAAAGACAGGCAATGGGAGAGGAGCTAGCCAAGCTCTTAGAAGCCGGATTCATCAGAGATATCAAACATCTGGACTGCTAGCCAACCTAGTAATGGTACCAAAAAAGGACAAATCCTGGCGCCTCTGCGTCGATTTCAAAGACCTTAACAAGGCCTGTCCAAAGGACCCTTTCCCTCTCCCTCGCATCGACCAAATTATCGATGCTACCGCAGGGCACGATTCATTGTGCTTCCTCGACGCATACTCTGGATACCATCAAATCAAGATGGCGGAAAAAGACCAGGCCGCAACGGCTTTCATTACTTCATACGGGCCATTCTGCTTCAACACAATGCCCTTCGGACTCAAAAACGCCGGCGCAACATATCAGCGCATGATTCAGACATGTCTGGCTACCCAGATAGGCAAAATAGTAGAGGCATACGTAGACGATGTGGTCATCAAGACCAAACACGTCGAAACCCTAGTAGATGACTTGAGGGTGACATTTGACAACCTCCAAGCATATGACATTAAGCTCAACCCGGAAAAATGTGTCTTCGGAGTACCAGCCGGAAAGCTTTTGGGCTTCATTGTATCCGGTAGAGGAATTGAAGCAAACCCAGCCAAGATCCGAGCTCTGTCACAATTGGATATCCCAAAAGACCTCAAGCAAATACAAAAACTAACAGGGTGCGTAGCGGCCCTAAGCCGCTTCATCTCCCGTCTGGGAGAAAAGGCTCTGCCCCTCTATCGCCTCCTCCGACGCACCGAACACCTCGAATGGACGGATGCCGCCACGGCCGGACTCGAAGAAATCAAGGCCATACTGGCAACAAATCCGGTCCTGGCCGCGCCCAACCTGGGCGAACCTATGTTATTATATATCGCAGCAACACATCAGGTTGTCAGCGCGGTACTCGTCGTCGAACGAGAAACAGAAGGGCACAGATTCCCTCTTCAAAAACCAGTGTACTACGTATCCACTGTCTTAACTCCATGCAAGTCCCGGTACCCACATTATCAAAAGATAGCGTATGCAGTGTTCATGGCATCCCGGAAGCTACGACACTACTTTCAAGAGTGTTCCATAACGGTGGCCTCCGAAGTACCTCTCAATGATATTTTAAACAATCGCGACGCAACGGGCAGGATTGCAAAATGGGCCATTGAGCTCTTACCATTTGACATAACCTACAAACCACGGCGAGCTATAAAATCGCAAGTTCTGGCTGACTTCGTCGCCGAATGGACCGAAGCCGAACTCCCTAAAGAGTACGGCGCGTACTCCAATTGGATCATGCATTTCGACGGATCCAAAATGTTGGCCGGCTTGGGGGCTGGCGTCGTCTTGACGTCCCCAACTAGAGACACAGTCCAATATGTACTTCAAATAATGTACATGGACTCCAACAACGCAGCCGAATACGAGGCCCTCCTGCATGGCCTCCGGATGGCAATCTCCATGGGCATTCAACGCCTAGAGGTGCGCGGGGATTCAAACCTCGCAATATCCCAAGTAAATGGAGACTTTGACGCCAAAGATCCGAAAATGGCAGCTTACCGCAGCGCCGTCCTAAAAATGTCAGCTCGGTTCGAAGGACTCGAATTCCACCATGTAGCCCGGGATAATAACCTGGCAGCAGACGTGTTAGCACGCATCGGCGCAAAACGCGACGCCGTCCCTCCAAACATCTTCCTGGAAAGGCTCTTTAAGCCATCCGTACTATGGGAAGAGGAGTCTGGAAATAGCAATCCGGAGCCAGCTGCATCACCTAACTCAGACAATTCTGACACAATCGGCGGCTCAGCCAATGAAATAACACCTTCAGCCCACGAAATAATGGCAGTAATTGCCCCGTGGACAGAACCATTCCTAGCCTATTTAATTAGGCAGGAACTTCCCGAAGACCAAAATGAGGCCCGCTGCATAGTTCGGCGATCTAAAGCCTACAAGGTCCATGAGGGAGAACTTTATAAGAAAAGCACAACCGGAGTCCTTCAAAGGTGTATCTCCGAAGAGGAGGGGCGAAATCTCCTGGCTGAAATTCACGCCGGACTCGGCGGGCACCACGCCGCAGCCCGGGCCCTTGTAGGCAAGGCCTTCCATACAGGATTTTATTGGCCAACAGCCCGGGCAGATGTTCAGGACTTAGTCCAACGATGCGTCGGTTGCCAGCTCTTTGCTAATCAGAGCCACATGCCACCCACCGCCCTCAAAACTATACCCATCACCTGGCCGTTCACGGTCTGGGGGCTTGACATGGTTGGACCCCTTAAAGGGGGAACCCACAAGCACAAATACTTATTGGTCATGGTGGACAAATTCACCAAATGGATTGAAGCCAAGCCGGTTAAAATGGCAGAATCCGGACCTATGATAGACTCCATATCCGGGGTAGTACACCGCTTTGGCGTCCCCCACAGCATCATCGCCGATAACGGCACGAATTTCACGGCCAACGAGGTTAAACTCTGGTGCAAAAACATGGGCATCAAGCTCGACTACGCTTCAGTCTATCACCCTCAAACTAATGGTCAAGTCGAGCGAGCAAATGGTCTAATCATGAGCAGCATCAAACCCAGACTAGTGCGGTCCCTCAAGGAATCTAACACGCACTGGGTAGAGGAGCTCGACTCCGTACTCTGGGGGCTGCGGACCACGCTAAACCGAACTACCGGATTCACACCATTTTTTATGGTGTACGACGCAGAGGCAGTTCTGCCCTGCGATATAATTCATGACTCACCTCGCATGCGCATGTACGAAGAAAGAGAAGCCGAGCTGGATCGGCAGGACAGTTTGGACGCCTTAGAGGAGGAGCGGAACGTGGCAAAAGCTCGTTCCGCATTTTACAGCAGGCTCGAAGATATCAAAGCAGAGAAGTACGGGCCAAAACTTACAATGTTGGCGAACTTGTTTGTAACATCCCAAAATTCTAAATTTTGGAATGTTATATTAAATAGATAGTTTTGATTGTTTGTTTGATTGTTGTGTGATTGATTGAGTGAAATTTGAAACTTTTTGAAAGTTAAATGAGAGGGAATAAAAGGACTTTCCCAAACTTTCATTTTGCTTTTATGATCTTCGTGAATTCAAATTTATTTTCACCACAAAACCCTGGAGAGAAGATGACATGACTTCTTCCATTTATTTAAATGACAAGGGGTGTTGAAAATATTTGAATTTCATTTGGAAAATATTTCCAATTCTGGAACTTTATGCAACTCAATGATTTTCACGATAGAAGATAAAATGACTTCTTCCAAACATATGAAATATGAGTTGGGAGTTTCAAAGAATTAAATTCAAAGTTCTTTTGAATTTATTTTCCAGTTTGGAGTTATTGGAGTTTTATTCAAATTATTTTTCTCCAAAAATAAAATAAATGGAAAATAGGGTAACATGATTCCCTACATCAGAAAATTTGAGAAAAATAATTTTGAATAATTTTTGGTATTTTTAAATTGATTTTTATTGGATTTTATTAGAGCAGGAGCGCTGTTTGAATTATTAGAATTTTTGTGAATTTTATTTAATTTTAAAAAAATGTCCATGCTGTAGAAAATATTTTTCTGAAGATTCTGATATATTATATGCCTATATAATATATTTATTCTGTTCTGTTTTTATTTATTTTTGTCTGTGAAAATGATTTTTTTTAAAAAGAAAACTCTTCGGACCGACTGGGCCGAAGCCCAGCCGGCCCAGCGCCGCGCCAGCCCACCCCGGGTCGTCCCCGATCTCCAGCGGAAGACCGAACCCCGCACGTCTCCGCTGCCGCCTCGACGTCCGTGCCGCGGCCGGACTCTCCCTGCCGCCTTTGCCCCTTATCCACGCCTCCCGAGGCCGCCTCCCCGCCTATTTAAGCCGCCCCGGCCCCGTCTCTCCTCTCTCCCCTCGCTCGCCGCCCCGCCGCCCAAGTCGCCGCCGCCAGCGAGATCCGCCCCGCGCC